>NC_089769.1:8964583-9077083 GCF_040412425.1 Macrobrachium rosenbergii | reverse complement strand
ACAATTCTCATTTGAGCACGAACGGGACAACCCACTTGTTTTTTTGGATATTTTAATTACTCGGACAGAACGTGGTTTTAACACGAGTGTTTTTAGAAAAACGACATTCACGGGTCAGGGTGCAAACTTTTATAGCAGTTGCTCTTCAATATTTAAATTATATAAACAGTATCTCCACGCTGTTACACCGTGCTTATACGTCAACTTCTAAATGCGTGAAAAAGTTCGTGACTAAAAGACTTCATCCAAGTCAATCTATTCCTAATGTACCCAAATTATCAATGGATGCCTCTATTCCTTTTTACTCATTCCAGAGCATTTAAATTACAGATACAAAAAGTAATCCAAAATACTTTTCCGGCATTGGATATTAAATTGATATAAAAAAATCCTAAAACCCTGGGTTCCTTGTTCTCCCACACACACACACACACACACACACACACACACACACACACACACACACACACACACACACATACACATATATATATATATATATATATATATATATATATATATATATATATATATATATATATATATATATATATAATGTTTTTATAGTCACTTCAGTAGAATAAGGACTGAAGTAAAGATTGTTTCTGGGCTTGAAACTGTGATAGACATCAATGTTCTTGAAACTGAAATATCATTTTTCCTTACTTGTCAATAATGATTTTTTAAAAAATTAAACTATACATATATTTCATACGCATTATGTCAAAAATGTGTGTATAGTTTAATTTACACTAAATCTTCATTTTCTTTAACCACTAGACTCTAAATTACCAATTTTTGTATTAAGACGACATATATATATATATATATATATATATATATATATATATATATATATATATATATATATATATATATATATATATATATATATATATATATAATCTATATGCTTTACTTCAGGATCATCGACTTTTCCGCTTGATCTGAAATTCAAGAAGAGTTCAGCTACGTCGATTTTTGTGCAAGAGGAACAGTTTGCTCTGAAATTTAAGAAAACTTTCCAGAGTCACAATCCCAGCAACGGTCTATATCGATTTCAATCACTCGTTATCAAGGCCCTTATGCCAGTGATAAGACTCGATGTTATCTGCGTTGTTTGTCAGACACGGTAAGTGCAATTTCAGATAAAAGTGTGACTAGGAGTTATCTCCTGTTCGTATCTGGAGTCGAGCCGTCCTCGTCAGTTGTCACATTCCAGTGCTTCAGTTCATTAAGTCATTATTTCCTGGTGAGGTCATCTATAATGATAAAACCTGAGGGAATCTTGCTTGCCCTCACCCGGGTGTCAGCATAGGACCTCACCCGGGTGTCAGCATAGGAGAGACATGATACAACCACCCTCCCCCTTGCAAACCTGTCTGTCTGTCTGTCCCGGGCGGGGGCGGGGTAGGTAGCGGAACGGGATGGTAGGGGAACCCTCCTCCTGCAAACCTGTTTGTCCACCCCGGGGTAGGGAGGATAAGGGAGACAGCAGCGCCGAGTTCCAGCATGCGTAGCGCGCGCCGACAAGCGCGTTATAAATAATGTTACGTGGCACTTAAATGAGAACTGGCGTTATACTGTACATACTGCACAGGTAAGATTAAAGAGTTGAATAAGAAGGGTGGATATGCAGTGGCAGTGATATTCAATTGAACTCATTAAATCTATATACTCAAAAACTGAGATCTGATGACCCTAGGGACTAAATAGCATCGTATAATAAGTTCCTGACAGGCGCAATGGCCCAGCCAAAAGTTCAAGAGACTAGAACAGTGTTTCCCAAACTTTTTTAGTACGTGACCCCTTACAGCAGTACCAAACCTGTCGTGACCCCCACATTTATAAGCCTTCTAAAATCGTACTAATTTTAAATGGCACAGTTATATATATGGTACCTACAATGCACTAATGGTCTGCGCATGCACTCGAGTCAGCTCCGAGACTGACTGAAAAGTTTAGGCCCGTTCCGGCAAGCTGAATGTAGTGCATACTGTTGTTAGACCTCCATGACCCCCAGAAAAGGGCTCAAAACCCCTTTGGGGGTCATGGCCCCCAGTTTGGGAACCCCTGGACTAGAACCTTTCCATCAGTGAGGGAAGCCCCAAGCAAATGGTGACCGACTTAAGATATTATCGAAAGGGACTCTGATAAAACGTCCAAAGTGCAGGTGGGAAACGAGGGCGTATCAATTAATTCTTTTTCAGAGTAAGATAAAATAGTTAAGATAAAATAGTCACCCACTCAGCGTGGCACCGAACACTTGAACATGTCGCTGAACTGAAGTATAGTATTGCGTTGAATTTCAACTACAAAAAAAGTATATCTTAGTTTAACCAGACCACTGAGCTGATTAACAGCTCTCCTAGGGCTGGCCTGTACGTGGCTAAGAACCAACTGGTGACCTAGCAACGGGACCTACAGCTTGTTGTGAAATCCGAACCACATTATGGCGTGCTAGCCGAGAGCTCTACCCACCCCTCCAGTGAAGAACTAACAAAAAAAAAGGGGGCCATTAACTTTGTGCACCTAAGAAAATATAGTGTATTAAGACGTCAGAAAAAGCAAAAACTGACTAGTTTTCTAATGTAAGAATTTGTTTTCCCTTTCACAACTCTTTCAAATTCCCTTGAGATCTCTCAGTACCTTTAATGGAATTTAATTCAATTAGAAAAAATACCGAATAAAAACTAAAATACGTCCTTCTTGATTAAAGCCACAAAAAGACTATTTACTGGAAAAATCAAAAATGGCGGACACCTAAACATCTTACCCCTTTACATAAATATATAACGTACTTTACAATGACTTAAGGCAAGGCTAGAGTATTTCATATACACATATTCCGAGGTGAAGAGATCTTTGCTTTCGATAAACCTTACGTCTCATGAATGAGGAAAAATTAAATACTAGCTTTCAAACTGACATATGACTTTCAAAATAATTCAAGGTCAAAATATTTGAAGAACATAATCACCAAACAGAATGTTACGCTCCTTCCAAGCTTCATGACGATAAAATAAAAATAAAATTTTGACCTTACAACTGATCTACGAATTTGAATCTCTCTCTCTCTCTCTCTCTCTCTCTCTCTCTCTCTCTCTCTCTCTCTCTATATATATATATATATATATATATATATATATATATATATATATATATATATATATATATATATATATATATATATATATATATATATATATATATATATAGATATATTATATATATAAATAAAATAATTTTTCTGAACATGCGTACAGAGAATGGAATACAGGATTTAGGCCAAAGGCCAAGCACTGGGGCCTATAAGGTCATTCAACGCTGAAATGGAAATTGACAGGAAAAAGGTCTGAAAGGTGTAACATGAGGGAAACCTCTCAGTTTCACTATGAATCAATTGTTAGGAGATGGTGGAAAGTAAGATGGAAGAAAGAGAATATGAACGGAGGTATAGTAAAAGGAATGAAAGGGATTGCGGTAGGGGTCGAAGGGATGCTGCAAGGAACCTTCAGCAATGCCTACAGCGGAACATGCGTACAGAATTCTAAGAAGTGTCTTTCTCCAACAAAAAAGGCGATGTCTTATGCGGTAATGTACAGTACTTTGCCAAAAACGAGCTATTAAACGTTCTTCTCCGTCTTGCCCAAGTCTGATGTTACGGTAAAAAAACAAATTATATCACTTTTAAAAAATTTCCCACGATTTTGGAGAAACTTTACTAGATCTTACTAAGTGCTCTGCACTGCATGAAGACCCTTGCTTCCGAATACTCTCAATAAGAAAATTACCTGAATCATTTCTATGAGTCTGAATTTGAACTCGGTCAAACCCGCTGGCATATCTAGAGCACCTAGCGTATCGCAGATTTCGAAACAACAAATCAAAGCAGCGAGTAACAGAAGGTACTTTTGTGTCTGCCGACAACGTAATTTTCTCTGCGCATGACTGAGCAAGCAACTAAGGGAGATGAGTGCCATGCGCAGTTAACTGCTTTCTTAATTCTTTTCCTATAATTTGGTTATAGTCAATTTAGATCATTCCTACAACATCTAACTTTTAAACAAGCTCCGTTCATAATATAAATGTATCCCGCATTGTCGGTTTTGAAAGAATCTTGTGTCTTGCAAAGGAAAATCCATTTAATAATCCAGTCTTTACCTCTATAAGGAATTTGTGAAATGTAATGTTTCCATCCCTTCATGGGCATTGGAAAACGCCAGCTTATAGTAACTAGTCCTATTGTTATATATGTCACATGCAACAACGCCTGTAACCAAATAAGTGAGCACCTAAGTCTAACCAGGAAGCCCGTGACGTCATAACTTCAAGTGCGCGGCAATGAACGAATTCAGCCAGGGTTGAACTGCTTGTAGGATCCTGTGACGAGCGTCCTTGACTGAGAATCTTCATTGCCGCCCTAGGATGAGAGTCTGTGGGATGAGTTACAGTCCTCTCGACATGAGACGAATAAATAAAAGACGGATGAAGCTTACCACAGATTCTCTACCAAACCTAGATAGTTCTATCGTCCGTCTTATTGTACGGGTGATATGGGTGGTGAAATGTTCATTTTCGGGTGCTGATAACGTGCCTAACTGAAAAAGAGTTCCCCACGTACAAGAATTCAGGTATGGTGATGTACACTATATTTAGTCTTTCGTTAACCTACTAAAATTCTGCCTACATACTAAGATGTTTAGGATATTTACTCCAAATACGTTCATTACTCAAACACAGATATTATTCACAATGGTGAAGCTTCAGTCTGTAATGAATTTATGAGTTCAAAGTGAATTTTCAAATGCAGATATACAGTATCTTATGGATAATTATACGGACTCTGACAATCTCTGCAGATTTATCAAAAATACGTCAAACCGACGATAATTAACTACACATAAAGAAAAGCAACTAAAATGATTTAACAAACTAGAATGACACAATAGCCGTTTTTCACCCCCCTACCTAACCTAAACCAACTAAGTCTAAGCTAACCTAAATTCTTTCTTCATTATCATACGTATACTTTTCTACCTAATATCTATATTCAGAACTCTATTGGTTTACTTTACAAAAACAACTTCACACCATAACATCGACCATTTTTCTCACACGTACGTGACCTGCAAACGCATTTTTACGCTACTTGTTCTTCACTAACTTCACGATGTAAGTATACCTAATATATGTATCTATTTTCGTTATCGTTTTAGTCCGATTCCAAATTTAGGTGATAACTAAACTCCGCTGAAATTCCAGATCTCATCTCCTTGCATGTAAAAAGTTAAGTATACCTTAGTTTAACCAGACCACTGAGCTGATTAACAGCTCTCCTAGAGAGGGCTGGCCCGAAGGATTAGACTTATTTGACGTGGCTAAGAACCAGTTGGTTACCTAGCAACGGGGCCTACAGCTAATTGTGGAATCCGAACCACATTATACCGAGAAATGAATTTCTATCATCAGAAATAAATTCCTCTAATCCTTCACTGGCCGGCCGGAGAATCGGACGCGGGCCTAGGAGAGTGCTAGGCGAGTACGATACCGACCCATCCAGTGAAGAACTTCCTTAACATCATACCTACAAGCTTATGCATAAGTACCGTGATTCATGCCTTCTGTCGAAATATCTGAACAGTGAATGATCTGTTACTGCCCCCAATTTTCCTTTCGTCCTCAAGTAAATTCCCTTAAACTAAGTCAGTGTTCATCAGACTGCCAAGAGCAATCTGCGTGCAGCAACTGTGGTCGCAGGCACCGCATATCTCTCTGCATGAAGGCATTGCCACATGCCGCTCATATAAACATTGCCACAGCATGCTCTGACGTCCCTACAACACAACAGAATGGAATGGAATATAGAATTTAGGCCAGAAGCCAAGCGCAGAACCTATGAAGGTTTGAAAAGTGTAACATTGCAGTTGCACTATGAATCAATTGCAGGAGAGGGTGGATAACAAGATCGAAGAAAGAGAATATGAACGGAGGTACAGTAAAAGGAATGCAAGGGGTCGCAGCAAAGAACCTTAAGTAACGCCTACAGTGCACCGTATGAGGTGCACTGACGGCACTAGCCCCCTGAGGGAATCCTGAAATATATGAACATTTGGATGCAAATGAAGTGTTACCTTTAAAATTAAAAAAAAAAAAAGTTTTGTTTTTCATAGCATATTGATATTAATGGAAAGCTGATTTGGGGAATTTTTCTGTTAACTAAAAAATTACTGGACAACAGTGATAACGAAGTTATCTTTGCCATTACAAATTTGTAAGGTAAAGGAAGTCTGCGTTCTCCATTACGGTGGCGCGTCGTATATTAGCATGGACGTGTTAGTTCTGACCACTCTTTCCTCTTATAACCCTACTCTTATCACCTCCTGACTTAAATTTATGCAATAAGCGTCGCAGAGGAATCCGTAATAATTACTCAGCTAAATAACAGCAGCTTTAACTAGTTTTACAAACGCAGATGTTAAAATAAAATATAAGCAATATCAGAATGTATATATACTGTGTATATATATATATATATATATATATATATATATATATATATATATATATATATATATATATATATATATATATATATATATATATATATATATATATATATATATATATATATATATTATTATATATATATATATATATATATATATAGTGTGTGTGTATGTGTATATGTATATATGATGCAATATTATTTATATATATATATATATATATATATATATATATATATATATATATATATATATATAGTGTGTATGTGTATGTATGTATATATGATGCAACTGTATTTTTATATATATATATATATATATATATATATATATATATATATATATATATATATATATATATATATATATATATATACAACAGGCACGAAATTCACAAACAGACGTTCGATTTCTCGCTACCTGTTTTTTTATCAAGACGCGTTATCTAACTCTCATTAGTTGGTCATAATCACGAACGTATAATAAAAAAAATAATGCCCTTGATAACATTAGTCAGGCTGATACACAATGACATCATAAGCCTAAAATGTCTTCCCTGTTTCAAGGAAACTCAAAGTATAGAATTACACCAATTTAGAACATAACTGCAGAAACAAAATACTTATACTTCACACAGAGAGAGAGAGAGAGAGAGAGAGAGAGAGAGAGAGAGAGAGAGAATACGATTTATGTGATAAACTGCATGAATTATCTTAAGTTCTATCATTCAGCTCAGAACTTGGGAGCCTTTAAGACCATAACTCTTCAGTATTTTTTAGTATATAATGATCATCGTTAACAGTTCTAAAGACCATAACTCTTCAGTATTTTTTAGTATATAATGATCATCGTTAACAGTTCTTAGTACTGCAAAGACTGACTCATTATTTCGATGACTCAATTCTCTCGGGGCATGAACCAAGGCCAGTCGGTGGTTTTCCTAGAACTGACTGATAACTGGTGCCGTGGTGGATGGATTGTTCGGGTTGGGGGAAGGGGGGGGGGGCACAGGGCAGCACAGCTGATGCACATGCGGGACTGCCGCGCTGCGTTTAGTCTAGTCGCACTCCTTGTTGCATAAAGACGTACTGACGTTCAAGCAAGCACTGACCGTGAATACTTCTCTTTGGAAATACAACGTCCATACCGTGGCCTCTTATGTCACTTTTAAATACAGGAACCCTTCCCGGACTTGTGAATTACACAAGAGACAAGCCCTGTTGCTCTAAGTTTTGGTAAGGTGAATAGAGATCGACAGAGTACAAAAAGGTACGTGTTTTAAGTAACGTTTTAATGACTTTAAATGCATTAGCACTTTATAAACAAAGCCGGTAGCTAATATTTACTGGAGAAATTTTGTATGCTCCGAAGTTCTGCCTACGGATAAATCAGGTAGCCCATATCTCTAGTTCACTTCGCTATAATAGTACAGTAAGTTCCAAAAGTGAAGCTACAAATTTCAAAACTGATCGTACGTCTTTAGAAACTCGTGGGGTTGCCAGTTAGTATATTTTATTCCAATTATTATCATCCTCTTTATCTGATAATAAGTATCAGTGATTAACTGTAGAACCACAGAAGGTATTTCCCCAGTGAATGGTCAATGTTAGTTCAATAATTGTTTATTAAAGAGAAAGAAAAAAAAATTCTCCCTCCCCAAAAAAAAGAATTTCCGCGTAGTTATTGAGTGACTGCATCTGATTAAATGAAATATAAATAAGACTCAAGTTGGTGTGAAAAAAATAACGAAATCCAAGTTATAAGCATGTTTAGCATTGGCTACATGGTTAGGCCTATTTCAATAATCAAGGTAATAAATTTTCCAGCTTATTTAATAAACTGAGTTGTTTGGATATCTAGATGGTTGTAAACATGATTTTCCAGTAATTAGGTTTCATTATCAAGTCAGGGGAAATGAGGAAGTCTAGGCCTAAGTTAAGTCAGGGGAAGTGAGGAAGTCTAGACCTAAGCCAAGTCAGGAAAGTGAGGAAGTCTAGGCCTAAGCCAAGTCAGGGGAAGTGAGGAAGTCTAGACCTAAGCCAAGTCAGGAAAGTGAGGAAGTCTAGGCCTAAGCCAAGTCAGGGGAAGTGAGGAAGTCTAGACCTAAGCCAAGCCAGGGGAAGTGAGGAAGTCTAGGCTTAAGTCAAGTCAGGGGAAGTGAGGAAGTCTGCACCAAAGTCAAGTCCGGGGAAGTAAGGAAGTCTAGGCCTAAGCCAAGGCAGAGGAAGTCAGAAAGATGAATTTTCAGTTGTTTTCGGTCAACCTTGGTGGATCTTAGACTTCAATGATTTGGGAACGCTTTTATTATTTGGAGAAGCCCTCGGTAATTCTAAGCCGGCTGTCCAGGAGCTAGACTATGGCAATTGACGTTTTCCTATGTTATTTTAGTCTTTAGAGGAATTTAAAGTAATACTTTGGAAGCCGGCTGTAACTAAGCTGTTATTGACCTTTGAAGTACGACTTGTATTGTCTAACGTGGGACAAGGTCTAAGCCGGCATTCGGGCAAGCCCCCAGCTAATACTGGCAAAATTGTAACCAGAAAGGTGTTTTTTCAGTTGTTTTAAGTCGTGGTAGTCTTCAAAGGTCAGTCTATTTGGTGGATCTTAAACTTGTAAATGATTTGAAAAAACGGAACACTTTTATTATTTGGAGAAAGCCCTCTGTATTTGTAACGGTTCTGTATTTGTAACGGAAAACCTGGTTGCAATCAAGTTTACCCTTTCAATATTGGTTACTTTCTGTCAGTTATTGCAAACATAATGAAGGAGGGAACTGATTTACCTGTTCATTCAATATTACTGGCTGGCAATGGGGGTATTAGGGAAAAATCCGCCCCACCTGCCCAACCCTAGTAGGACACGACTGGTGATTCATAGGTTTGATAGATAATGTTACGTTTGTGTCGTGGGTCGAAACCGAAGCCAAAGCTGAAGTAGAGTCCGAATGGTCGGGTCCTGGAAGCTAAAATCAGAACTACCAACCACACCCAACTTCTCTGTTTAATGTTACAGAGACTTATCCTTTATATTCTATTGATACTTGCGTGGTTTTAAGCATCTTCGCTAAAATAATTGATATATTTGTTTCCACATTGCTCGAAATATACATAGGTAATGTTGGTAATCCTGTGTTGAACGAAAATTTCAAATTGTTTTGTTTCTATAGTTTGAAGTAATTACTATACTTTGAAATAATTACTATTACCGTAATTTTTTCTTATGATTTTTATAAATATCATAGATTTGATATTTGTGCATCATATGTTAGCTTTATTTTGCCTGATAGAGCTTTCAATGTAGAAAAAAATAAGTTTTTCAGCTACGTGTTGTAGTTGCCAGTTAGTGAATTTTGAACGAAATCCTCTGAAATTTGTAGCTTCACTTTTGGAACTTACTGTACTGTGCTGTTGTGGTGAATGATCGACAGGGTATAAAAAGGTATGTGTTAAAATGTAAGCGACCTTTCAATGATTTTAAATGCGTTAGCACTTTATAAATAAAACTGATAATATTTACTGAAGAAATTTCTATACTCGGAAGCTCTGGCTAGTACTAGGTTGATGTGAATGATAATCGACAGGGTATAAAAAGGTACGTGTTTTAAACAGCCTTTCAGTAATTTCAAATACGTGTTTTAAACAGCCTTTCAATAATTTCAAATACGTCAGCATTTTACAAATAAAACTGATAACTAATATTCCGACGCTCCGACCACAGCTAAATCACTTATATCACTACAATACTTCACTTCGCTAGTACTATGTTGCTGTATAGGTCGCTTGAAATAATAAGTTTCAGTGATTGGGACATGGTTTCAGACTTACCACCAGCAAGCAATTTCCGCATTGTTTTATTGTTGAGCTCTTTGATTTATTGATAATAATCGTGGTCATTACTGGTTAAGATTAGGTCTCCCACCTGTAAGTGCACTGAAATGTATGGAAACACTATATTATTTAATGTGATTAATGAGCAATTATGGCAGTAAGAGTTATGGGTTTTTATTTATTTCTTTTAAGTAAAAGGAGTCAGTACACTGATGATTTCAAGGATGAGTTTCATATGTTGGTGTAAAGAAATTACTATGCATGTGTGTGAAATGCTTCTCGGAGAGAGAAAAAGAGTACAACGCTTCAACAAGTGAAATCTTTCTGTGTCCCGGAGAAAATCAAAAGTGAGATTAAACTGACGTGAAGAGAACTTAATTGTGTTCTTGTTTCGACACTTACGTTTAAGTGAGGATGTCGGAGATATCTCCACTGAAACATACGTAGGTAGAGTGTTGAGTTTTCATTGTGAATAAATGGGATTGGTTTAAAAAAAAAAAAACTAGACCACACATTCAAAGCAACCTAAAAGATTAAGTGGATGTACTGCTATGAATTATCAGCAACTTCTTGAAAAATTACTGCTAAGCCTAGTATTCTGAGAGGCGCTGTGCAACAGCTTCAGGAATTAAGATCTTTTTTTCATAAATCTCATTACGATAACAAAGTTAAGGGTGTTTTTCTATCTACTCCAATCCACACTGGAAATTCATCAGGAACGACTGGCGCAATTGGCTATGATACTAAGTCAATTTTTATAGCAACTGCTTCTAGAATATCTTACACCTTTTATCTTTTCCAATACCGTGAGACTACGAAGCGTCAGTCGTCAAAGGATACCATCTGCATACAAAATTTCATAAGTTGTTTATCGTTTTCAACATCCTTGTACACTAATTAATGGTGTATAATTGGCTCTGATAAGATTTTATTTCTTTGTAATTACAATATCAGTCAAAAAATTTATGAAACCTTGTATTAACACCTTCCAATATTCTCTGACATCCCCATGTACAAGTCTACTATGGCTCTGAGGCCTACATTGCCCTAAAATGGAAGACTGCAGTTTCTGCAAAAAAAAAACAAACTGAGAGAAATGGTAGATCTGTAGTTTTCCCTTGCCTTACTACTGATTTTGCAGACTGTAAATGGGACCCCCTACATAAAGCATTGAAGAATCAATCTGAAACTGCAGTAACTTGTGTATTAGTGTTTCACGAGCCCAATAGGTGGCATATCTCAATTCTGAAAATTTTGCAGATTCTGCAGTTTTCCATTTCAGGGCAGTACAGGCTATATAGGTGAGAACCACGGTCAGTCGTTCAGTCTGGATCTCTCTCTCGAAGCTCTGACAGAGGCAATTTCACAATCATGTTTTACATGCATGTCACCCTCATAGATATTTTTGTTTGAAAGCATGAACTGTATGCAAATGTTTCGTCATTGTAGAGAGTTGTCAAGATAATAAGAGATGTCTTTTGTACTGGAAGTTCATGGTTTTTGTTACATGTTATATTTAGGCTTGAATGATAAAATCGTAAGTAAATCTGAAAAGAGTTATCATTATTATTTTGAAACATCATCTCACTTACCCCTGTGAAAACAATGCATTTTTTTTACTTGAAATACTGTGATATAATCTCCATTTTGGATGCATAGTGTAGATAGTAACTAATGCTAAAGATACACATTTGTTCGATATATTTTGTGTATGCTCTGATTTTATGTATTTCTAGCCAAATTAACATAGATTTATGATTGCAGGATCGTGTTCCACAACCGTGTCTACGCCTCGTTATTCCAATATCTCCTAGGCTGAACAACCAGTCACAGGAGGCAGACGCAGGATTTTAATCTCCTGTTGCGTGTCCACTACTGAATTATTTGTGAGGAACGAGCGGTGGCAAAAAATTATTTTTGAAAATATAACACTTCAAAAACTAAGTTGTGCTACATCAACTGCAATATGCCCAGAGAAACATCCTTCACTGAAATGACATTCGGTGCTCGAAACTTCAACAATCATGAGATCTTAAGTATTCCTCACAAAAACGAGGAGCCGAATCACTCATTGGCTCACTGTTATTCTTCTACTCAACTCGAAGATGCAAATTTTTATGAAGACTGGGATGCAGAGGATCAGGCAGTATTTAAAGTTGAAGAATTTGAAGATGAATCGGAAATGAAATATCAAAGTGTTACAGGCTGCAAGTTACATAGCAAACTCCCCTCGGATAATAAGACGGAATATTCAGATGAGGTCCCAAATTACAAGGATAACGCTACCTCTGTGCGCGTTCCCAAATTTCAGTCCCCCAGCAAAGAAACAAAGAATAATGCATCCATACGCCGGCTATCACTTGGAAGAATTCCAAATCATGTGAAGTGTTTCTGTTGCGAGAGGTACATAAAGGAGAGTCACTTTTCTGAGCATTTGTTATTTGGTGAAGTAAGGTGCTCAGTGTGTGAGAGATACTTTAGTGACTGTCAGAGTTTTATGGGAGATATAAAAGTGTGCGATCATACGCTTGTGTTTACAACTGATCCTCTGACTTACATTGCAGGGAAGCTCTCTCTCGTTGAGGCTGATCGTTGCCTAGTGAATGAGGGACTTTTAAATGAACTGGAAAAGTACATATATAAAATAAGATCTTTAGAAAGTAGGCTTCCATGGCAGCATGCAATAGACAAGTGCAAGGAGCACTTGGCCTTGGAGAAGTCTAAGAAGATCAATGCAGACAATGACAGACTAGGTCACAGTGATCATTTAATACCAGCAAATGAATACAAATCCATAGAAGACATACGTAGTTTTACTGAACTTCATTCAGTTTGTTTAACAAATACATTTCAAGAAGGCGACCAGATGGTGAATGGTGGCCGAGATAGTTCCTTTGCACAGAAAGAAGAAATGCAGTTTTATGAATTGACAAGAGAAGCCGAAACGAACCAACCTAGCGCATGTTACAAGGATAAAGACTATTTTGTCAATTTTCAAGACCTTGCATACACTAACAGTACTGAAATGGCAAGTTGTGTGTCTCCTCAAGGCAGCTGTAACAAGGTGACCAATCATCAGTTTCTGGATAATACACAATTTTCCGGTATCCCCGCAATCAACAAAGAAACAATCCCTGTCGATACTCCGTCGACGAAAACAGGCCACGAAACAGACCGATGTGGGACAGTAAGCACTCCTGTTGCTAGGCCTAACACAGCTAACGGTCACTTGAAAGAAAAACATGTTTCCTTTAAGAAACAAAAGAAGAAACCTATGCCACTCTCTAAGAAGAAAGTTTCAAAGACCAACACTTTGATGAATTTAGTTGCACAACCATCTGATGGTTTTTATTATATAACCAAAACCCCTATTGAGGAATGCCCTAACTGTTATTGCATGCTGTGCCCCTTAGCTTGCACAGTAAACTACAGAACATTTCTGATTACATTCAATTGTCCTGATTGTAGTCTAGTTATATACATAGCAAATGATGATATTGATATTATTACAGAAAAGGAGGGTAAATCACTGAAGAACTGTTTACCAGGTGAAAGCAGGAAACGTATTTCAAAATCAAAATCCTGTTCCCGCAAAAAATCATCTCTTCTAACCAACAACCCTTTCATCCGTAAATAAGATAGCCAACTAGTTATGGAAATAATCTGTTTAATTTTTATACAGTTTTTGAATAAAAGGTAAAATTCTTTGCCTATCATTACCCTTAATACTCTTTGTTACAAGGAGTAATAAAATGGCGGCGCACCATAGGGTCGTTTTACTTTCCTTAGGTCAAAAATATATTTCATGCCAAAGATTTTCTACTGATATAAAACGTTTGTGAACCGTGGGGGTGTTTTTTTGTCCTTGGGTTGCTCAGAAAGTAAATGCCTGTTACTTAGAAAGAAAATGCCTTGCCCGCTGACAATGTGAAAAATTAGAACTTCATGCCCAAAACTGTTTCTTGTCTTCATTGAGATATTCAAGAGCTAAATATAAACAAGAGTCTTTATGTCTGGGAGATGAAGACCTGGGACGAAATTTATCGAATTACTTGACAAGGTGTGCACCAGATTTCCAACTTTAATGTTCAAGTGCGCCATTTAACGTCCTGACCTCATGAAAAACCACTACCTACTGGAAGTGACAAGTTCATTTCACTACCTGTGAAATAAAATAAAATTCTGAATTTTATGCAACTCACTTTTGATGATGCCTAGAATTTTTTTTTTTTTTACTGTGGTAGCGTGAGTACCATGAATCCTGTAATGTTATAGTCATGTGTCCTGCAATGTTACAATAATGGACATATGACTAACAGTACAGGGAACATGGTACTTCACGCTTAGTAAAAAAAAAAAAAATTGCTAGACACTCTTTTTATCTACAGTCTGAAAGTGTATGGAGTCTAGAGCATTTACCCGAAAACGTGAGAATGGGGACTGAACCTTTTCACGAAAGCAGGAAGGGCCTTTTGATGCACACGATAGCAATACAACCTTATAGATGCTTTGTAACTCCTGACTGATGACAGGTATGCCCAGAGAGTTCTTGAAGAGAGAGTAGAATGAACCACAACAGACATACTCGATTTCCCTCATTATTATTATTATTATTATTATTATTATTATTATTATTATTATTATTATTATTATTATTATTATTCAGAAGATGAACCCTACTCATATGGAACAAGCCCACAGGGGCCAGTGACTTGAAATTAAAGCTTCCAAAGAATATAGTGCTCATTAGGAATTAAGAGAAAGTAAAATGAAATACAGAAAGAGGAGATATCACTCGTTAAAAAGAAAAAATAAATAGATAAAACTGTATTAGGGCAGAAATGCATTGCACCTTCGCTTGAACTTTGTCAGTTCCAGTCGCACAATGTGACGATAATAGAATATGAGAAAGTTATTAGGCCTCTCCTTCGGCATGGGACCAACTGCCATAAAAGACAACGGCGAGATATTTGTTCTCGGAAAGACTCGCCGCTTCTGTTCGCCGAATACGTGACAGAGTCCAGAGATACTGAGTAGAGCGGCTAAGAGCGCCTTGAGCAAAGACACCACACTGCCTGGGGTGAGCAACGTACACGACTGCCAGGCATACGATACGATACGCATTGAATTCGTCTGTGAATACGGAATTAAGGCCAAGGGTCAAGCACCGGAGCCTATGAGGTCATTCAGCGCTGAAACGGAAATTGACAGTAAAAGGTTTGAAATGTGTAACAGGAGGAAAACCTCGCAGTTGCCCTATGAATCACCTGTTAGGGGAGGGTGGAAAGTAAGATGGAAGAAAGAGAATATGAAAGGCGGTACAGTGAAAGGAACGAAAGGGTTGCAGCTGGGAACCGCATACGATACGAATGTGAGAAAAGTCTTAAGTATATCTTAGTTTAACCAGACCACTGAGCTGATTAACAGCTCTCCTAGGGCTGGCCCGAAGGATTAGATTTATTTTTACGTGGCTAAGAACCAGTTGGTTACCTAGCAACGGGACCTACAGCTTATTGTGGAATCCGAACCACATTATAGCGAGAAATTAATTTCTATCTTAAGAAACAGGTATTGCATGTGAAAAGCATAAAAGATAATTTTTATATTGCTGAAGTAATATATAATACATGACTGAAAATGTTTTCTGGAATATACAGAGATCGTGAACATGAGGATTATAATATATACTATCACTGGAATCAAATATGACTTGATAACCAAGGGAATATAGTCTTATAATTTTCAATTGTAAATGTTAGCTATTACATATAATACAAGTGTTTGATCCGTATGCATGGTTATTTGCTATATGTATAGTGTCCTTGATCTTCATGTATTATCTTACTTAATATACATACATTTTATTTTTATTTTTTACGTTAATTTTTCTTTCTGTTAATTTTTCTGTTGTCATCATGTTACTTTTCTTATTCGTTTTCCTCACTGGAATGCTTGATCTGAAGCATTTTGCTCTATTTTAGTTTTCTGTAAAAGAAAACTATTGTGGCCGCTTTGTCTGCCCGTCCTCACTTTTACTGTCCGCCCTCAGATCTTAAAAAGTACTGAGGCTAGAGGGCTGCAAAGTGGTATGTTGATCATCCAACCTCCAATCATCAAACATACCAAATTGCAGCCCTCTAACCTCAGTATTTTAAAGGTTAAAGTTAACCATACTCGTGCGTCTGGTAACGATAAACGATAGGCCACCACCGGGTCGGTGGCCTTGATTGTACACTGTACAGAAAACTTGATTGCGCCGAAGATACTTCGGCGCATTTTAACTCGTTTAAACGGTCTTCAGTTCTACCTAATTAACAACAGGTGCATTACGAGTCATCAGTCCGACGACACACTTTCACAGTACAAAGATACCCTTAGTCATCCTTACTTTTGCTCACGAAAATAACGCCAATATGAGTCGGAGTCGTTGTTGACGTACCGTTAGTTATTATTACTATTATTCAAATTATGAAAATAAGGCCAATAGGAATCTGAGTCGTTGAAGAATTAGAGAAATTTATTTCTGGTGACAGAAATTCATTTCTCGTCATAATGTGGTTCGGATTCCACAATAAGCTGTAAGTCCCGTTGCTAGGCAACCAATTGGTTCTTAGGCACGTAAAATAAATCTAATCCTTCGGGCCAGCCCTAGGAGAGCTGTTAATCAGCTCAGTGGTCTGGTTAAACTATGGTATACTTAACTTTCTTTTTGTTTCCGTCTCATGAAAGCGACAGCATGTTTAACGTGGACCGAAACTAGGGCTTTGTGATACAACCAGGAAGACTAGATGAGCCATCTGTGGTGGCGGTGACGTCATGATAATGAAGTACGCATAAATTTCTGTTACTGTCGTGTGAATATCGTTCTGTGATTATTAGCAAGCTTCGACATGGGTAAGTCTATTACTTTTGCCTCATATGAGATTCTGATATTAAGTGTAATAACTTTTTATTGCGAATTAATTAGAATTCTGCCAAAAGACCTTGAGTGGGTTCAATGAGCTGATAACGTCAGTGCCTGCCAGCGAGGCCTTGCTGCCAGTCGCTCTCTGTTCTACTTGGCCGTGAGCCATGCTGCAAGCAGTCGTACCGCGTCACCTCCGCCCACACTCTGACCTGCCAGACACGACCCTGTGGACAGCAGACTTTTGCTTATTTATACATTTTGTTTCCCAATGGACTAAGTCTCCCAGACAAAGTGGACTGGGTTTAACACCTTTTAGGAGAATCGTGCCCTCCCCCCCCCCAAACCTCAGATAGTATCTGCCAAGAGATAAATAGATTCTCATCAGCGGATATTTTAAATTACATGGAGTAATAATTCACCAGTTAAACACAAGGGTGATCCCCAGTATGCTAGAAAGGTTACAATAACGCTATTTTTGGATTATTGCTGTTCCTGCACTACATCCCACAGCAAATTGTATCCATAAATGAACGTCAGGTAGACATGAATAACGCGTGCACATACGAAAAACACGTCAGACAAACAACATTAACATCATGAAAAAAAAAGTTATGCGAGGCCAGTCATGGATAAACGTACCACAATAAATTATAATCAACGGAGGACTTTTATGCACAGAGCTGTAATGAGCATAACAGAAAAAAGTCAACTGTCAAACAAAGGTTACCATCTTGTGGTGAACTATTTCTACAAAAAAAGATACCTCTTCAAATGACAAAATGGTCCCCTAATTACCTTTCCATCATAAATTTTGCCCAAAATGCTACAGTGAACTGATTTCTGAGCCCAAAAATACTGTCAATGTTGACAAAACAAAGTGATGAGGGTCTGCAGGACTAAAAACTGATTTGCTGCAAAAAATGGAAATGCTACCCTATGGTTTCTCTGGCCACATACTCCAACCTTTCACTGCTCTACTTTTTTGCAGGTTTGGGTCTTTTATCCAATCTTCTGCCCAAAAGTCCAATGCTACCACAAACTGTTCTCCCAAGGAATGTACAAAAGACATGTCTAAAGCCACTTTCCATCCCCTTTCATCATCATTTTACTTACATAAGGAACATCTGTCATTTCTCACTTTATCCTTCCATCTGACTCCTGATACTCATAACCAACGAAAACCATTAGAAGGGGAATTTTAAATTCCATGCCCTCCTACACAAATGTCTTAACACCAACATTTGACCTGTCCAACTCCTGCTTTTTCTAAAACTACCTTGTTCAACAAAGTGTTTCTCACTCAAACCTAATACGAATGAGCATTCTGAATATTTTCATTACAAGAGGCACTTCATCCATAGAAAGCTCTACCACTGGATTCCTTTTGTCCGAATCGATGGTGTTTTTTCTGCATTCCTCCCGAGATATTTGCATTTCCATAATTAAAATTTTCTTCTTAATGCTGCCTTTATTTTCTTGGTGACTCATCTCATAACATTTCCAATCTTGGCAAATGTCGTCTGGTTTAAGTCTGGTTGAAATCTCATACAGTAGTTTTTTCTAGCCATTTCTGGAATTCTGGGATTACAGTTGCAAACATTTTGTTGTTGGTAACCGAGCTCTTGTTCGGAGAAATGACGACCAGGTGAAACATTATTTCCTTCAGATGGGACTATTTCAGTAACGTTTACTACAAGAAACCATTTTCCATTGGAATGGTGATGCTGCAGAAATGACTTCACAAGCTTTCAACTCCATCTTTTTCCTACTTTCTGGAATTTGTTGGAAGTAAACTGAGGATTAAAATTAGTTGCCGCAACATTCGATGCTTGGGAGCGTTTATAAAAAAAAAATTATCTCAAAACATGACGTATAATAAACAATCAAAATCAAATGTGCTTCTCCAAAGTGGAAGCATGGATGCCAACTCTAATGCATTGGTTATTCACAATTTCTGGGGTTTCTTGCCTTGTTTCTTACCATACTTGTTACAAACCTTACCAGATACCACATAATTATTACTTATTAGAAACCTTACCAGATACCACATAATAATTACTGGCTACAAACCTTACCACATAATTATTACTTACTACAAACCTTATCAGATACCACATAATTATTACTTACTACAAACCTTAGCAGATACCACATAATTATTACTTACTACAAACCTTATCAGATACCACATAATGATTACTTACTACAAACCTTATCAGATACCACCACTATAAATACAGAATCTTACCAAACCTTACCACATAATGATAATTGATTACTTATTACAAACCTTAGCAGATACCACATAACCAGATATCACCACATACAAAAGAGATACCACATAATGATTACTTACTACAAGCCTAGTCAGATACCACATAATTATTACTTATTACAAACCTTACCACATACCACATAATTATTTTACTTACTACAAATCTTACCAGACATCACATAATTATTACTTATTACAAACCTTACCAGACACCACATAAGATATGGAAAATTTAGGCCAAATGCCAAGTATGAGGTCAGTCAGCGCTGAAAGGGAAACTGACTGTAAAAAGGTTTTGAATGTGTAACAGAAGGAAAACCTCACAGTTGCACTATGAAACATTTGTTAGGAGAGGGTGGAAAGTAAGATGCAGGAAACGGAATATGAATTGAGGTGCAGTACAAGGAATGAAAGGGGTTGCTGCTAGGGGCTGAAGGGACGCTGCAAAGAACCTGAAGTAATGCCTACTGTACACCGCTTGAGGAGCACTGACGGCACTATCTCCCTGCAGGTAATTTTATTATGAATATTGCTTAGGAAAGGCACACAAGTGATGGATTTGAGGAAAGAAAGATCCCAGTTTACAGTTGAAACAATTCCGGCTATGTGACTCCATGAGCACCATGGGCACCATCACATCAAAGATTCAGAAGAAAATTACCAGAGTGCTCTTCTCGGTGGATGTATCTCCATGAGACAGATTAATTTGACTTGCAGTTCCCCAGAAACCACAGACTTCTTGCCTGGTTTGTTATGTGCCGTCTTACTTCTTTCTAATGAACACTTTATTCTTTGGAAGACTGAATTCCAAGTCAGTGGCCCCTGAGGGCTTGTTCCATTTGAATAGGGTTCATCTTCTGGATAATAATAACAATAAATTTACTAATATTTTCAGCTTTCACATTTTCAAACTTTGGGTTCCAGACTCTTATTTATTATTAAACATGCTCAGCTCTACTGATTCTTTAGTATCGTCAATTGTACATTTATCTAATACAAGATTCAATTCGGTTCTTGAGATTACAGAACGAGTAGCATCTGCATCGATGTGATAACTATTTCATTGAGATTACAGAGCAAGTATCAATGTGATAATTATTTCAATTATAATTCTACTTTGTTCTTTCACGTGGCATAGGCATGTTTCATTCAGATTCAGTCACTGTACCAGCTTGATGAAATTCATTGTCACCATTATTTGTTTCATCCTCTTATTTTCTCTGAGTTAGACTCAAGCTTGCAAAAAATCTTATACATTTTTTTTTATTTCAGACAGTACACTTCTACACATTTACTGGACAACACACTGCTCTGCAGTGCATACTACACGATGTACAATCTTTAATTCCCTTACTATTTCTGTCAGCATTATTCATAGGCCTTTCAATCTTTACAAAGCTATGCATTTTCCTCACACTTCTTACTCTGTTTTCGTCTTAGGAATATATATTCTTTCGCTGGGGTTTCATTCTGTAATTCTTCACAAAAGTTACAGGTTTCCTTGAAGAAAACTCTTCTCCACCTGCATCATTATAATCACAAGTTTTATTTAAAACTCTTAGCCATGATTTGTCTGAGGAAAGTATACACAAATTATATATATATATATAATATATATATATATATATATATATATATATATATATATATATATATATATATATAAACTATGGCTAAATTCCCACCTCGACTGCAGCGTGCAAAAAGTTCTTGTTACTCTTCGTATGCAATTCTCCTCATCTTGGCTCACATTTTATCTCACACTTCCCGAAGGCTTCCTTACTCTTTTTCCAGTAAATGACCACAGTGGCTGCAGTTGCAAAGGCATCTTCATTATGGTGCAACTGATCTTAAACCTCGGTTCCTGTACAAGAAACTTCCCAACGCTGGGACTAGCCTTGTCTACGCACGGCTGCACAAATCTCTGAATAACTCTCAACAATTTTGCTCAATCTTTACCGTTCCAAAAGAACAAAGCCTGGGCTCCTTTAATAATGGCACCTGTTCCATCAGTTTAATTATAAAATGGCACAGTGCATGATTTCATGGTTGGCAGTCTCAGTCACAAAAACAACAAATTAACTGAAATCTTACATCACTATCAGTAAGCTAGCGAAATGTAGTAATTCCCAACGCGCATCATCATGAACAAAACCGCCATAATGTTACGCAAGCGCGCGTACACACAATGTGTGTGTGTGTACGCGCGCTTGCGTAACATTATGGCGGTTTTGTTCATGATGGTGTGCATTGGGAATTACTTCATTTTGTTAGCTTACTGATAGTGATTAAGATTTCAGTGATATATATGTATATATATATGTATATATATATATATATATATATATATATATATATATATATATATATATATATATATATATATACATATACATATACATATAAGACTGCAATAATTCGCTACTCTTCTAAATATGACAGCTGCCGTACCTCAAAACTTACAGTAGGTAAGGCATCCTTCACGCAAACCAACCAAAATGAACAAATCTGTTTTATTTCATTTTATGTGGAAGCCACGTAAATAGTGAAGAGTTTTTTTTATATCAAAATAAAGTGAAAATAACGACAATAACCGGTCAATTTCTCAAACATGCCCTCCTCACTTTTAAAAAACTCATTCGAAATCTGTGAGACAAATTCAAACGTCCCAAGTTTTTCTTCTTTTAATTCATTTTCCATTAATTAATTTTTCATCTGTTAGAATTTAATACCATTTGAGTTCAGAAATTCTCTGGGTAACTTTCTCTCTACCATGACATGCTTTCCACCCTTCTGTTGTTAACTCCCTTCTAATACAGCCTTGGGTAACTTTCTCTCTCTACCATGACATGCTTTCCACCCTTCTGTTGTTAACTCCCTTCTAACAAAGCTTTTCAGTTTTTGTCGGACAAGTTGAAATTAGGGGTATCTCTTCTTTGCCTGTGGCTTCTTACAAAATGCCCATGGCTCTCCCAGGGTTAAGCCCTTTGTACTTTGTATTATCAGAGGAATCATGATTGGCAGAGGAAGCAGAGAGGCAAATAAATAGAATGCAATATAAAATCTAAGCCAAGGGCCAAGCGCTGGGACCTATGAGGTCATTCAGCACTGAAAGGGAATTTGAGAGTAAAAGGGTACATGGTGTAACAAGAGGGAAAACTTCGCTGTTGTCATAAGAATAAAATGTTAGGCGAGAGTGGAAGGGTGAAAGTACAATGGAAGAAAGAAAATATGGACGGAGGTACAGTAATCTGAATGAGAGGTTTTGCAGCTTGGAGCTGAAGGGACGCTGCAAAGAACCTCAAGTAATGCCTACAGTGCACCGTGTGAGGTGCACCGCTGGCACTGACCGCCTACGGGAGAGAGGCACATACAATAAATTACGGGTGCTGATCCTTCGGTATCCAAATTCTTCCAAACTCCCAGGCCCCAACCGGCCTGTATTGACCCAAGTCCTCCCAGGCCCCACCCACCTGTATTGACCCTATTCCTCCAGGCCCCAACCCACCTGTGCAAACTGAACCCGACAGCTGTTACAACAGATAACGAACCTCAGTCTAAACAGCACCAATGTGCTGTTTTTTTACTTGAATGCAACTATAATTAACCTTTTCCTTAAATAAATTCATTAAAAAGTATTCAAAGTAGCACAAGTCTTAAAATGGTGACAGACATCCACAGAAATTTATTTAAAAATAAAACTTTATTTTTATTTTCAAATATATTTGTACAGTTACACAACTATGCATTTGTCTCTTCAATAAAACAATTAGAATTACATTTCCTTAAAAAAGTTTTGCTGTGCATATCTTCTGCAATGATGCTTCTTTGAACTTTTCAAAGAGAAAATAAGATTAATACTGAAACTAACTGAGTTGACAAAATAATCGTGCGGGTTTGCCTGGGATATTCACAGCCAAGAAACTTTTCGTTAGTGGCCCATTTCACCGCCTACGTTTTGTTTTTTGTAAAAATACTACCTTTATAAAGTAACACTGCTGAGTTTACTTTTCCAAGGGACTGGAAATCGTCCTTGAAAGTAACCATCAGTATAAAGTGTTACGTAATCGCATACCAGTAACAAACGTTACTACATGCGTCACTGAAATAGGAGACAAAATGTTCGTTACGGTTGCTAAATGGCTTCAACAAGTGCTGTCTAAATCGCTCGTGTAGTTACTGAATTCCTGAAAGATTCTGATTGGTTTATGAAAATTGGCTATAAAGCTCACTGTGGCATTTTCAACCATCAGCCCTTAAGACCGTGAGAAGAGGGAGTTGGAGTGGTTGGACAGCAACGTAAAACAAAGAAGTGGGTATGGAGGTTGATTAAAACGCTATAAAATGGGAGCACGTGAGGTGCAATGACAGCGCTAACCCCCAACGGGATCTTGGTTTGTAGAATGAATAATATTTCCTACCTTAATAGAATGATCCTTGATTTTTAATAATTTACTTACAATTTTTATCTATGTATTTACTTATTAAGCTCTTAATTTATTTTGTCTTTTTAATACGTAACATCTTTCCGTATTTCCCTTCACCTCCTGTTACTTCTTTCTAATCACCACCATAGTCTTTGGAAGCTCGAATTTCAAGTCAATGACACCTTTGGGGTTGTTCCATATGAATACGGTCCATCTTCTGAATAACAAACCATAAAATGTATCTAAAAAAATGAGCAAAAATGCAAACTTTACGCCAAAACAAAACACCGACTTATAAATGCATCTGAATTGAACAGAGTATGACATAATAAAAAAAAAAAACTCTACTAACGAACGAGTAAAATGCGACAACTTTGATGGTAAGACGGACAAAGTTTTTGCTAGGCGCATACATACCACGCATTCACAAGTGTAAGCGCAGGCGCATTAGGCTATGGTTACAGTGGATCCGAATTCGGACGAAAAATTTTTCGTCCGTCCGAATTTTTCGTCCGAATTCGGACGAACAATCAAAATAATGGAATACATAGGAAGTGGTTACACTGGCAGCATCTTTTCGGACGAATTCGGACGAACAATTTGGCGTTTCAAAAAATTTTGTTTTTTCGTCCGAACAGTCACGAACTACCCTTCATCAGGCATGGATGTGGAGCAGCTTATTAGTTTAGTTTTTTGGAAAAGAGGAGTCTGTGGGATTTACAGGAGAAAAATTATCACAATAGAGACCTCAAGATTGCATTAAGGATGTAAAAAATGTATGTGGTGTCATTCTATGATACTCTTGGAACTTATTCGGTTGCCTTAGAAGTTCTGGAAAAAAGTTTATGGTGCTCGCCGTCCGTGTTTCTTGTAGTGAATAATGGATTCACATTCTCAGTTCTTCCAAACAGTAAGATTTTTAACAGAGGACTTTCCAAGAGGTACAGATCTTCCATCCTATCACTCACTTTACTTCTCACCAACTGACGAGATTCGTCCGAATAGACGGAGGCACTGAAACCACACAGTTCGGACGAAAATTTCGCACGAATTCGGACGAAAAATTTTTCGTCCGAATTCGGATCCACTGTAACCATAGCCTTAGGCACACAACAATGACGATTCGCAGGTGTGACAGGAAATTCCTTTGAAATTAATCATCACTACTTCCATGCTCAACAGGGCTGCGTTCAATAAAGACCCATCAAATTTCTGTATAATTATGATTCAAACTGTATGTATTTAATGTCAATATAAACTGTTTCCACAGTATGTGTGTCAGTTATCATTTTATCCTGATAAAAAATGCATAATTATCATAACGACTTTGAAATGTGATCAAGTATAATTCATGATTTTTTAATATAAAAATGGAACTATAATTAAACTCAAAATGCAAGTCCAGTGAAAGCATTTTGTTTATTTACATAATATTAAATATGTAAAAATTCATTATATCTAGTTTAGAAACAGATTTATATATAAAAAATATATTAAATAAGCGCTAACACTTGTTGTAAGAGCACGCAATATATGTTAAAAATTTTCCCATCAAAAGATAAGGCCAGGCCTTGCTCAAAAGTAAAGATCCACAGTCACGTTAGTGAGATACGTTTCCTTTAAATATAAAGGAGCTCTTTACCTAAGTGGTATACCTCTATCTCTCTGATAAACGAATGCTCACGCACTAGAAAAAACAAAACATCACTTTCATAATTGTGGATTTTTAACCGAGACATTTTAATCACGTGCCCGTGATTTCTAACGTGAATGTTCCATTTTTTTCTTGGGGTGGGGTGGGAAGAGGAGGAATTTCTGGTAGTTATGATACAAAAATTATTTCTGCTGTCATACGTTATAAACTGGGCATGGTTTTCGCTTAGTTTTACTGGACTAAAACTAACGTTGTTTCAGTTGAACTGAGGCTGCATCCACACGATCGAACTTTGTTCGATGTGACGTCAGAAGCGGGGAAACAGCGGGTAAAGTTATGTATAGGTTTTTTCGTATGATTATCGAAGTAACGAGGCTTTGTTCGTTGTTATAGTGAAGATTAGGGGGATGGGTTTAGAGAAGTCGTTGTCTGACGTAAGAAGTTCCGTTGTTCATCAATGTCAATGTACTATCATTTCTGTTATTCCCTACATTTAAACATGTCCAAGGTTTACCGATCTCGTGAGTTAAGTTTGAGCCTGATACAATTATGTCATCAACACCCATGCCTCTGGGATGTGAGATGGCGATGTGTATAATGGTCCATTTTCTCGTATGTCAATCACTCTTGCTGCCGTCAGCAGTCAGCACCAGGCTCACACTGCTCAACTCTCATCGTTTGGACCATCAACTGCATAAAAACCCTTAACGATCTTTGCTCGATAAGAAGCAAAGTTCGATCGTGTGGACGCAGCCGAAGTATCGCACATTTACTTTGTTACCCATAAACTCGAAATCGTTTTCTATGAGACTTTCGTCGGTGACGAGGAAGCACACGAAAATGATGACAGTAACTATAGGAAACTAAACAACATGAGTATTTGCTTAGGTAATCATCACAAAGCGTTTCAAAACGCATAACCTACTCCTTCATCTAGCCCTATGTTCGGTAAATGTAAAGGAGACGGCCGTGCGAAGATACGTTCATTAATGTAATTTTTTTACTAAACAGTAAATAGAAGGGTATATGTAACGCAGCAGAGATGGGATTATGTGACATTTACCGAGACAATGTGAAATTTGCCATCTTTCGTTCATATTTTCACTTTTATTACCGAGGGGCTGGTATTAAACAAACATGGCGGTAGCTCCGCGGGCAGCGTGCGTAGTACCAGCCCCTTGGGAATAAAAGTAAAAATAAAATCAACGCTAAATTTCCCAATATCTCGGTAAACTTCTCAAATGATCTCACCTCTACTGTAATATATATACCTTTTTATATAGTTTAGTACAACAAATTACATTAATAAACGATATCTTCGTGCGGCCGTCTATTTTACATTTACCATATATTCTAAATAAGGCTCTAATCCTTCCATGAGGCTAAAACCGACGGTTTAACACAACCTTGCAGCTGTCCAGGTGTCGCGCCATTTACTTTCATGACTTGCATAAAATTTCTCGATTACAGTACTATTTCAACTCTGGTCGCAGGTTACGCTACCTATGATATATAGATAGAATTTAGGCCAGGCGCTGGAACCTATGAGGTGATGCAACGCTGAAATGGAAACTGAGAGTAAAAAGATTTTAAAGGTGTAACAGAAGGAAAAGCCTCGCAGTTGCACTATGAATCAATTGTTATGAGAGGGTGGAAAGTAAGATGGAAGTGAATATGGACGGAAATAAAGTAAAAGGAATGAAAGGGGTTGCAGCTAGGGACCGAAGGGACGCTGCAAAGAACTTAAGTAACGCCTACAGTGCACCGCATGAGGTGCACTGGCGGCACTAACCCCCTACGGGAACGCTACCTTTGAGGAAGGGAGGGCCGCATCTGACTGAAGTTATAACTGCTTTGCAAAGTCTAATTATATTTTCATTGTTATAATTCACTAACTCAAGATTTAATCTTTATTATTCATGCATAGCAAAACAATAAAAATATAATAATACTTGTCTTTGAGTATAAAATGCAACAATTGAGGCTTAATATAAGCCTCAATATTAAGCCTCAATGAAAATTCAAGTGTTGCCTTACATTCAACACTGGTCAGGTTCACATTAAAAACTCAGATGTAAAAGAAAGAAATTGAGATTGTCAGAGACAGAAGGATTAATACACTTCTAATAGACACGTTTTAACTATCAATCTTTTTCATCCGTTTTACTTCATGTGACATTAGACACAGAGACTGAAACATAATCCCCTAAATTCAAGTATGAAAGTCGACGCTATTTTATGAAACCCAGAAAACTGTCTCTAGTCAACCCACGTGCGGAGAAAGGCCTTTGGTCCGAGGACCAAAATCGAGCTGGGCATGGTCAGTACGTGTAAGGGTGACCGCTATGGATCAAATACTCCGAGCAATGCTATGGAACAGAGAAGCTATCAAAAGATCAAAGATGACAGGTGATCCGGGTGCTATCCTATTCATTCCAAGCAGAAACCCAGTTAATATAACGCTGCAAGAATAAAGCATTAAGACGTAAGGTAGAGGTAATAAGGATTGTGACAATATTACGAATGCTATCTGGGTTTATAACCCCATTTTCTTGTAGGCCTTCGGAGCAGAAAATGGATCCTTGGTCTATAATTATAAGTGAACTGTGTTGGAAAATTATCCACTGGGAAAGCTTGCTTTTAAAGTTTATCAAATAGCAAGCCTCGCCATGAACTTTCACTTTCCGCTTTCTCCTCTCACAAAGGCTTCTGGGCTTTCACAAACAACACTGTATTTTATCTGTAAACATCGATAACTCCTCAGTCCGCTTACAAATCTTTTGTCCCACAACTTTACACCTTCACCCTAGAGGAATTTATTTCTGGTGATAGAAATTCACTGCTCGCTATAATGTGGTTCGGATTCCACAATTAGCTGCAGGTCCCGTTGCTAGGTAACTAATTGGTTCTTAGCCCCGTAAAATAAATCAAATCCTTCGGGCCAGCCCTAAGAGAGCTGTTAATCAGCTTAGTGGTCTGGTTAAACTAAGGTATACTTAACTTCACAAGTGTTTCCCGACACTCCATCCCTAAAATTATTTATCAACTATGGAAATACATAACTCCCTCATCCATGACTCACTTTTACGCTAAACCAGTCACTCTGAATTATACAGTAGGTCTTTAAAAATGTCTCATTTCCCATTCATCCAAGCCCTGCATACGAGATCTTTATCAATTCTATCAAAAGATTTACCAAGGTCTATGTATACAACATTCAAGCGCCTTCCTTTAATTTCAAACATCTCGCAAAACTATCGTACTTTTTATAAAAAAAAAAAAAACGAGCCTTCTATACACCTTCCCGAGTATGCTAATCATGTAACGCCTGTCTAGGGAAAAAAAAGAAAAAAAAAATTATTCCTTTCAGTCATTCCCTGGCGCTTTTTATTACTCTGCCGACTCGGATCATTCATTCAATCATACTTTCAACACTGCATCACAGCACCTTCTCAGCAATCCATCAAACGCCTTGTACCATCTCATTTTTCCACAAGAAATTTCGAATTCACACTAAACCCTACCACTCGAGGCTTCATTAAGACCTGTCTCTCTTCTATCGTCCACATTCAATAAATCTCATAATATTCATTTCATCAGCGTAGGACTGCACTCTTAAGAGAGCATTTTTCACAAGACATCTTTTATTCTGAGACAGTTGCTCAGAAATCTCGCTGCATTCACCTCCATTCTGTACTTCTTTTTCTCGCAAAACTTCTTGCTGAAATATATCCTGATTTTTCCAAAATATCCAACCTCTTTACTTTTCGTCCTTCAGTACCTTATTCCTCTTCTATGGCCCTGCTTCATCACCTCTTTTTTCCCCTACAGCTGTCCTTCAATTTCCTTTTTCTTTTCTTCACTAAACCTTTCCTTATACAACTATATTCTACTTTCATTCCGTCTTCTCACCAGTCTATACCATAAGCTTTAGTTCTTGACAAATCTGCCTTTTTACTCATATAACGGATTCTCTTAATGCGATAAGGTCTCGGCTATAAAAAAAATACACGTTGTTGTTTTTATATCTGAGGTCACGTGGCTTAAACAGATTCTTCTTTTGATTCATACACTGGTTTTGCATTTATCTGTACAGCCACTGTAAAATATGAAAACTACGGACCAAAACCGCTTATTATATCCCTCAGGCTAATTCACAGTAATGAAAACGTGATCCAATACTATCATATCCCAACTATCTAATGGTGGTGAGTGTCAGGCAGACAAAAATAATGAATTTTCACATCTATTTTTTTATCATAATTACTAAGAGGCAATTTTTTTGGAACATAAAACTTCATGTAGTACAATAACAAGTGTGTACCTGAATTACAATTAGGATAACTACCCTAACAAACAAAATCATTCACACGAATCTCAAAGATAAACATGGCAATGTTACCAGATCAATTTCCTCCTAAAATGTATAAATGATAAATCAGTTCACAACATTTTCTTTGGTATTATATTCATGCCAATGGCCTTTCCCTACCTGACATAAAATGTCGACAGCAAAATGTAGAATAAAATGATGGCTCGCATCCTTCTCGCTCAATCGATGCTATCCATCAACTGCGTTTAATTCTGTACTCAATCAAACGGTATATTATTCGAGGAGTGGCGTCGATATGTTACCCCACAAGTCTCCGGCAAACGGAACAATGAGTTTAACTACTTGGGATCAACAATAACAAAGGAGGGAGGTACTGAGAAAGCAGTGAGACAGAGAGGGAAAGAAGCTTGGCGAAAATGGAGAGAAGTAACTGGAGTTGTTTTAAACAAGAAAATGCCATTAAGGCTCAAAATGAAGACTTATAAGACAGTTATCAGGCCCGCACTATTATTATATGGGGCAGAAACTTGGGCACTTGAGAGGAAAGAGGAGGGACTGTTGGAAAGAACCGAGATGAGGATGGTGATGTGGATTGCTGGAATATCACTACTGGAAAGGAGGGAGAGTCAAGATATAAGAATATGCAGTATATGTAATATACAGAAGGCTAGGCAAGCTCGTCTGAGATACTGTGGCCATGTAATAAGAAGAGAGGAGGTGGAACCAATCAAGAGAGCTAAGAACATGCCAGTGATGGGGGGGGGGAGGAGGAGTGTGGGGCGTCAGCGGATCAGATTGGTGGATGTAGTGAGGAGGGATATGGGTGAGGTGGGACTGGGGGAAGAAGATGAAAGGAGTAGAAATAGATGGAGAAAGCTGACTCGAGCAGCCGACCCTGCTATACAGTGGGACAAGTAAGGTCGAAAGAAGAAGAAGAACAACAACAAGTCTCTGGAAACTCTGTCCCTACTCTTCTGAATTACTTATATCCCCAAGTTGTCAGTTAATTTACCATACCGATATTTAGATGTCATCTTTCAATATAATTTCAGATTGATTCAAGACATTTCAAAATTCTTAGTATAATAATCTCATGATAGTTTTTAAAACACATCGCCGTGATGTTTTTATATTCATGAACTCTAACCTACAAATATTGTTTAATGTCCAATTCGCTCTACCTCGGAAATAATACCGAAGGGGAATTATTGTTGATAAGCGGTTGACACCTGGTCCACCAGGTGACAACCACTTAACAATAATTCCCCTCCGGTATTGTTTCCGAGATAGAGCGCACTAGATATTAAACTATTAAACGACATTTGTTGCTTAATGTTTGTGAATACTGTGATAAAAGAACAACCATCTGATCTTTTGAATTTATTATTGACAATGTAAGGGGTATGGCGAGCCAAATTATAGCTGTCCTTTAACTCATTAACTGCAAATCTAGCGCAGTTGAATGGATTAACTTAAAGTTAAGCCGAAATCTGAGGGAAAGTATAAGGGATGGGAAAACCTTTTATGTATATTAGAGAATATAGAATATAGAGAAAAGAATATGGAATTTAAGCCAAAGGCCTAGCGCTGGGACCTATGAGATCATTCAGAGCTGAAAGGAAAACTGACAGTTAGTAAGAAGGTTTGAAAGGTTTAACAGGAGGAAGACCTCGCAACTGCACTATGAATCAATTGCAAGGAGAGGGTTGAGGACAGTTAAACGGAAGAAAGAGAATATGAACGAAGGTACAGTAAAAGGAATGAAAGGGGGACGAAGGGACGCTGCAAAAAACCTTAAGTAATGCCTACAGTGCACTGTATGAGGCGCAGTGACGGCCCTACTCCCCTACGGGGACTAGAGAATATAAATCCACAGGAAAAGTTCGTGGCACAGTACAACGACCCATTATCTTCCATACTTAAGTAAGACAAAGTATTGACAGAGTCTTTGCACTGCAGCTGTACACGGAGGGGAGGTTATAATAATTATCTGAGGAATACTGACTTTCCCAAACATTTAAGACGATAAATAAATACAGCCAAGGACAGAGAATGGAATAAGGGTTGGAGAGATTTATATAAAGAGGAAATGAAACGTGAGAGCAAAAGTATGACTTAGGGAAGGAGGGAGCCAACGACTGATCAGGATTGTAGTGCTTGCTTTGCTTTGAGTAACTTCAGTAGCTTTTTAGACGCACACCAGTGATATTAATATCGGAACGATTACTTGAAACTCTCTACCTACGGCTGAATAATTATTCCGTACTCGAAGGACTTGACTGATGTCAAACTCTGTCTGTTGGTATTCCAAACCTTACAGATTCTCTGCTAAGTAAGCTTTATGAATAAAAAACAATCCTGCATCAACTTAACCTTTCTCTTTCTGTAAGCAAATAAATTAAAAAAATAGTCGATCTTGCTTAAATACCCTTTATATATGCTCTGTAGTAAGCTCATCGAAATCGTACCTAAACATATAAAAATACCGTTCATTCAAAACTATTATCTAAACAAAACTTCTTTTCAGGTAAAATTCAACTACTGTTCTAAGCAATCTCCCGATAATTCAAGCGCCAAAGACAACGTCTTTCTCATCCTCAGTCGTCGCACTGTCTTTCCTAAGAAGAAGAAGAAGAAGAAGAAGAAGAAGAAGAGAGAGAGAGAGAGAGAGAGAGAGAGAGAGAGAGAGAGAGAGAGAGAGAGAGAGATGCAAGGTGCATGCAGGCGATGCTTGCAGATTGTTGTAGGTGGAAGAAAATCGATCATGTTAGACAAGTTCTTACTGTCAAGATGGCTGGCATACACCTCAAGAGATATGAAAAGGTCAGGGGCTGTCGCTTCTTCGCGCTGCTCAGCCTTTCGTGAGCGTGTAAGACGTCCAGATTATTAAGTAATACCTGCTACTGTTCATGCAATACAGTCATGAAATACAGCTGAAACGAATCTAAAAATTTAACGTGCGAGTGTATTAACAGTTAGCAACCGGTCTTGGAAGGTAAAATGCAGTTTTACATTTTACTGACTCCTTTATAATTTTGCAGTTTTCCTTGGTGAGATCTCCTAAAAAAAATAAACCAACAAATAAATAAGCCTGTTTGTGAAATCACAGGTAAGAACAGGAAGGTATAAAAAATTTAGGCCAAAGGCCAAGCGCTAAAACGGAAATTGAGAGTTTGAAAGGTTTGAATGGTGTAACAGGAGGAAAACCTCAAAGCAGTTGCACTAAGAAACAACTGCTGGGAGAGGTTGGAAAGTAATATAGAAGAGAATATGAACGGAGGTACAGTACAAGGAATGAAAGGAGTTGCAGCTAGGCGGCGAAGGGACGCTGCCAAAAACCTTAAGTAATGTTTACAGTGCACTGACGACACTATCCCCTATGGGGATCAGAGATAAGAACAGAAGATAAGCACAGATAACAAAAAAAAAAAAAAAAAAAAAAAGCGTTTCAACAAGCGGCTAACAGCAGCGAAGTTCTGCCTCTGGATCGATGACGTGATTATCTGCAGTTCATTCACGAACTGGCTCATCACACATAAACAGCAGAATTGGATATGCATGAAAATGCACCTGCCTTCATCTTGCTTCATGAAATATCCAGAAAGGAACTATCCACATGACAGGAACGTCATTGGACAGCAAAAATAGGAGACACTACTGTAGTTTCGACAGCTACAAAAACAGGACGTGCTTCCTCCAGTCTCGTGCATATCAAGAGTGAAAAACATAAATCACCATCTTGGTCATCGTAAAGAGGTGTGTCACCACCTTAGACCAAAAGTAGGAACCACAACTTGAAGCATGAAAATAAGAGCAAAAAAAAAAAAAAACAGTAGCCAACAATTTGAACAACGAGGTACCACAGCCTACAACTGGAAAACTACTATTTAATGAGTATAACATTTAAAATAAAAAAAAATCCTATGCCGTATACGGAAAAGACGAAATAAATCAACAAAAATTAATATCCTCCCTAGAAAAAGCACTACACAAGTAACTCCAAGACTGTTGCAGAGCTTTACTCTTGAACCTGGACCACTAAAACAGAAACCTTATCTTGACAATAAATATTGTAATCACAATCCTGGCTTAATAAGCATAAACATCACCTATTATCTAGGGTAAGTATAAGTACATGCACATGCACACATATATAAAGTGTGTGTGTGTGTGTGTGTGTGTGTGAAAAGCGAGAGTTGGACTGGTTGGACAGCTAGATAAATAAAGGATACAAGTACAACGACTTTAAAGGTGGAACTGGAAGGAAACCCTACAGTTGCACTAAGAAGTAACAGTCAGAAAGGTTGGCTAGCAAGACTGGAGAAAGGAAACGGGAATGGAGGTGAAATAAAAGGCTAAAAAAGTGGGTGCAGCTGGAGCCGAAACGACGCTGCAAACACACTTTAATAATGCCTACAGTGCTCCACTCGGGAGGCACTGGCGGCACTATAGCCACCTCCCCCCCCCCAACAGAGTTCAAAGTGAGGAGACTTCAAGGTTACCTAAAACCGGAATAACCACGTTCTGATAAAACATGAACTTTGGTGGAACAATCACTACTCAAGAATTAAGTCGTAATACAACGCACATGAACTACGAGCAGTTCGCCAACTCTGCTTAAGAATTTCAGTTTCAGCGCTCCGCTCTGCATTAAAAGTACGGACAAAGCTCTAAATTTCCTTAGATATTCTGAGCGGGTTCTCAAAAAAGGGCAGAGACAACCTTTTATCCTATTCATATGGAATCAGATCAAGTCTCAAGGACTGTTATAAATATATATTAAAAAATGATGACTTTACGTTTGGACGATCATTTCACAGGTCTTTAGCTCCAATTGAAAATGCCAATACATCTTCGAAACCAAAAATGGTTAATTATTACCAATTTTACTGAAATATCCAACAAAATCATCGATCCACTCAAAATAATCTACTTATCATAAAAACAGTAAGGCAATCGAGGATGATGTTTTGCTACGCAAGTAGCAGTGCGTGGTCTTACCCAACGCAAACAACACCACGGTCCAAATTCTCTCATCTTGGCAAGGCTCCCAATACCTGATCTATCTCATTTAAAACGTCATAACAAACTTACGGTCTATTCAGTGACATCACATTCCGCTTTGCCAAACACATTCTTGAAAAATTTTAATCAGCAAAATGGGGAATTAAGTCACAAGATAGATCAACAATCAATCTTCTTCTTCTTCTTCTTCTTCTTCTTCGTCTTCTTCTTTTAACGTGCTTTTTCCCATTTTTTGTATGGGGTAAGCACGCTGCCTTCTTTTGAAGGACTTTGAATTGGCTTTGGGGTAGACCGTAGTCTCGATCGACTGCTGATAGAATCGAATACAGTATAGAATTTAGGCCAAAGGCCAAACGCTGGGACCTGAAGTCGCTCAGCGCTGAAACGAAAATTGACAGTCAAAAGGTCTGAAAGACGTCGTAACATGAGGAAAACCTCAAAGCAGTTGCACTATGAAACAATTATTAGGAGAGGGTGGAATAAGCACCAAAGGAGCACAGATTGCCCAGCAAGCTAGATATCAGAACTGTCAGTCACCTACTTCAGGGGAGTTATCCATAATAATAATTTATGAAAATTAGGCTACAAAGCCCAGCACTGGGGCACACAGCCATTCAGCGCTCACGATAGTGAAGAGGGGCTGGAGTGGCTTGAAAGCAAGACTGAAGAAAGGGTGCTGCAAGTAAGTTTTAGCAATGCTTACAGTGCAGCATGTGAGGTGCACTGACGGCACTAACCCCCAACGGGAATAAGGGTTACAGGATGAATGTCAGGAAGCTTGTTACCTTAACTTATTAATTTATATGATTCTAGATAGATGATGGCAAGGACTTCAGCAGATAACAGGGTCTATTCAAAACGACACAAGCAATATTGCTGATAAAGCGTCGTATTATTCATGATTTTGGCGCTCTATTGCAAAACGCTCTTCAAAATGTATAGTCCCTGTAACCTCAACCTTTCACTTTTCTTCTGACCTCTCTTAATTGGCTGTTGTCTAAGGTCACCTCCCTTCGTGACTGAATCTTGGACGATGTCGCAAACAGCAACCAGAAAAGTCTAGATTTTGTTAAATTCAGGCTGCTGAGCCAAGCACTGGGGCACTGTTCGTCCTTTCAGCCCTTATGACAGTGAAAAATGGGAGTTTGAGTGGTTGGACAGCAAGATACAAAGCTCCACTAAAATCAAGGCGATAAGGTACAGAGATCTAAACTTGAAAGAGGGAGACACACCCACAGTCGTACCAATAAGCAACAGTTACAGAGGTTGGACAGCAAGCTTGGGAGGTAGGAAACTGGTATGGGGTAAAGTAAAAGACTAACAGGTGGCTACAGCTACCCTTTAGCAATGCCTACTGTGCACCAGATGAGGTGCACTGACGGCAGTAACCCCTTCCAGTGAACATGGAAAGGGTAACTGGCTGCTAGCCTCAATAACGGGTAAGGATGACCTGGCAATCCATCTCATCCCATTTTTATTTCGGGAAGACGACCAACCAGCGGACTACCCTGTTTTTTTACTCACTCAACCAACCATTAAAATCTGGATTTGTATCCTGTAATTCTTTCTTTGTAATTCTATAACCTAACATTTCTTACAAGCGAGGTCGATACTTCCCTTCAGGAATTGACCCATGATATTCCAGTCCCATTTCCTCAAGAGAGCGCTTGGGTCGACCTTCCTGTCAGCATTCTTTGAAATTTACCAGTCTCTGTGATACTTTTTATTCTATCTCTTTGAAATTCACCAGTCTCTATGATATTCTTTATTCTGCCATTTCAGTCCAAAGTGTTTCAGGATGTAACACTCAAAATTTTCGGGATGAATCTATTGAAATGAATATCCAATTTAGGCCGAAGGCCAATCGCCGGGACCTGTGAAGTCATTCAGCGCTGAAAGGAAAATTCTGAGTAAAAGGTTACAAAGGTGTAACAGGAGGAAAGCCTCGCAGTTGCACAATGAAACGATTGTTAGAAGAAGGTGGAAAGTACGATGGAAGAAAGAATATGAATGGAGGTGCAGTAAAATGAATGAAAGGGGTTGCAGCTTGGGGCCGAAGGGACGCTGCAAAGAACCTCAAATAACGCCTACAGCGCACTGCGCGTGAGGCGCACTGAAGGGGAACATGAATCTATCTGACATCGTCCTGTAACAAAGCCCTTCCTTCCCCGCAGGAAAATATCGTGGCCCCACAAGAACCATGCGCCTTTAATGTCACCATAAAGCCCCAGGCACAGCTCAAGTTACGTTCTAGTGAACTTACTGTACGAGAGAGAGAGAGAGAGAGAGAGAGAGAGAGAGAGAGTGTGTGTGTGTGTGTCTGCCAAGGATATTTCTTGCCAGAAGCCATGTCTTCCCAGCTGTCGATAAGGTGTGGCCTGGTGATTTCTGTTGGCGGAGGTGGAGCTGCTGTTCACCGTATCATCAATATAAAAGAAACCTTAAAAACTGAGAGGAAGCTTAAAACTAGTAAATATATTTCACTCCTACGCTAACTCATAACAACTAACGGCATCTTCGTAAACACCAGACGAAACTGCGATTTCTACATGCACCACACGCACAAATAAACTAAACAACGCCACTGAGAGAGAGAGAGAGAGAGAGAGAGAGAGAGAGACAGGGGAGAGAGAGAGAGAGAGAGAGAGAATTGTGGGGTGTGTTACGTGCCAGAAAGGTCTCCAAATTCAATATGTGTGTGGTGCTGCTGGCTGCAGCAGGAGCCAACCGAGTGGTAGAGAGCAGGAGAAAAGAGAGGACTGCGGCGGCAACACAGGCACTCCCGGGACTGCCTCTGCACCGGTAGACCAGCCTAGGAGAGTGACGAGTATACAGAAAATAAATCTTCTCTCGTTGGGGAAGGGGTAGACAGCCACCCCATCAGAGAACACTGGCTCTACGATTACCTAAGGACCAAAGTTTGGGGCTTGGCAGATGCTTAAATTTCTCGAGTCCTCTTGCATCACTTCAACTGTGCGTCAGAGGGTCCTTGACTGGGAAATTTTCGACTGATCTCCTTTCCAGATTGGAATGGTTGTGAGAAAGGAACAGGCGGGTGTCTAAATCATCAATTTGCCGAAATTTATTTTGTCTCTATAATAAATACAGCATATTGGTTTGGTTTAACAATACATTCCCACAACTCAGATCTTTGATTGTATTTGACCACTGTCTCCTGGTGGCTACAGTGTAGTTCCATTTCATTTCAGAGTATACAGTATACTCCTTCTTAATTTACATCCTGAATAAATACTAAACTATCTCGACCCTATTATTTAGTAATTCACAGCTCTCTTCTTTTATTTTTTTTATTTTCTCAGCGAATCATCTTGGGTTTATCCAAGATTCTCCAGCTTTTATTCATCGTTACATGTCCAACTTGAGGGGGCAACTAGTCACAAAATTAAGTTCTGCTCAATACCCCTAGTTCTAACTAAGCTTGGCCTAGGAGAGACAAAGTCCTCTACTATACCATCATCTTGGTTAGGCCAGTTTCACCTTGCCTCTGGAGAAACATTACTGCTGCAAATACTCATGTGAAAAGGTTACTTCAATATCTGATACGATTTATAAAGAAGTGCAAGAAATTCTGAATCTGAACGCTTTTGCCTTTAAAGGCATCATTTTTCATGAAAATGACAGAAGAAAATTAAAGATGTAATGGAAGATGATTTATGCTTATAATAATCAATGTTGGTCAGAGGAAGTTGCGATATAGTGTGGTAATCTGAAATACAGCAAAAAAAAAAATTTTTTTTTAAGAGGGGGCAAGAAGCAAGTAGGCACAGAAAAACCAAGAGTTGCGATTACCCTCTTTTGAAAGTTTGTAAGAAAAAATTACCAAGAAACAGAACATCATTACGTTCCCAATTTTTTTGGCCAGCTTCTCAGATAATAGAGCCTTTCTAGGTTATAATCAGGCAGACCTTCGTAACTGCAACTACCACTAACATCATGATGAAAAATATAAAAAACGGCTCCATGGGACAGTGACCCTGCTACACAGCAGAAGAAGAGAAATTGGTCACCTTCAGGAGGATAGGAAGAGGATCGAGTAATGAAGTGAGAGTAGGATCACTGGGAAGACAAACTGCCTTAATTTTAACCCTACCAACAAGAAGCACCTCTAAAATGAGAGCAATACTTTAAGCAAGGATGAGGAAGTCCAGCACAAAATGCTAATAACTGAAGTAAACAAAAATTATGGCCTCTTCACAATAAACCAAATGTTCTAGGTGCAGATTTGGCCATTTCAACAAGGCTTTGTCTCCAAAGCATTTCAGAAACCTCCTGAACACCTAAAATATTAACACATATGAGAAGTTCAGTCAAATTTCATTCTTGATTGATCAAAGAACTGGTTGCTGGAGGAGATAGACAAAGAGGAATCAGTGTGGAAGAGGCCCTGAATTTGAGTTATAGGAACCCAATTCAGAAAAGTTAAGTATACCTTAGTTTAACCAGACCACTGACCTGATTAACAGCTCTACAGGGCTGGCCCGTGAGATTAGACTTATTTTACGTGGCTAAGAACCAATTGTTACCCAGGTGGGACCTACAGCTTATTGTGGAATCCGAACCAAGAATCGAGAAATGAATTTCTATCACCAGAAATAAATTCCTCTAATTCTTCATTGGCCGGCCGGAGATTGAAAATATGGAGACCGACCATCCAACGAAAACTGCCCAGTTCAGAAAAGCTCAAAAGACTAAAGTACACTGATATGAGGATATGGCAATTCGAGACTGAGAGTAACCACAAGAAGGGGGCTGAGATGTGAATGAATGAAAAATATGGAGAGCCAAACCTTCACTGAAAGGAAAGGGACTGTACCTATAGCAGATACCAACTTAAGGGGTTTTTGACTAATGAAAGGTAACTAATTCTTGCTATAAGTAACATCTCAAATGGGTGGTTGGTTCCATGGCATGAAGCCAACAGCTACAAACACACGCGCTTATGTCAACACTCACACTTTGACGGCCAAAAAAAAAAAGTTAAGGACAAACCTTAGTTTTACCAGACCACTGAGCTGATTAACAGCTCTCCTAGGGCTGGCACTGATTAGACTTATTTTATGGCTAAGAACCAATTGGTTACATAGCAACGGGACAGCTTATTGTGGAATCGAACCACATTCCGAGAAATGAATTTCTATCACCAGAAATAAACTCCTCTAACTCTTCATCAGCCGGCCGCGGGAATTGAACTCCGGCCCATCGAGTGACAGTCTGAAGCTCAACCGAGTCGGCCAACAAAGGGCTTTTTTGACGGCCAAACTGTGGACAAACCTCACGTAAAGGAAATTTCCACAGCACTGATCTCTTCATGCACCCACACAGAAGGCTCACCAGTAGTCCGAAGAATATCCTACAAACACTGCACCTTTTACCTTAACCTTGCTTTCTAGATGTTGTGGCCCTCCTTTTCAATACCTTTTCCACCCATCTAGCCACCCCTTTCTGAGGCCCTCCTTTTCAATACCTTTTCCACCCATCTAGCCACCCCTTTCTAAGGAATGGAATATAAAATTTAGGCCTAAGGCCAAGCGCTGGGGCCTAAAGGTCTTTCAGCGCTGAAAGGGAAATTGGAGAGTAAAAAAAAGGTTTTAAGGCGTAACAAGAGCAAACCCTCAGAGTTGCACTACGAAACAACTGTTAGGAGACAGTGGAAACCAAGATGGAAGACAGGGTATATGAATGGACATAAACTGAAAGGAATGAAACGGGTTGCAGCTAAGGGCCCTTTCATTCCTTTCACTGTACCTCCACTCATATTCTCCTTCTTCCATCTTACTTTCCACTGTCTCCCTTTCCTTCCTCCCAACACTTGTGAATTGCATAGTCGTTCATTCTCCTTTCTTTCAACGAAACAGAACCATCTCATGGGCAAAGAAGCAACGGATCCTGAGAGTGAAGAGATGTCCAAGTGTGTCAAAACGTGCTAGGCAGAAATTCTTCGTGGAAAACAAATGGACAAGAATAAATGCTCTTCAGTGATAAAAATTCACGCAATGCCTAACCTGACTAATTATTCAAGACATACAACTACTCTGCAACTGAGTGGATTAGTTAGAATGTTGATATAATTGGCGGCAGGAATGAACTTGCACGAGAATATCCCTTTCATAAAGTATGTCAAACATGAATTTTGCAATTAAATGTACTTTTTCTTTAACTCTGTTATGTACCACTGGCACCATTTTACAGACGTTAAACTGATTATGAAATTATAATCATCCTTTAATAATGTTCTCATATTTAATATTTGTAACAACTGAGCAGAAGTAGCCATGCAAAAGAGTGAGCTTTAAATAGCAAAGATCTCCAGTTTTACCGACGCTTTTCGGGAAACCTCGAAAGGCTCAAATGTAAGTGCAATAATAATTTCGAATTAAATGGAATTGAACATAGAATTTAGGCCAAAGGCCAAGCGCTGGGACCTATGAGGTCATTCAGCGCTGAAAGGGAAACTGAGAGTAAAAAGGTTTGAAAGGTGTAACAGGAGGAAAACCTCGCAGTTGCACTATGAATCAATTGTTAGGAGAGGGTGGAAAGCAAGACGGAAGAAAGAGAATATAAAAGGAGATACAGTAAAAGGAATGAAAGCGGTTGCAGCTAGGGGCCGAAGGGACGCTGCAAAGGACCTTAAGTAATGCATACAATGCTGACGGCACTAACCCCCTACGGAGTATAATAACTTCGAAGTAAAACCCACCAATGTCTTCCAATCAGCACGACTCCAAACTTGACCCATTTCAAACGCGGTGGATTATACATAACTGACTACCAAACAATAGTTATTTGTTTTATTTACTGAATGATGAGCATGTTACCAAAATAGTTATTCACGCCGGAGAGCCAGGTCTCGACATTTGTGTCTCTGGCAGAGAAATTTGTTCCCTAATATAAAAATATGAAAAATATAGTAAATAAATCAAGAGCACTTCTGATAATTGTCTCAAAGCACTGGAAATGTTTGCAATTCAGATGCAATTTTCTCGCTATTAATATGTCCTTTCCAATTTAGCTGAGCACCAAAGATAAATCAAAGCATTTTACCGACTTGCTAAAGGGTGCGAAATGGTCTCTCATGTTCAATTCTAATTCATAATTTTCCTTTCTTGCTCGAGAATACCCCTGTTTTTGCTTCTTTCCTGATTTTTTCTCCAGGTGTGCTGGACAGGTTCATTTTAGAGAAAGAGAAGTCTGATGAATTATCTGCAATAATAATTCTCTCTATTATTTCTACATTTCTCAAATTTGTTGTGGAAGTTGTGAAGGCTATTACTGCACGAGTTTTAAATTCCCTTACTGTAAACGCTTCCGGTTACCATAAAAATTACCATAAAAAGCAAGTGGAATGTCTCCAATGAAGAAAGAAAAAGACTAAAAATTAACTGTTATAGGGTTTAGTCCTTATGATCCCTAGGTAAAGAGCGGCTCTAAAGATCTTCAGCGTCCGTAACCTGATTCGATACATAACTATGCTGCCCTGAAATGGAAGACTGTAGTATCTGCAACAATACAAAACAGAAAAATCGTATTTACTCCCTTGCCTTACTTCTGATTTTGCAGATACTGCAGTTTTCATTTTAGCAGCAGGTGGCATAGCCTATCTCAATCTAGAAAATTTTGCAGATACTGCAGTTTTCCATTTTAGGGCAGTATGGTAAACTACAAATTCTCTCAGAAACAAAGCTCTGAGAAGTAATGTTTACATGTTTGGTAGCGCTGTGACCTAAAACCTAGCTTTGTTGGTCAAAGCATCAAACCTCTGTTAGACGTCTGCAGTATCAATGAAACCAAGATGCCATATAACGGAACTTCACTAAAAATTAAGACCAGAAGACAGAAATTGAAAAGCTGAAGAAAGGGACTGAAATCTTTCAAAGTGACTCTTACAGCACAGGCGGTCTCAGTTCTATACAAAAACTGCCAACTAATGTCAAATTCAGTATGATTCTATTTTACCTTCGACAGTCATATATTACCCGGATGACAGTGCAGAGAGAGAGAGAGAGAGAGAGAGAGAGAGAGAGAGAGAGAGAGAGAGAGAGAGAGAGAGAGATATCAGCTGCCAAAGGAGATTATAAAATTAACACGATGTCAACAACGGAGAAACATAAAAACAAAATACTGGATAAAATACCTAATCCTGTCAATCAAAGATGTGTGTGTGAGAGAGAGAGAGAGAGAGAGAGAGAGAGAGAGAGAGAGAGAGAGAGAGAGAGAGAATATCAGCTGTCAGAGGAGATTATAAAATTAACACAATGTCAACAATAGAGAAATATAAAACAAAATACTGGATAAAATACCTAATCCTGTCAATCAAAGATGAGAGAGAGCTGAGAGAGATTATAAAATTAACACAAGAGAGAGATAAAACAAAGAGATCCTTTCAAGAGAGAGAGAAAGAGAGAGAGAGAGAGAGAGAGAGAGAGAGAGAGAGAGAGAGAGAGAGAGAGAGAGAGACGCATGACACGTGGAAGTTTAATCAGTCATTTAGCCTACCTGGCAATATGGTGGCTTGTGACTTGCAAACTTTAGATGTTTAATTTCTATTTTGTTAATTTTGCAAATTATCTTTGTATATATATTGCAGAGGGTTACTTCACTCTGAGAATCATTGTAAGCTTTTTCAATTAAGATTTGTTAGCAGAGCTGCAACCCCGACTGCACCCTGTTAGAAAGTGGCTGCCATTGCAATACCGACCTTCGTCATAAGGTTTAATCACTGTGTATGGAATGAAATATAAAAGCTGGGCCAAAGGCCAAGCCCTGGGACCTATAAGGTTATTCAGCGTTGAAAGGGAAATTGAGAGTAAAGTTAAGAGAGGGTGGAAAGTAAGATGGAAGAAAGAGGATATGAACTGAGGTACATTTAAAGGAATGAAAGGGGTTGCAGCTATGGTCCGAAGGGACGCTGCAAAAAACCATAAGTAACGCCTACAGTGCACCGTGCGATGTGCACTGACAGCGTTACCCCACCCCAAAGGGAATACTAATTATAAACCCTAATCCTAAATATGATTTGCACTCAACGAAAGTTCCAGCGACGTTGACTTCCAAGGCGACGACGGCAGTGGCAATTGTAGGTAGTGAGCAAGAAATGATGACATTTCCATTTTTAAGTCTATGACACACTTTCGCTCTTCTTTCTCAAAGCCGTGTGGGAATCGATGGATGCTTCCTTTTCCTCTGAGCTATACCAACAATGCATAAATTTAGGCCAACAACCGCGACACTTGTTTTGCTCTCACGATCCATCCCGTTTGTTTTGAACCCAAAAGAGGCTAGTGTTGACAAATTCACGCTCAGTCAGCGTAAAAACTTATGAGGCTTTCTTGTGTCATTATCGGCGGTTCGACATCACATGATGACAAAAAACTAGTTCGTGTGACAGTGACTTAGCACTATCCAGATGCCAAACGCGCCTGTGAGAAAACAGACTATCACTGTCTAAAATGCCATACTCGTCTGTGTCAGATATTTCCTCCATTAGTTTGCATACAGAACTGGCAAGAGCAATTGGTCAACAGCTTAGTTTGAAGAGCAACGTTATTACGGGTTTCTTGACAAACAGGTCTTTAACAGTGTGGCAAAATCACTGTTTCAGCAGATGATATTAAACTCATAATACTCTATCGCTACAACAAGTACATGATCGACAGTATTATAATAAATTACAATGTTATGAATGGTACAAAACCTGAAAACTAAAACTTCAACTTGAAATTCTTAATTTCAAAATAATGATCGAAGCAATATTCAAAGATCTTTGTAAATTGTTTAGAATAATCTGAAAAATTCTAGCATTGAAACAGAAGGCACATCATAAAGAATTTCACACACGAGAACGACAAAATTTACGTAGTATTGCAATAACCAAAGCATGTACTAAAAAATCTCGAAATTCACACATAATCCCGACGAGGTATATTTATTTTCACAGACTGGCATAACTCCTGATAACTGAAGCACCACGTACGAGGCCACAACAGTTGTGCATCCTGATGATTTAAGATAGCTCAAAACCGCCTACATGAAAATTCCTTCTCCATTTATAAGGACTTTTTTCCTCCTACAAACGATTTTTCTCATTTGCAAAACATTCGTACACCTAAATGTTACAAACTTCTGTCACTTTCTTTAACAGGTCAAAAATGCAAGATGAATTTTCAACAGAGATTTCCAACTAATAGTTACGATTTAAATTTTAATTCTTTGCAGTTTTACATCTCCGGAACGTGCAATGGAAACGTGCTCCCAGGTTGCTGCGTCCCTGCTGGAATTAACCACAATATACAAAAACTCGAGTCCAAGAAAATACAAAAGGTTCTCCTACTAAAACTGTGATGGCAAGAGTAGCAAAAATTATACAGAAATATGTTTAAATGCTTCACACCGCTATCTTTAAGAGCATTTCACAGTAAGACAGGAATCAACTGGATAATAAGTGTAATAGTATACCTTAAAAGAGTATTTATTCATAACTGAACTTTTATTTCACTCCACTATAAAGATGTTTTCATTTTTCCCCATCTGAGCGCACAACGTCCTGTTAAGCCATTCTCAAATATTAATCTGTAACAGTAATAAATACACATAAACTGTATTCAAAGAACTGTGAATTACACAGCCAAAACACTTACAAGAATGTGTTCCGAAGGACGTAAGGCTACCAGATCATTTTAACTGAGACAAAGATACTAAAAATGTTCGTTAGCTCTCAACAGAATTTCATGACAAACAAAAGTCAAAGGGTTGACAATACATGAGTCGTACGTTGGCACATAAAGGTCATGCGTCACGGGTCATGGAGTCAAGCCCAGCTGGGATCAGCCAATTCAGATCATTAGAAATTCTGATAAAAACCCTAAGCGCCACGTATGTTGTTAGGGAGAGCTGCATGACCAGCAGGCTCCGAGACGGGTAGCCGTGTACGTATTGTTTCGGTGTTTGGGAATGGAATGGCGTGAGATGGAATGGAGTTTAAAATTTACGTCAAACGCCAACCGCCGGGACCTATGAGGCCATTCAGTGCTGAAATGTAAACTGAGAGTAAAGAAGGTTTGAAAGGTGTAACAGGAGGAAAATCTCGCAGTTGCACTCAGAAACAATCGTTAGGAGAGCGTGGAGAGTACATTCTGGTGTTTGCTATCTGCGTCCTGACTGTCTAAGTCAAAAATTGTTCTTATGATATACACCAAAGACATTTGTTATAAATGTGTAAGAAGATGCCATCGTCAAACTAACGTTGGTAAAGAAACAAACTTTATTAATGTTGTCAGAGACATTGTACCCGACCTCTTTAAAGCTTAGCTAGGGCAGGGCAACGTGAGTCCACACTCAACCAGGCAGGAAATCTGTTCCCTTGAGGCCATATCTTTTCTTCATTAAATACTACATAATTACCAGGAGGAACCCCTTTCAGCTACGACAGGTTTGGCATTAAAGTCAGAAGGACTCTTGTTTTCTACAACAAGCATCTCATTCCTTTCGTCTCTAAGCCAATTTTCACCACAGACAAGGAGAAACCAATAGCCCAATTCACTATCCTTATTTTGAAATGATCTAGTTACGTGTGAAATGTAAACTCGGTTTTAATAAACAGAGGTTTCTCATTAACACTGTAAAATGCATAATGAGGTTTAATATATATATAGAGGCTTCTCACTAACCACTGTGAAGTGCTGTGAACAAGAAATTCTAGAATTAAAAGTACAAAAGTCACCCTTGGTAGTCTGAAATGTTGCAGAACAATATTCTAATCAATCCAAAACCCCTCGTTCTTCTCTTTCACTGTCTACTGGTAAACTTTGCTTGCCAGACACTGTCACGAATTTCCCAGGTAAGAGAACAATGTTGGGAAACAAGGCCGAAAATAATCATCTGAATCACGAAATAATGGAAACTTTCCTCCTCCGCTTTCTTACTTACAAAAGTGAACGATGTTTGGTAAAATCTTCAACTTGGTGTTTTTCATGTTTTGAGTATGAATAATACGCATGAAATGTGGGTATGCTCTTGCACATGTAACAAAAAATAATAAAAAAACTGACAAATGTGAAAACAATCCAATATACCCGTCACAGATGCATGAACTACACATATAAGCCTTACCGGATCTCTTCCCATGGTGTGTGAAACCTAATAATCTCTTACAAGATGGCATCATTACAAATAAGCATTATTAACTTGATAAGCGAACGCTGATACCCAGGCAACGATACAGGCTTCTTATTCTAACCTACATTATTCTGACATGCAATCTTCTCAACATGGTGTAACACAAATGAAACGCAAATATTAATTATAAAGGGTAGAGCATAGGCTAATTCCCAAACCGGATAAAACTGAATTGTAATCTGTACACATACCTTCATAACTCTTCTTTGACAAGTCAATCCTTCAATCCTTCGGCGCTGAAATAAGTTATCCAGATGGCAAAATGCTTACAAAGCATATAAAACTGGTATGAACAAAGCGCAAAAGGAAATTCCAATATGACTCATACACAAAGTAAAATTAGAAAACACTTATCTCTTTTCGCTTATGTTTTAGCTTCTCTATGCATCTGGATAACAGGCACACCATTACTGTCAAGTCCATCAAAATTTCAAAGCTACTTAATATTAAATTTTTTTTTTTTTTGCATATAAGATCACTCCAACCGTCACAAACATTTCCAAAAATGTTTCGAAATCAGTCAATCGTAATGTAAAAATACCCATCAGATTCATAATGCAAAATGTAAATACAATAGTCACAAAATACATACATATAAAAAAAGCTTCTGGATTGAACAAACTTCATATTAACACCAGTGTTGAAACTTACAGATGAAAGGATTTCCATGGTAAAGCACAAAAGAATGCATGCATAGAAAAAGCACGTACTTGTCAGTAATGGTATGTAAAATGAGCCACTCACCTGTCCGTGATCCCATGATCTGTGAAACAAAAAATACAAAATACTATTAAATATACACATTAAGAAAAACACATTTACAATGGCTGCCCCTGACCCAGTATTAATACAGCAATACAATGCAATATCAGATTTACCATTTAGTTGCATTACTGTTCTAATGATCAAATTTAACAAGATGAGTGAATTTTTCACTTATATAACTTGACTGTAAACAAACCTGCTCTAAGGTGAGCTTAGTCTATGAATACAAACTGACTAAGGTTTTCATAACATTAATACAAAGCAGTTAATAACAAGATATGAATCACCAGTAATAGAAACAAGGTTTCTTTTGTCACCAGCAGTATAAATTCTACTATTTTCTATTAGCAACTCCATTGCCACCAACCATAGCAGACTGCCCTTCGGACTGTCAGTTCTAAATGATACCTTTTAAATTAATTACATTAAATAGCAATATAGCCTAACCAGCACCAGGTAGTTTCATGCAAACAGAACCTTGCAAAGAATGACAGAACATTCACCAAGCCCATAAACATGACTCTTAATTTCTAGACTGATATATGTTATTATCTTCTGATACTGTACCCCTCGCAGGGGGTAACTCCCAAGAAAAGCCAATTATAATAAATCACTTACACTCATTCATAATTTATTTGCTGAATTGTGGATGAACTTCATTGATAAAAAATCCCCACATCAACCATTTCTGGCGAAGTGACAAACGCTCATTAAAATATAAAATATCACGTGTTCAACTCCAGAATGTAATTATGGCTTAAAGTAAAAATTTACCTATCAAAGTACGCTATTGTTATAAAAGGATATACAGTAGCCTAATTCATGTAAACTATGATATTTCGTCATGAATTTGAATAAAACTGGACAACTACCATGGCCTGGTTCCCCCCAGTTGCCAACTGGGATATTTATTGCCTTCTGTTTATGTTTTTGGGTATTTCTAAGTAACAGCTCCGCACAGACTGTATGAAATGGTTCCATGAATTCGAAAGTCATCAGGGAGCCACATGTTCAAGAAGGGATTGGGTAAGGAAATCTATTTTGAAATAAACCATACTAACCTAACATACCTAACCTAACCTAACCTAACCTCATAGGCCAAGTTACTTAGCCAGGGGCCGAGCCCCCAGACACCCCCCCCCCCCCCGGGGTAAAGGAAACCACATTTTACCAAAAGTTCCCCTATAACACTGTGCATGCCTGATAGCATTCCACAATGCCCCAGCATACATAAACATATTCAGTTCTGAGGTTAATTACAGTCCACCCACAAAAAATAACGGTAAATTCTTCATAAGCAACCAAAATACTCTAGGAAAAGTCAATTTTAAAGGCAATTCTCGACGCAGAGAAAATGCTGGTAAAATTTTATAAGTTGCCAATATAAAATAATACCCCGGAACCTAGAGGTGTTTATTGGTTACAATTTTGCCATATTAGCTATGGAGGGGGTTGGGGGACAGGTACTGTCTTACCTTATAAGTCGTAATTTGATGAAGAGGTCATTTTAAAAATGAAGGTTACAATTTCATATCGTGTATTGGCAACTTATAAAATAATATCAAAATGCTTACTTCTAACTGTATTTTTTATGTTGATGTCTTTTGTTTAACCTATGTTTAACTTTTTTTTTTTTTGGTAATTCTATATATTAGCTCCACGCCTGTTTTTACCTTTTCAACTGGTTTTTTCTACACTTTTAGGGGTTCTGATACTGGCGGTGCAACTGTTTGTTGTCGGCCAAATGGAATGTCCCTTCGCCGTGTTTAGTACTGGCCTGGGGGGGGGTCGGGTACCAATACATTAACAAGTTATTGCACTTGCTGAATGGGATACGAACCATTCGAAACAGACATACCCGTGCTCTGTCTTGTGAAGATCGCGTATGGAAACCCCTTGTTGGATGGACTTCGGGGGTTAATTACAGGTTAATTAGGCTGGAGCGCCAATAATTGACGGTAAATTCGTAATTAGCAACCAAAAAACTATAGAAAGAGTCAAGTTATATCGTCGCCGGTTGCGCGGAGCTACTACATAGTTCTACCTTTTTTTTTTTACATTCATTTCCAGGGTGCTGGTACTAGCCTACACACGACGCCCATTTTGCATACAATCTGGTACCCTAGCTACCAAATCAGAAGGCGGTGGTAATAGGTTTAACAGTCTTCAGTTTTACCCCATAATACTACTGCAATAAATACAGTTTGTGCAAACCAGGAATATTTGAGAAATTATTAGAAACCACCCCTTCCCCCTCACACACACCCCCAAGCAGAATGGTCTCCTACTCCCAGGCAAACTCCAGCCAAACTCCAGTCAACTGGGCTATACAGGAGCTAGTTTTCGCTTCCCCTTGGCTACACTCATCCATTCGACCATGTTCGGGCACGAAAATGAATTTCGTGAGGCTAGGTAAACTTAACAATGATTAACATTTTTTCTTACCTTTGTAGTGCAAAGTTACTCTAAACATCCGTAAAATAAAAACACTGCCACAACAATATCAATTAGACTTTAACGGTAATCACTTATGTATTTTAATATAATCAGTTTCAATTATAATGATTTAGCGTAGCCACGACATGAGAACTGCAACATAAACAAGAGAATTGTCACATTACACTTTGGGTCATACATCTTTCAAAATATAATGCACGGCACATAAGCTTTTCAGTTTTCCAAAGTAATGATATTTTTTCAGCGTTTCATAAATTTGTGGATAAATATTTACAGTTAAAATATTTCTATATGACTACCGAATTTCTAAATAAGTAATATAGATACTTTATTGTTAAGGGATTTTCGAAAATGTTCAATTCAGTTTAGTTGTTCCGTTTGGTATGTACCTCTGTAACGGCTTCTCACTTACCTAGTTCTGAGTAACAAGCCTCTTGTTTCCTCTGCTATCGACATTCTGTGCACACTCTCTCTCTCTCTCTCTCTCTCTCTCTCTCTCTATATATATATATATATATATATATATATATATATATATATATATATATATATATATATATATATATATATATATATATATATATATCTATATATAGTATCATCATAATCAGACTTGGGAATGCTATCAGTTTACCAAGACCTATTGTGTCTGGAGTCCCACAGGGCAGTGTTCTTGGTCCACTGTTATTTTTAGTGTATTGTATACAAGTGATATGGTTGTTGGCTTGGAAAACAAGATTGTTTAGTATGCCGATGATGCAACACTTGTGGGCGTAGTAAAGTTTCCATTTATGAGAAATGAAGCAGCCCTCAGCTCAATCGAGGCATGGACTGGATCAGGGAATTGTGTAGTCGGTGGGGTATGAGGCTGAACTCCAGTAAAACGAAAACACTATTGATTAGCAGATCTCGTACAGATCTCCCAACCCATACCCCTTTTCAGGTGGATGGAACTTTGCTGAATGAGTCTGAAGCTTTAACTATTCTAGGTGTAACTTTTGAGAAAAGATCTAATGAAAGTTTCAGCAAATGTTGAAAGTTAGGTATTGTTCGTAAGGCCTCATATATTTATAACAGTGATAAAATCAGTGCAACTTGTTTTAGGTCGTCTGTACTTCCTTTAATGGAATACTGTTCTCCAGTGTGGATGTCTGCTTCTGCCAGAGATTTATCTCTTTTAGATAGAGTGGTTCGTGCTAATAGTAGCAGTTGTGACCTGGACCATCGACGTATGGTCTCTTGTTTGTCACTTTTCATATGTTGTATCCCCGATCCCCTTTATCTGCCGAGAGCAACCAGATTCGCTGAGCAGCAGCACCAACATGCAGTAAATGTGCCTCGCTTTCGAAATACAAAAATGTAATTGATTGTAAGACAGATTAATTTAGAACAAATTTTGGTACAAGTTCACAACCAGGGCTATCTACATTCTGGAAAACAAGTGACTAGCGCAATGCACATATTTCACCTGCCTGAGAGGGCAAAGGCCTTTGGGCAGGAAGATACCATGGGTTTACAAAGTTATTGTGGGTTAACCTTGTGCCAATATGATACAGGGAAGCTATCAAACGACCATGTTTGAGGGGATAGCTGTGGGGTTAGTGTCCATAGTTCCTTTCTGCTGCCTCTCCTGCATGATAAAAGTTAACATGGATGGCTGAAGAATGGAAGTAGCAGATGTTTTGCAAATGGTAGGGTGTGAGAAGAGATGAATCGTAGAATGGCAAAGGAAAAAATTGTGGTGTGTGCGTGTGCGTGTAAAGCAAAAGAGGAAACGACGAGTGTCTGTAGAAGCTATGGCTGGAATGTATGAAGGTATTGTAGAACCATCTCTCCCCTATAGGAGTGACATGTTGATGATGAATGTGAATGAAAAAAAATGAACGTAAGAAAAGTAGAGATACGTAGGAAGGCGGTAAAAAGGTAAGCATATGTGAAAGAATGGAGCATTCTTTTAAAAACCACAAATTGGAGAACAAATACATTGAGAGGCATATACAGTTTCGGAGCGTCATGCTACCTCTTCAGTGTGGAGACATTAAAACCCAATCGTAGTCGGGTTTTAATGTCACCACACTGAATAGGGAGCATGACGCTTCGAAACTGTGCTGTAAATGCTTCTGAATATAATTGTTCTCCAATTTGTGGTTTGACTTTTCAAGTTCCCAAGGTCGATGCTGATCTGTTATCATGCAGCAGAGCAGTGGCGTCTCTATGGGTGGCTCAGGGGGGGCGGGGGCCTTGGCCTCCTGTCGGATGCACGGACCGCCAAGGGCACCTCCCTCCCCCCTTGAAATTCCCTTTGCAGGTAAAGTATAGTTGAAAATTAAAACTTGATAATAGAAATTAGGCTAGTGTTGAAGATAAGGCTGTGAGGAAATTTATATTACAGCATTTGATACATTTGCAGATAGTAAGAGTAGAAAATTAATTGAAATTGAGCTCTATAATTTCAAATATAGGTTTACTAATTACTAAAACCATTATTTTCCTTCATTCACATGGATACATACAGCCGAGATTAGTATATTTCACTAATTACAGAATCGGTACATTAGTTTTGAGTAATTTTCTTTGGGCCCCCCCCCAAAAAAAAAAAGATATCTTGGCCCCACCAGGTCCCCCACTGATGGAATGGCAGCTACGCCACTGGGGCAGAGGTTTTTGATGTTTTGGCCAAGCGGAAAATATGGAGAATGATATAGGTCAGAAAAAATATACAGTTCAAAACTGCTAGAAAATGGTATAACAGATAGTAAGGACTACACCATCCAGGATGACAGAACGTTGCAGTATTTAGGTGAACAGCACATGTTATAGGTATAACACACACACACACAACATATATATATATATATATATATATATATATATATATATATATATATATATATATATATATATATATATATATAATCTGTGTGTTACCAACCAAGGAACTAGAAATTTTTCTTGAAATTACTGTAGTTAACTCGGAGCACACAACCACGAATAATAGGTCTATACATTTTTCGGTTTTATGACGAGCTTCTTTCCAAAAGTGTTGTTACTTATGACTGAGCAGAATAGAAATATTTAAACTACACCATAAAATATTACAAATAACTTAAACATTTTTACGGTATTTATATTAAAATAAAAGAATATTAAGACAAATCTCTTATCATCAAATGCTTTTTATTAAAGATGTATGACCAAAGATGTAAAATGTGCAGCAGTGACAACATTGACGTTTAAGTGTAAAGTCGTGAAACTCGTGTAAATATTTAATGACTCAAAATGACACGTTCGTGAATAATTAAAGCGTTATATAATGCAATAAACTACCCTGATATTCTTGTGCGTTTGAAATGGTACATAACTTGACAGATAATCTCGAGTAATTTTACTAAGGTAAGGAAATTTTAATACCTATTTCCAAAGATCTTGCCAGCACAGTACTGTTTAGGCCTCCCGGTGGCAGTGTAGTGTACACTAAATATTTTTAACCATCTAGCATACAGCTGCGTGTCTTTTCATAGCTACTGTTTGACTACTCCCTGCTTCTTTCTAAAAAATAATAATTCATGCTCTATTTCTTCCCATCAAACGTTTTATGAGTGTTACCAGTGCAGTATCTGAGTCACAGGCAAAACCTAGATTTAGGCCAAGGCCGAGTTTTCAGTTTCTCAAGACGTCTGGTACATTTGTCGATAGGCTATAAAGGGTATTGGGTTATTTTACTTTATACTGTTATTTGGTATTGGAGTTTTTACTGCCGTCGAGATATTTACCTTCTTTTATTTTCTATTGTTGATTTCAATCTTTACCGAATTTTCGTACTCATGGAATTAACCAATTCTAAGCCGGCTGTCCGCGGTGACGCTAGACTGGCAATTGACGTTTTAATGTTATTTTACTTGCTTTACAAGAATTTATAATATTTTGTCGGCCGGCTGTAAAAGCTGTTATTGACCTTTGAAGAACGCTTGAATTGCCGTTCAAAAGCCAGCATTTAAAGTCCCCACCCCTCCAAGCTAATACGGAAAATTATAACCAGTTTTAAAAATCCAAAAACGTGACCCTAATGGTGTTTACTGGTTACAGTTTTGCCGTTTGAAGAGATGTTTCGAGGGGGCATGTTGGGCGGAATGCTGCTTAGACCTACATAACAAGGAGGTAACTTTCTATTGTCTTTCAGGTTGAATCAGTTTAGTTTCAACCGGCCGACAAAATTTGCTTTAAATTGCTTCAAGTAAAGTAATTTTTCATACAGTTATTCTTTGATTCTTGCTTAGAATTACTGGGTTTGTAATTCCCGGATTTTTCATCAGGTTATTCTTTGATTCTTGTATCTAATGTTGTTTTCTTGTTTTCGTCATATTTTGCATCTTGTATCAAATGTTTTTTGTTGTCTTTTATTGTATACTTCCAACTTCTATTTTCAGAATTTATTTGTTCCTTCCATCCAATATCCATTTTATTTGCTTATAAAATCCTTGATTATCGTTAATCCGTAGACAAAAATACTTTATAGAGTAGCATGATTTACTTGTATCCAATTTTATTCTATTTTGGATTGTGCTACATGTTTCTAGGCTATAGATCCTCACGCACTAATGGGAATTACACAGTGTAATATATTTTTAAACAAACATGAAATGCCACTTTGCCTGTATTTCCGTCATTGCCATATTTTGTTAAGTTTTCCCTAAATATTCATTCAAATTCTTTTTTTTTGTGGCCAGTATAACAGGGATTCTTTGCAGCTTACTCTTCCATAACCTAACTTAACCTTGGATGCCAGGTGCTACCTGCTGGAGTCTTTTTGACCCAGGCCCTCATTAACCTCTAAAAACTATGGCTTGGAACATTCTGACCCTACTTTCTTTAGCCTAACTGAATGGATTATTTGTCTGACACTAGCCCCTTTTACCAGTGAACAATAAATATTCTGCTTTTTAATGTGACTCTCACATCATAAGGAATGAACATTCCAATTATCAGCATTGGACCAGTGTTGCTGTTCAGTTTGAAGATAGCAAGAAATTAACTTTTCAAAGTGTCTCTGCCAGATGAAAATCATTCATTTTTATGTAGTGTAGGTTTAAGTTCATTCAAACCATGGCTCAGGGTCCATGGTAGGATCACTGAGTTTTACTCAGTACAGTATGGTATAAAATATTGATCATATACAGTACTTGAAAGTGTAGCAGGGTGGCTCAGGTGAAGTTATATTTAGGAAAAATATCAACCATATAAAGTACTGTACAGTGTTTGAGAGTTCAGCAAGGTGGTACAGGTGGAGTAATATACTCGTATTTGCAGTTAAAGGGAAAACTTTTGATTGTTGATTACATAAAATACTGTCAAGTGTAGCAAGGTGGCTCAGGTGAACGGGGTGATCCAGAAGCCTCTTTTATGTTGCTCCTTTCTTTCCTAGTCTGTCTGTCATTACTAGGTTGTAGGGATTTGCCTGTTTGCCCTAAATCATGCCTTCCTTTTTTACAGTGTAAGTGTACTTTTACTTTATTTCCTTTACCATCATAATTACCTCTGCATTTTCTTTCATTGTGAGTTGCAACTATTCCTATTGTAACACTTGCCTTTACTGTAAAGCTTTATGGGATGGTATTTTTAATGTTTCTCTACAGGTTTTATTTTTAGTTCCTACTTCCACTCCTGTTTGTTTAAATACTACTATGTTCTTACTCTCTTTGTGTTCTAAACTTACAGTAGTTTTGTTAATGTGTCCTGTGTTGGTTCTACTTCAGCTGATGTTCTTTCATACATATTACTGTCACCTTTCTTATCCATTTCATCTTGCTTAACTTATTAGTGTAATCACAGTTTGTAGGTTTGTATAGGTTTCCTACAACTGTACTACATTCTTTTGCCATCCCACAATTCCCCTTGACATTTATCAACATTTTCTTTGTAATACAGCCTAACTGTTGTCTTTGTGTATATATTCTTTTTATTTCCTTCAGCACCTCTCCTGCATTATTTTTCCTTCTGTAATATGTTAGAATTTTTTTATGCAACTTTTACAAAACAACATGAACCCTTCAATATTTTCACAGTTCTGACATGTCATATTCAGCAGTTTCTCCCAACACCCTTTCATAGTAAGTAGGCTACATATGGTTTTATTATTGATTTCCCTTAATTTTGGTACCATACTTTCAGTTTTCCACTGCAATGCATTGTTATCTGCTTAGATGAAATCACTGTAGGTCTTGATTTACTTCAATCCACAAAACTGCTGCCTGGGTTTATCTTTCTTGTGTTGATTGATTAGGTTAGGCTTAAGTCAGTCATTACCTGTTAGGCTTATTGGCTTTCATGTTAACCTTTATTTCACTGTATAGCCCCTCCAACGTCATAATTTTCTGCATCAGTGAGCATGTTTCTTTCTTGGGTGACATTCATAGGTCGAAATGAAGTTAAGTTTGACTTGATATATCTCCAGTAAAATCTTAACTTCACAGCTAAAATACTGTATCACAATACCAGTCTCGATATGTAGAACGCCACTTTGGTCTCCTGACAGATGCTTGTAAGTATAAGAGCATCTCCTTCACGGCTCTGCTGCAGTAAATTGTTGTTTTATGACTTCTCTTAGATGTACTCTTAATATAGTTTCCGTTTCTCACCCTTCACAGATCCCAGTTTCCATAAATAAACTGAAAGCTGCCCATGGGATCATCCAAGGCACCACATCACTTCACTTATGCTTGTATTTCTCTATTATGGAAATTATAAGCATATGATCAGCGTACGTCCTCAAGTGACAAGTAAGAAACCTTAGACATTTTTGTATGCATGCGTTAATAGTTTAGTACTGGTCATTCTGAAGAACAACAGTACAGTATTTTGTAACTTAAACACTAGTTTCCTTCAGGAATTATGTTTTCCCTTGACTATATCATCCTGTGTCTTTTTCACCATCATTGGTAAGTGAACTCATGGGGTGCACTTTAGGCATTACTGAAGGTTCTTTGCAGCGTCCCCTCGGCCCCAAGCTGCAACCCGTTTCATTTCTTTTACTGTACCTCCATTCTTATTATCTTTCTTCCTTCTGGCTATCTACCCTCTCCAAACAGTTATCTCATAGTGCAACTGCGAGGTTATCCTCCAGTTACACCTTTCAAACCTACTTACTATCAATTTCCTTTCCCGTGCTGAATGACCTCATAGGTCCCAGTGCTTGGCCTTTGGCTTAAACTCTGTATTCCATTCCATACCATTCCATACCACTCATTTTTCATTTTCTTAGGCTTATATCTTGCTCATGTTATAGCAGTAATGGCACTATGGTAGGAAAACAGTAATACTTGAGAAAAAAGGAAGGGATCGGGAATGAAATCTGATTAGGTTTAGGACTAACAGAAATGATGAAATAGTCTCAAAACATAAAAAAGCAGTGACAGAAAAAAGCTTTATGTTTGTTGATAAACCATTGAAGAGAAATGTACTGATTGAAAGATAAAATCCTACTTAAAAGGGATATAGCCTACCAGTATCTCTACCTAGCCTAACATCACTAGAGAGCTTCCCTGACTATGCTTAATGTTGATCCCCAATCTGTATACCTTGACTTTTGAAGCTGTTTCTTGGCTAATACATCCTAACCTAATTTGACTTCTCCCAGGATGACATGTTTGACCTAACACTGAGGAGCTGAGGAGCATGGCTCTACCTAACCTCACTGAGGATGAATTGCAAGCAACCTATATACTGTGGTCTGTCCTTTTGATGCTGTCTCTTGTCTGATAATTCTTAAAGAAGTCTGACCTCACCAAATATGGCTTGTCAAACTTCATTAGGGTACTTTACCTCCCTGGACCCAACAGCTTAGCCAACTGCCAGGAATGCCAAGTTCTGCCTGAATGAAGACACATCCTAATCTAATCTCACAAAGAATGTGGTGTGCATCCTGACCGGAGTTTAGCAGCTTGTTGATCATCCCCACCTACAAAGCCAGATGTTTGAGGCTTTTTCCTGTCCACTGCAGTATTTCCCAACCTAACCAGCCATACATGGGATGGCAGGCATGTCCTACCTGATTACAGGCTCCTACGACCTACCAATCCTCATTTAAGACCAACAGAAAATGTGACATTTGAAGAAAATAGGAGAGCTTTTGTAAATATGTGAAGTAGAGGTTCCATGATCAACAGGAGTTATAAGCAGTTTGACAAAAACACATTGATGAGCTGACCAAAATACAATACAGTACTGTATATAAAAGTATGACATAGGAAGAGATGGGACCAGAAAAGTTGGAAAATGTATTGCACTGTACCAAAGGAAAAGGGAGATGCATAACAATTTGAACATTAGAGCAGTAACATTACTTGAGTATTCTGTGGAAGTATTGAAGGTGTAGAAGGAAAGGCTGAAAAAATGGTCAAAATTACCAGTTGTTCATATTATTTCATGGCAAAGAAATCTGGAACTGAGAATGTTAAGACAGCAGTTAGATAGGCATTACAAAAACAAAGGGTACCAGAAAGACTTGCTAAGCAATTTCTGTTGTTGTAAAACAAGAATTTGAGTGAAAACATTAGCAGATAGTTATGTAAAAGATTTGACATAAATGTTTGTATTCATCCAGGATCATCACTGAGTCCATCTTTAATTCTGCTGATGAAGGAACCTGCAAAGGAATGTAGAAAGGGAGTTCCATGGAAGCTCCTATATGCTGATGGTCAGGTTTTAACCGTATTAGGAGTGGAAGAGGTTATTGAAATTTTTAAAAGATGCAGTAGAATGGAGGAAAATGTCGGTTCAATCAAAATAACACGTAATGTGGCTGGAAAGAAGCAAAGGAAAAAGTGCAGTTGAGGTAGTTTCCATGTGAGTGCTCTGTGTTACACACCATGTTTGCCTGTGTTTATACAAACTGCCCATTGCCAGAGGGTGGGGATCAGAGTGCTTTATGCTGTTGTGTGCTCCTAATTTTTATCATATCTCTTGTTAGCTTCAAATTAAATATATAGTTTTCATGGTAGCAATAGTTTTTTGAAGATCTCCGCTTGGCTTCCAGTTCAGTGAATTATGCGCATTCAGGATATGTGAAGGGTATTTTTATTGCATTTAATCAACATAGAAGGTTAGGCATCAGTTGGATTGACTAGATCATGTCTCACAGTGTAGGTGGGAACTTTTATGTATACCATTCTACAATACAGGCTACAGGATCAATGGACAGTAGTAGAATGCTGGGTAATAGGTACACCAAAGTTTTGAAGCACATTGGCGCTGAGCTTAATGCATTAGGGAAAAAGGACTTGCCATGATGGTATACTGTATGTAGTAAATATTAGGCTATTTTGTATTCCTGCTTAGGCTTTTGTAGATTGGCCGTAGGATTTCAGTCCAAGGTACCTCACTTAGGTTACTGCTCTTCACATTTAGAACCATTTTATGACTTAACCTACTGTAAGCTTAGGCTAGCCAAATCTAAGCTTAATCCCCAAATCCGCACCCCACCCCCAGTGAGTGAACACATTTAATCCTCTCCAGTGAGCCTGAAGTGAAGATGATACAGGTCTATAACAACAACCTTTTGTAGAGCAAGAGGATTATCTGTGTCCCAACATAGGCTTTGATTGAATTAGAAATATATGGAGAAATATTTTCCAGTGAGGAATATAGCCATTATTTGGTGGAATATCTCAAGACAAGATTACATATAAGTTTGAATATGTATGAATAATGTAAAGGGTATTGAAAGCCACATTTATGTCTTTGAGCATGTTGAAAACTTGTTCCACCTTCTTGGATCTTAGCTATTTACAATTTGCTGAATATTTTATGGTATCATTTCTGCCAAAGGTAACAAATTGGTGTAGATGTTTATTACATTATCTGGCGCATAAACTTTTATCATTTAATTGTAACGCATTTAGTTTTGACCCCCCCAAAAATTCTGAAGTCTTTTCAACCAATGGCTTCATTAAATCGTTTGGTAACCCCAGATTATTGTATTTTGTAGGAATGAGAAAATCGTGTTTAGCTTAATACCATTTTTCCTCTTGTTCGGACTTTCTTTATACAGCAGTCAAATGCCTTCTCTAAGAATTAGAAAAGCTCCCCAGTCATATGTGTCCGTAGATTAAATTGATCCTAGAAAAGTTCTGCTTTCAGTTAATTCTCATATTTGTAAACTTTGCATTTTTGGTCATATTTTCTCTGTTTGAGCCTCTAGCATAAACTCAGTTAAGTAAGCTACAAACATGTACTGTACAGTGCTTTGCATTGTTGACTTGTTGCTCTGTGGACGAAGCCATTTTAAAATAGGTTTGTATAGGTTATATATTCATCTCTTATAGTATTTTTCTTTCCGTTTTTCAGAGATCGTCAAGGACAGGTAAGTGGTCCATGTGCATACCATTACTGATCGGGCTTGAATTATCATTGGACGCATATTTTTTTTGTGTTTAAGTGCGGACATCTTTCATATGTATGCGTTTTTAGCCATGGCGTTATCAAGGGATTTTCGTCATTGCAAAGGATGGCAATAAATTTGTTGGTAGCTAAAATGCTGTATTGACTTGGTTAAGTCAATCGTGAAAATTGTACAATTTATTAGATTTTGGAAATTTCTAAGCTCCCCTCATTATTTTATAGGCTTCTAATTTTGTTTTTGTTTTCTTGTTGTGGTCTGGCCTAGAGCCTATAAATTTGTTTTGGTCCCACTTACATACTCTATGCTTGTTTGATGCTCGATAGTCTCATCTTTTGTATTTATCTTGAAAAGACACTTGGTATGCATGCGTTTTGGGAATGTTTGTTAAGAGTGGAATTTATTTACACATCTGTTTAAAGTGTGTGTTTTTTTATTATTGCCTCACCAGTAATGGTATGTTGTTATCCAGATGCATTGGAAACCCAAAGCATTTATTCTGATGGAAATACGTGAAGAAAGCTTCATAGTCAATTTTTCAGTTTGTAAATCTGGCATAAAGGTTTTTGATGACTCTTTACATGCTCATTGGTCCCAGTATGACATATTTCCCTTTTTATATATTTCAGTGATTTTTTTTACGGGAAAGGGCTCTCGTACATTGGTAATTATGACTTAAAAGTAGATATTAATGGTCCTCGTATTGATTTTAGGGGAACTTCATTGTTATTGCTTTTTTGGCCTCTCATACAGATGTATTTGAAATTTATTACATTTTAAAGGTTTAAACTTTAGTTTTGTTTTCGTCTGTTCATAGATTTGCTCAATTCTTTATGGTTGTTACTTTTTTTAGAGAATTATAGTATGGATTCAAACCTCCCTCTCTCTCATGTCATCAGAAGCTTTTCTGAAATCATTAAGAGCCAGATGAGTGCGTTTGCACCTTTTAATCGTAACAATTGCTTATTTTAAATATTTTGTCATCTGGATAACTGTACAGTCAACTCCAAAAGGACTACAGGATCTCAGACCCGAAGATATACACGAGGTATGTGTGCAAAATTTGTTTTTTCATTATTTCACTCTTTGCTGATTGATTTTATGATTGGAAGTGTGTCTTTATTTTGCCCATAACATCGGAAGATTCGTTTCCTAATTACTTCATCACGAGAAAAGATTTTTATTCTTTTAAAATAGTTTTGTTGAGGTGAGTAAGCCTAGTTATAATCGAAATAGATTTTCAGTGGTGTATTGAAATTTCATGAATTTGTGCGTTCTGAGTAACATCCAGTAAATGTCTAATAGGTTGCAGAGTGTGCGAAAAGACTATATAAGAAGAATTCATGCTTTGTTCCCGTACAGTGATTATATAGAATAACAGGACCTCATTTCAACAGGATGGCACATGACGTATATTGTATTAACAAAAGTTACAAGCTTTCAAGGACTGTAACTGTCCTGTCTGTAAAATTACCAGACACGCGTTCTTGCTGTATTTATTTGCGTCTGGGGAAGGGAATTAAGGCTTTTATTGATCCGATCCCATGTGCTGTCTCTCTCTAAATCCTTCAACTTCCATCTCTTGTGTGGCCCTGGCTTCATGTCATTGACCTGCGGCGGCTTCCGGGGAGGTGCTGTCCACGTTGTCTCGCCCGATGCTGTTGTTTGTCTTATTTGTTGTTAGACCTATAATTTTCCTTGATACGCTGTCCTCAACACTGCTTCCAGTGTTGCTTGCCATCACAATATCGGTTCATGGTACAAAGGCATTTTCTACCACCAATCTGGGCGTTTTATTTGTCTCTGTTTGTATGAGTTCATGTTCTTTCAGTCTATTCTGTGCTTTTGTACCAGCAGTGCTTGGCCACCGCTGACGTTTCATTGTAGAATCTAATGTTTGCTGCGATTGTTCATTGAAATGTGTAAAGGCTATAAGGGATTTAGATACGAAGAAACATGGGAATGAGGCCGCTTTCTTTTGGGGCTTTGTGGGTGGGGTTTAAGTTGAATAGATTCATGTTTCCAAAGGGGTTACTAAAGGTCCTTTACAGACTCGGTTAATATAAGGGTATAAAGATTTGCAATGCAGGTAAAGGTAGAGCGGTAGTAATAATGGATACCAAAAGTTACGAAAACAAGTAAGAATGATTATTTTTAAAAAAGCCGGACATAAAAGGGGGTGGCAGGGTACAAAGCAATTTTAACAAAAAGCTAAGGGAAGCGTTAGCAAAAATCCTAAATAAAACGAAAAGGAAAGAAGTGGAACACTGGGTTAAAACTGGGGAAAGCCCGGAGATCCCATGTATTTACCGTAGCCCTAAGATCCATAAGGAAGGTTGTCCGCTAAGACCGATCCTGGCACCGCAAAGAGAGGCTGGAGAAATTTCTTTCCAACAAAATGGGAAAATGGGTGGGGTTGGTATCAAAAGGGCACTTGAAACATAACAAGCAGATCATAGAGGAATTATCAAAAATTAAAGAGATTGTAAAATTGCGAGTTTGGATGTAAATTCCCTTTTACCAACGTACCAATCAAGAAACTGCTAGAAATAATAAAAAAGAATATGGAGGAAGGAATTGACACGTGACCTAGAACATGATGTTCTGATCAGACTGATGGAAGGGGCTCTCAGCGTCAGTGTGTTTAAATGGGGGAAAAACCATCTTGTACAATAAAAAAAAAAAAAGTCATAGCTATGAGTTCGGGCCCTTTGCCGATCTTAGCCAACAATTTCATGGAGTGGTTTGAAACAGAATAGGCTGGTCAAGTAAATGTAGGGAACATGAACCTCATCAAATGGGTACGGTCCGTAGATGACATCATGGTTATTTGTAAGGGATAAACATGGATTAAACAAGCTCCTAGACAACGTAAATAAATTAAATGAGCAAATTAAGTTTATTTACATTAGAAGCTGAGAAAGAGGGAGAAACTCCACTCTTGGACGTAATGGTAAACAAGGAAGGGGAAAATGTAAAATTTAAGGTTTATACACAGAAAGAAGACAAATATCAACCCATACGTACATACATATATTCTCAAGCATGGGAAAGAAGTTAAAATTGGAGCAATGGCAAGTTTAGGATTTACAGTCCCACTTTCTTAGAGGAAGATAGGATCCGCTTAGTGGGTTCTGGATAAAAGCTTGGGTACTTGAGGGACAGCTTCAGGAGATTACGATAACCTAAGGATTGGTGGGAAAGCCCACGCGCCAGGGCAGGGGAAAACTGTTTTTGTGGGAGAGAAGGAAAAGAAACTATTTTAAGGGGAAGACATTAAGTACAGTCACGGATAACATCCCTCAGCGGGAAACTAGATATTTTCAAATTGCTAGGTAATTATAAAAACACAATTAGGAACAAAATATAAAAGAAAAAGAAAAATGAAAAAAACTGGTAAAGGTGGAAGAAGTAAGAGAAAAAGGGGAATATACATGGCAGTATGTGTAGATTGTGAAGAGAGATACTTTGGTGAAGGCGGCAAATCCTATTAAGAACTCAGCAAACAACATAAACAAAACATCAGGCACTGCACTCAGTCGTCAGCAGTGGCCAAGCACTGCAAAAAAAAAAAATAATAAACAAAATATAAAAAAATGCCAGGAGAACATAAACTTCCTATACACAAATACAAGTAAAATAGCTCCCGTAAGGCGGTAGTGCCATCAGTGCACTTCATGCGGTGCACTGTAGGCGTTACTTACGGTTCTTTGCAGCGTCCCTTTGGCCCATAGCTGCAGCCCCTTTCATTCTTTTGACTGTACCTCTGTTCACATTCTTTTTCTTCCACCTTACTTTCTACCCTTTCCCAACAATTGATTTGTAGTGCAACTGCAAGGTTTTCCTCCTGTTACACCTTTCAAACCTTTTTTACTGTCAGTTTCCATTTCGGCTCATGATTGACTTCATAGGTCCCAGCGCTTGGCTTTTGGCCTAAATTCCGCATTTTATTCTACAAATAAAATGATCCATCTTATCAAGGAAAATAATGTACATAACTAATAAGAGGACAAACAAATCACGAGGAGAGACAACGTGGACAGCACGCCGCTGGAAGAAGCCACAGGTAGAAAGTCAAGGACACAAAGACAGGGCCACATAGGAGATGGAGGTTAAAGGATATACGAGAGCCATCACACAGAATCAGACTCATAATATATCATGACTGCGTGTCATGTCATTTTACGGCTACTGGATGATGGGGACAGTTAGTCTTTGAAAGCTTGGAACTCTTGTGAATCAAATCTCTGTCATATAACATCCTGTTTAAATGAGGTCTTGTTATCCTTTATATGAAGGCACAGTACAATTGTACAAGTTATCAAACTTATATATATATATATATATATATATATATATATATATATATATATATATATATATATATATATATATATATATATATATATATATATATATATTATAAGCATGGTGTTCAGAAGGGCCCCATGTGTCACATAGAACAAGTAGCTCTGGTTTTCTCAGAGACATATAGTGCATCTTGTTTTAACTATTGCATATATATATATGTATAAAAAAAAAAAAAATATATATATATATATATATATATATATATATATATATATATATATATATATATATATACATACACACACATGACGAAGAAGGTAACAATACAGCGATAAGGTATAAGGTTGTAAGTTGAGAAATTAAGATTTGCTACTGACTGAAAGGTAATTGTTTTACTAATGCTCTGGGTAATGGTACTTGTAGAGCTCTTACCAACCAAGAGCTATTTAAAGAAGATGGCAAGGGTCGCTTGAGAGGCTCCGCCAAATAGCGGTGAGAGTAATCAGATGTGCCACAGCAAAAGGCAGACTCTGTCAAAAGTGAGCTTAAGATTTAGCCAGTGGCTTTCAAAGAGGCTCTGCCCGTAGGGGAGTAGTGCCGTCAGTGCACCTCACACGGTGCACTGTAGGCATTACTTAAGGGTCTTTGCAGCATCCCTTCGGGCCCATAGCTGCAACCTCTTTCATCCCTTGTACTACACCTGCGTTCATATTCTCTTTCTTCCATCTGACTTTCCACCCTCTCCTAACACTGTTTCATAGTGCAACTGCGAGATTGTCCTTCTGTCACACCTTTCAAACCTTTCTACTGTCAATTTCCATTTCAGTGCTGAATAATCTCATAGGTTGGGACCTTTGACAGAAGACAGGTCACTAGTGTACCTAAACCTTTCAGTCAGGAAAGCTGTTAAGCTTTCCCTGAAACGCCTTTGGAGCGACCTACCCTGATGTAGATAGAAGCGAGACTATCATCGATTGCATCTATTTTTTACAGCAGAACTGCATGGAATTTTAAAGGCCATAATAAAATTTTAACTGAGATTGGAAATAGTTTTACTGTATATTGTGACACAAGAGGTGTTCTTCAGTCTTTGGAATCTTTTAACCCTTCACACCCACTGATTTTAGAGATATTGGAATGGCTGCTTTTAGTAAAAAGAAGAAGTAAAGAATGACATTACATCTGATTTTGGAGATATTGGAATGGCTGCTTTTAGTAAAAAGAAGAGGTAAAGAATCACCGTTACATCTGATTCTGGAGATATTGGAATGGCTGCTTTTAGTAAAAAGAAGAGATAAAGAATCACCGTTACATCTTCTTGTAGTAAAAAAAGAGGTAAAGAAATAAATATTTGCTGGATGGCCTCCTATGTTGGGGTTCTTGGGGATTAGCAAGCTGATCAATTTGCAGTTAGGAGTCACCTCCCAGAACCCAGAAGATGTCTACTACCATGTCGGGATGTATATCCCCTAGTAGATCAGAAAATTAAAAGGCTTTGGCAGCCCCTTTGGGAAATATTGTAACAAATAAAAAAATGCTCAGTGTTACGTCATCAGTGTCTCCAAGGAGACAAGAAACGATGTTGTGCAGGCTAAGGATTGGACATACAAGACTCACTCAGGGGTTCTTTATGTCAGGTGAAAATCCTCCATTGTGCGATGACTGTATTGTGCCATTGACTGTGAGACATTTGTTGGTTGAATGTCCCAGTCTTGGGAATCTACTGTAAGGCATAGGGTCTTCTCTTGGGGACGTGACATAGATGGACGTTTCATCTTGGCAACGATTCTCGGGGAGGATTGTAATTTAGAGCAGTTATATACCTTTGTTAGGGATTTGGGCCTCCTCAACAACATTTATATCATATACACACACAGTATGTATGTATGTATGCATTATGTTTTATAGATATTTTCACAGATATGACGGGGTTACTTGGGGTGTTCTCGTACCCGAGATGTGTCTGCATCCAACTTCTTCTTCTTTTAACGTGCTTTTTCCCATTTGCATCCAACATAGGGTCATATTGTTTCACTCAATTATAATTACATAAATAAGAAGAAGAATACTAGGGAGCTCTAAGCACTGGCTCCTTGGCACCTTATTACGTTGGTTGACAAAGCAAGGTTGCCACAAACATCCAGGTTATACTCTGAGGGAATCTCTAAGAATACATTAAAATTAATAAGGGCAATGCAAGTTATGTTGCATAAACAGGTAAATTTCCACAATTATCCCAATTATATCCTGAGGAAATCTTCTCAAAGTTGGTTGATGAAAGGGGAAGGCATCGTGGGACCGATGAGTAACGCAGCAGTGCAGACACCTATTCTGCAATACAAAAACACACGATCACTCCGATTGCTACAGCGAATGAATAACGTTTAACTGGGATGCTGAAGGCTGAGAGAGGAGTCATTGAATATAAAATAAAATGCAAACTGGGGAGTGGTATTTATGATTTACTTTAACAAGTGAAATTTACACAACTCCATTTAGGCCTTTAAGAGGATTGCAAGGGGATGAAAATGAGCAGTGAGAAATAAAGTAAAAGAATGTGTTGCCGAAATAACTTTCCAAATCCACACAGTACCTTCGATTCTTAGGACAAGATGTCTTGAGTATGAGACCAGCTTGGAATCCTCGTTAATAAGGTCTTCATTTCTTAAACAGGCACTGATAAGACCCGGGCTTCCGGGCAACAAAGACAGAGGCTTCTGTGGGGGGCTGGGTAAACGAATTCACTTCTGACTCCTGACCTGCCTCTTTACATGCCTTCCATTTCCGCTTTTCTAGCGTGGGTTCGAGGAGCGCGGTTTCCGTTAGTTGGGGCGTCTTTGATGCAGGTGTTCAGTCTTTGTTTTTCAGTTCTACCTGGAATATAGAAAGCAGATCGGCAGAAAGGGTTTGGCGGGAAAGGATACAATGGAGAGGTCGTTAAGAAGGAGAGAGGGGTGGGATTTTACGGCAGCCGTGTCAAATTGGTAATTTCACTAGGAGCGGCTCAACGAGTCCTGCTCGCTTCTTGTGTGGTCTGCTTGATATTTTAGTTATTTAAAATGGTGGAGGGCTACTAGAAGCGTTCATTATTCATGTTCAGTCGTATTAATGATTATACGAGTATAATATATATATATATATATATCTATATATATATGTATATATATATATATTATATATATATATATATATATTATATATATATATATATATATATATATATATATATATATATATATATATATATATATATATATATATATATATATATATATATATATATATATATATATTTCTGTGAATGTTACAGGGGTACTTACTTGACTCTGGGCTGCAACGATAATGCAGGGGGAGTTCCTTTTATTTATCACACATCTGACTCAATATTAGGACAATTCGTAGACAAAACAAAGGAAATCTATGGCTTAGGGCCTTCTTCATGTGAGGGAGTCACGTAAACTCAAGGGTTCTCTTAATTAATTATATTTACATAACACAGATCAGAAGAATGGAATTACTGGCTGATAATAATAAGGCCTGCCTAATGAATGAATTCTACACAGGATAAATATTCTTGCTGGTGATGTCTTCATAACAGGAACATAGCAGAAGGGGTAGAAAGGGAACTGCACGTGGGATAGAGCCGAGAGATTCCACAGTCGAGGAATATCTGCAAACATGCAAGACAGTGTATTTGCAGGAATAATAAGGTGCTCAAAAGATAAACAGGTGTTGCCAGATAACTCAGTTCAACACTAAATGTAATTACGTTAACACTGAATGCCCCAACACAAATTACTGAGGGTGATCGCACAATGAAAAAAATAAATGAAAATTTAGGCAGAGAAATAACAGGAATCGTGACTGACCAAGAAACTTATTTCCAGTACATTACCTTCGCCTAGAGCCCTAGATGATGATGTCCTCGTTCAATAGGGTGCTGGCCATGAAGGAGGGAATTATAATGCCACTACAAGATTCTGGTTCGAGCCTCGCGGTCGAACACGTGGTAAGTTCAAAGGGCAGGCAAGGTTAAGGACATTTGAGCTCTTCTGCATCGGGCGTGCGTCTCTCGATTTTCCGTTGCCTCGCCCATAAGTAACCTCGGGGATTACGTCGAGCATCTCGGGCAGATGGCACAAGGGTCAATGTTCGTCACGTTTCCTATGATGATCACATGGTCCCACAATAACCCTCGTGTTCAATATGGTGGCGCCAGCTTTCTCTTTTGTGGGTGGGCTCCTCCTTGGGCCTGCGTGACGCCAAGAAGGTTCGATGGTCAAGTGAAAATATAGTCCTTAGTCAGTCATTGTGAACAGAGAAGAGGATTACGCTTAATTAAGCATTTTGGGGAATGAAGGAGAGGGTTTATGAAAGGGGCGAGTGGAAACCTCAGTTCTAGTACTTAATGAGGGACATTCATTTTTATTTCTTTCTCAATTACTTTGCAAATGTAAAAACGGGTGAGGTTGCGAGCAAACGGTCCCAGTCATTGCAATATTATATATATATATATATATATATATATATATATATATATATATATATATATATATATATATATATATATATACATATATATATACATGTATGTATATATATATATTATATATATATGAGTGTGTGTGTGTTTGATTTTAGATATTTCTTATTTGAGACTCCTTTTAAACTTATCTTTTTAATTTCCTGTTTAATTTTATTACGACTTCAGTAACCTATATGTTGTGACGCCAGTTTTAAAAGCCACATATCAATCAATCAATCAGTCTGAGAAACTACAAACTGAGGATGCAGGAAATGAAATTGGTACAATTAAGTAGGCTATATAGACTCATTTGCAATTGAAATAACATCCTTTGATGAGGATACTTATTCCTGTTTTGTAATGATGAAAATTACCCTTCTTAACATCATCTTTATTAATTCTTCTTCTGCCGAGACTTTTTTTTTTTTTGTAAGTTTTCATTAAGAACACTTTATGTAGAGTTTGTCTGGGAAATATTATTTTTACAAGAAATGCTATCAATTAATGAATAATTATAGTAATAAAAATGCAAAGGCCCCTCCGGTTGAACTGTCAAAAATTTTCGCCAGGACCCCTCTTCCCTTTTTATCTTCTGCACTCCCGTAGGGGGGTACTGCCGTCAGTGTACGCCATGCGGTTCACTGTAGGCGTTACTTGAGGTTCTTTGCAGCGTCCCCTCGGACCCTAGCTGCAACCCCTTTCATTGCTTTTACTGTACCTCCGTTCACATGCTCTTTCATCTTACTTTCCACCCACTCCTAACAGTTGATTCATAGCGCAACTGCTTTGAGGTTTTCCTCTTGTCACACCTTTCAAACCTTTTTGTGTCAATTTCCGTTTCAGCGCTGAATGACCTCAAAGGTCCCAGCGCTTGGCCTTTGTCTTAAATTCTGTATTCTATTCCACCTTCTACACGGGCAAAAATCAAACATGCAGAAACCAAATGGAAACTTATGGAAAGCTAAAAACCAGGTTTATAAAGCCAATTTAAGGACAAGGTTCGAATATTCCCGGAGGGATGAAGCACAGGATTTGAAGGACGAGAGAGAAGCGCCACCAAGGAAGTGTGGATCTGCCAGCGAGGGCGAAGGGCCAAAGGCGATAATTTTAATTAAAATTCTTTTGTGGCGGCGGTCCACTGCAGTACTGGTCACCAGCCTTCCGTTGTATACTTTTCTGTTATTTGTTCAAGTGCCCCTGAATAAATTCCGGTGGTCCCGAAGCCGGGGCAGGGGGCATGAACTGTAAGCGCTACTTAAGGTTCTTTGCAGCGTCCCTTCGGCCCCCAGCAGCAACCCCTTTCATTCCTTTTACTGTGCCTCCATTCATATTCTTATATCTTTCTACTCTTTCCTATCAGTTGTTTCAGAGTGCAGCTGCGAGGTTTTCCTCCTGTTACACTTTTCAGACCTTCCCACTCTTAATTTCCCTTTCATCCCCGAATGGCCTCATAGGTCCCAGAGCTTGGCCTTTGGCCTAAATTCTATCTTCCATTCCATTCTAAATTCCGGTGAGAAGGCCCCCCTCCAGACGTATCAACTGAAATTCGAATTGAAATCGGGTGTTTGGTGTCCTCGATGACGTGAGTTGTGACTGCTTAATGAGGACATTTCCGATGACAGATGTTTGGATTTAATTTTTTTTTTATTCAACATACCTGCGAGTTTGATTAACTAAAGAATGTGGAGAATATTTGTAAGTTTGTTGTTCTCATGATATAGTTGATGATTGCCAAAGAAAGCCGGCTGAAAAGTTAGGAGTACTTTGCTCGAACTTCAGACAAAATGCATAAACAAACATATATATATATATATATATATATATATATATATATATATATATATATATATATATATATATATATATATATATATATATATATATATATCTGTGTGTGTGTGTGTGTGTGTGTCTATATATATATTATATATATATGTTATATGAAGGTATTTCATCAGAAATTCCTCCTGGTGTTTGGTTATAAGGACTGTGTTTGGAACTCAGTCAGAGTTTGGTTATGACATCTTCAGTTTCTCCATGGCTGTAGAATAAGACTGTTTTTGAAGATCAGACCAATGTTCTGCAGGATTTCAGACAAACTCCATAGTGGTTTTTCTTGTATTTCTGTTATAAAGACTTATTTACAAAAGAATTCAATTGGTCTGCACAGGATGATCTCCCATGTCGATCTAATATCTAAGCTGTTACACTTTTACATAGCAAGACTAAGATGCACACACACGAACAAACATATGACCTCGTTCCCAAGAACTTCCCACGGCTACGTGACTTTGCCTCCAGCTCTGAGCAAAAGGAGAACGCTGGGTTTATGCAAACAGATGCTAATGTATGATGACGCACTGTCTTAAAGCACTATAACAGGTACTTATTGATGACGTCTGCGTGTGGTTTGACCAAACGGAGATTTCATTTAATAGCCTTCCTTTCATGTGCTAAAGAATGTGGAGAATAGAGATATATATTGGGAATTATCTTAGATTTACTAAGAAACGTAGTTTCTTTAAATATGGCATAAATGAAATATGACATATATATATATATATATATATATATATATATATATATATATATATATATATACATATATATATATATATATATATATATATATATATATATATATATATATATATATATATATATATATATATATATATATATATAATGCGTGCGTAATTCAGGGTTGGCATGGGTAGATACCTGGAGACCCACCGCTTGCCCGCCTGGGCTGGGTTTGTTAATCTTACAAAACCCAGGCAGGTTTTACAAAGTTTTTAGCTGTTTTCTGCTTCTATGATCCATTATCATTGTTCTGTTGTGTAACTTGTAGTTTGAAACATAATTTAAAGTAGAACAAGTATATTTACAACCTCCTTTTTTTAAATTATGGAAGATATAATAGAATAATTTTCTAATTAAAACAAAACCAGGTGGTTTTTTTTTTACCTTTTTTAGCTGTTTTCTGCTTCTGTAATACATTGTTATGGTACTATTGTGTAAATTTTAGTTTCTTAATTTAGTGTGCATTTGACCAAAAGTGGAAAAAATCCTCTCAGCTGATGCTGTAGAAGCTGGCTGGGAACTTATTTCTTGCATAAACTTGCAACATTGCGGTGTAACCGGACCACTTATTTTTTCTGCTTTTGCTTCCGTTATTTTCCACCTCTTGGACGGCGAGAAAGTTTCAGTTACTTTGGCTGCCAACATTGATTTGGGATAGGCTGCTTCATCTCCAGTAGGCAAAGCCATCAGAGGTGCTACAAAATCTGCAATAATTGAGGGTAGCCACGCAGTTGCCACATCTTGATCAATGGATAATTTTTTTCCTTTGTATTTGGGGTGAGCCTGATAGACAACAGAATGAAAGGGGGTCACTGTACTTAACCCTGAAAATACGGGACTGCAGTATTGGTACAGACTGGACTTGAAATCGGTCTCGGGAAAGGATCTTTTACTTAGTAGGAGACTTGCATGTCTCCTCAACTTATTTTTATATTTTTCTCTTAATTTTTCAAGGATCATAAGTAGATAGCTGAAATGCAAATGAAACTGAGGGCATAGAAATATTACTAGATTTAAATAGTAAGGGTAAAGAATCAGTACGGAAATAGAAAATATATAAGAAATCAGTAAATTATAAAAACCCGCATTTTCCCCATTAAACCCGGTTTTTTATAAAAAAAAAAAACCGCTCGGGCTGGGTTTTTCTAAACCCGTTTTTTTTAGCAGCCCTGCTGCGTATATGTATATATATACAGTATATATATATATATATATATATATATATATATATATATATATATATATATATATATATATATATATAATATATATATACAACAGTGGCTAACTTCCAGTAATAATGAAAAGGGCGTTAGACGTTACCTCATCACCCGGTCTTGAAGCACTCTCTCTCTCTCTCTCTCTCTCTCTCTCTCTCTCTCTCTCTCTCTCTCTCTCTCTCTCTCTCTCTCTCTCTCTCTCTCCTGATCAAGCCATTGTGGCCCTGTTGATATAAGAAGCAAATTGAGTATTTGTTGGTCAGTCGAGAGTCGAAAAGGAGTGAGGACAGTGACCTCATTCCTAAAACTTGCTGAGTCCTCTGAAAGGAAAAGAGGTTTGGTGGAAGGGCGATGGATTATATATTAGTTCTGAGTGGATGTAGGGGCTAGTTGATGGATTGATTTATTTGTTGATATTAAAACTGGCGTCGCAACATCAAGGTTATTGTCGCCGTAATAACATTAAATACGAAATGAAAAAGATAAATACCTAAGTTTAAAAGCAATGTCATGTAAGAAATATCTAATATATATATACATATATATAATTATATCTATAAAACATAAGTATATACACATTTAAATAGTATATATATATATATATATATATATATATATATATATAATATATATATATATATATATATATATATATATATATATATATATATATATATATATATATATATATATATATATATATATATATATATATATATATATATATGTGATATAAATGTTGAGGAGGCCCGCTTCTTAACAAAGATATATAACTGGTCTAAATTAGTCCTCCCCGAGAATCGTTGCAAAGATGAAACGTACATCTCTTTCACTTCCCCAAGAGAGGACCCTATGCCCTACATTCCCAAGAATAGGACATTCGACCAGCAAATGTCTCACTGTCAAGGGCACAATACAGTCATCGTACAATGGAGGATTTTCGCCTGACATCAAGAACTTTTGAGTGAGTCGTGTATGTCCAATCATTATCCTGCATAACGTCGTTTCTTGTCTCCTTGGGATATTAGGATATGACCAAGGAGACTGATGACATAATACTGTTCATTTTTTTATTTGTTACAATATTTTCCTAAAGGGACTTCCAGAGCTTTTTAATATTCTGATCTACTAGAGGATATACATCCCGACATGGTGGTAGACATCCGGGTTCTGGGGAGGTGACACTGACTCCTGACTGCAAATTGATCAGCTTGCTAGTCCCTGTGAACTTCAACATGGGAAGGGCATCCAGCAAGAATTTATTTCTTTAGCTCTTCTTTTTACTGAAATCAACCATTCCAATATCTCCAAAATCAGGTGTGACAGTGATGCTTTATCTCTTCTCTTCAATAAAGCAGTCATTCCAATATCTCCAGAATCAGATGAAACAGTGATTCTTTACCTCGTCTTTTCACTAAAAGCAGCCATTCCAATATCTCCAGAATCAGATGTAACAGTGATTCTTTACCTCTTCTTTTCACCAAAAGCAGCCATTCCAGTATCTCCAGAATCAGATGAGACGGTGATTCTTTACCTCTTCTTTTCACCAAAAGCAGTCATTCCAACATCTCCAAAATCAGATGTGACGGTGATTCTTTATCTCTTCTTTTCACGAAAAGCAGCCGTTCCAACATCTCCAAATTCAGGTGTGACGGTGATTCTTTATCTCTTCTTTTCACGAAAAGCAGCCGTTCCAACATCTCCAAATTCAGGTGTGACGGTGATTCTTTATCTCTTCTTTTCACCAAAAGCAGCCGTTCCAACATCTCCAAATTCAGGTGTGACGGTGATTCTTTATCTCTTCTTTTCACCAAAAGCAGCCGTTCCAACATCTCCAAATTCAGGTGTGACGGTGATTCTTTATCTCTTCTTTTCACCAAAAGCAGCCGTTCCAACATCTCCAAATTCAGGTGTGACGGTGATTCTTTGATTCTTTATCTCTTCTTTTCACCAAAAGCAGCCGTTCCAACATCTCCAAATTCAGGTGTGACGGTGATTCTTTATCTCTTCTTTTCACGAAAAGCAGCCGTTCCAACATCTCCAAATTCAGGTGTGACGGTGATTCTTTATCTCTTCTTTTCACGAAAAGCTGCCATTCCAGTATTTCCAAAATCAGATGTAACGTGGCAGTAACTGTTGTATTGTTTATTCTCCGGATCTACTCACTTGCGAAGGTGATACAGCTAAATTCTGAAATATATATATGCGTGTATCAGGAAAATCAAATGCATGATATGAAAAAGGAGAAGATGCTTATTTCATTTAATTTGTCTTCGACTTTTCAAAGCCTACCTTCATCAACAGTCAATAACCGAGATGATGTGACGCCAGTTTTGTTAGTAGCCATCAAGGTAAAAAATAAAAAAAAATTGTAAAATATACAAAATTAGTAATTGCAGAAATCAAGTACAAAACTAAGTACCCGATAGTTAGTAAGTGAATTAGGAGTGGAGTACCTATCAAGAAACGTTTGAATGTGTGAAAAGAGGGGCAGAAGAGACCTGGCTATGCATCTTTGGAACGAGTTATTTGATAGTTTTAGATTCATGGATAAAGCAAGATATTTCATAGGAATTTGTTATCATTGGAAAAATGATGATATTAATGTTATTTTGTTCTAAACATTATAGAAAAAGGTGTATATAATGCAGTTCAGGTGGGATAATCTGGGAACTCTACCGAGATAATGAGAAAATTACCGTCTTTTGTTCATGTTTTTACGTTCATCCCTCTAGGGCCTGCTACTATACATGGTGAAAGCTCCGAGGGGCGCCGTATTTAGTACCATCCCTTCCGGGATGAAATCAATAATATAAACAGAAGACTGTTTCTCCATCTCGGTAAATTTCACGTATTATCTCACCTGTACTCCATTACATACACCCTTTACTATAGTCTTCAATCAAAAAATTATGTTAATAAATTATATTTTCGTGCGGCCGTCTCCTTTACGTTTACTGATACTGGAAAACTCCTTTGTACTAAATTCCGTAGGGTGGGGGGGGGGCGCGCCTGGTGCCGTCAGTGCACCTCATGCTGTGTACTGTAGGCATTACTCAAGGCTCTTTGCAGCGTCCCTCCGGCCCCTAGCTGCAACCCCTTTCATTCCTTTTACTGTACCTCCGTTCATATAATCTTTCTTCAGTCCTACTTTCCACCCTCTCCCGACAATTGATTCATAGTGCAACTGCGATGTTTTCCTCCTGTCACACCTTTCAAACCTTTTTACTCTCAGCTTCCGTTTCAGCGCTGAATGACCTCATGGGTCCCAGCGCTTGGCTTTTGGCCTAAATTCTGTATCCTGTTCTGTTCCTTTGTACTCCAAGTACGACATGGTCTGGCGAATTACGCAGTGGGAGTCCATTTGCCCTTTTAACAGTCAGTCTCAAAATTGCCTCGTGTTCACCGCGCAGGATGAGAAACTGCATGGGGACTAGATAAGGGAAGGCATTGGTCTTGGGTTTCCTAGGACCTGTCTGGCATTAAGGTAATGAAAATATTTGTTAGTATTCTTGTGTTAAGCCAATTAAAATCATTCGCATAGAGCTAAGAAAATCATTAACATTTGTAACAGTAGGAATAGGAAGCGTTTAAACGTGTTTTTTTTTTTTGTTAATTTACAGTTGTTGTATATTTAAAATTTTTAGTTTTGTTGAAATTATTCTATCTGAAATGCTTTGGTAAATTAATGTTCTCGTCTTTGTAATATATATCTCTCCATTATATTATATATATATATATAATATATATACACACACACACACACACACACACACACATATATATATATATATATATATATATATATATATATATATATATATATATATATATATATATATATATATATATATATATATATATATATATATATATATAGGAGGGATATATATTAAAAGACTGGAACATTAATTTGCCAGCGTTTCAGAGAATATTTCTTTCAGACATGCATGATTTCAAAAATATTTATAACCCGTCTGCAACTTGTCTATATACATAAACGGGCTTTTTTTTTTTTTTTATACAGAAAAACAACTGTAATATTATAAACATAGCGGTGGTATTGAATTTCCATATACACTTTGGTTGCTCTTGCTTAATGTTGGGAGCCTCATCGCGTGAACATTACATGAAATGTTTTCGAGGAGCAAGTACTGAAGAATGTAAGCATAATAACTAGTGGAAGAAGCTTGTCGACGCTCAGTCATACCACAGTAGAGGATATATTTTCGAAGGGAGGAAGGAGGGTCTTGCTGACAGGGTAATGGCTGTATTGATCGACCTCTCCTTCAAGGACGGCAGCTGCTATCACTGCCAGGTGGAAGGAGGGAGAAAAAGGAGGATGGCCAAGACTTTTCTGAAGAAGAAGCGGCAGCTTCGACCCCTGAAGAAGATTGTCGAAAGAACATTTGGGAGAAATCCAGCCACTGTTCGTTATACGAAGGACTGACCGTACGGTGGTTTGCGTTCCGTTTATGTGGATGATCAGAATATGTACAGTTCTCATTATTTTTATATATATATATATATATATATATATATATATATATATATATATATATATATATATATATATATATATATATATATATATATATATATATACAGGACTCACATTTGCAAGGTCCATAATTCAATCCCGTCTTGCTGCCCATCAGTTAACCCAGCTGTAAATGGTTATCAGCATCAGATAGGACCAAGAAAAGAGGATTTCGCTGGAAAGCAGTCGTCTTATTCTTCACACTTTAACATAGACAAAACATTCCAGAAACTTAGTTGCAGATAAAATGTCTCCCTGGCCATCGTTAATCCTCTTGCCTCGTCGCTCGGATGCCCTTACTCTTTTGCCCTGTCCTCTGTAATCCTAATTGGATAGTAACTTCCAGTATCCCAATCAGTCTCCTCAGCGCCTTTTCGCTTCCACCCAACTCAAATTCTCTTTTTGCTGTTTGTTAACATCGGCTGGAAAGAGCAAATAGAAAATAACTTGAAGTTGATAGGTGATTTGATAACTGTGGTAATTTGGGTCTTTGAATGATTTAAGTTATATAATTTTTTTATTACATTTTGAGGGTGTTGTCTGTTTATAGTTTCATTCCATTGGACACAACTAATTAATCACATTGTTATATTTAATAACGTTTTTACTGGAGATTAGATTTTTAATAATTATATACTATATTTTAGGATGATTAGTTCACGGGCTCTGATTTTCCTAAATGACAGGAGGGTAAACGGAACATTCTCTCTCTCTCTCTCTCTCTCTCTCTCTCTCTCTCTCTCTCTCTCTCTCTCTCTCTCTCTCTCTCTCTCGTATGGTACTGAAACACGCACGAACTATTATTAAAGAGGTCTGAATAAGCGGATTCTTTGGCTTGTGTATCAGGAAGGAAACTGCCTTGTTGTTGTCCAACACAGCTGTGAGTGAGGGCGACTTTGTATCCTCCGCCCAATGCTCTTTGTTTGCCGTCGATGAAGGCACCAGCAAAGCAAGAACAATGGTGTGCATTATGCAGAGTGGAGCCCATACTGATGACATTGCTTAAAAAACTTGCTACCTCCGTCCTTTTCTTCAGTGGCTCATTGAGAGAGAGAGAGAGAGAGAGAGAGAGAGAGAGAGCTTACTGTCAGCGCTTCCTGTTTATCCACCACAAAACCCCGTTGTAGAAGAACCCCACCCTTATGAGGAAAACCCTCCTACACTCGTCGTAGTAAGGAATATAATAGAAACTATTCAGTATTTATTACAGCAGACATTCTGAAAGGTAAATTTGATATTAATGCGAAAGAATTAAATGGGCTAACAATTGTTTGTTTCGTTTTATAGGAAATGGAGTTTTCTTACCTTATGCTGAGAAATAACATGCAAACTCTTCTCATGTGTATGTGTGTAGATATATATAAAACGTTCGTAAATATATTCAGATTGAAGAAAGCAAAAGGTACCGGCAAAAAGCCACATAAACTGTGAGGAATTAGTAAACGTATTATTAGAGGCTGCGTTAAGAAGCAAGAAAAGCACAGATTTAGACGACGGTCATCATCATGTCTTCCAAAGGACCACTGTGAAAGTCTGCCACTCAAGTCTTGCCTTGGCTTTATGCTTCCACCATCCTAAACTTATCTCCATGTCCCCGTCTCAAGTCCTCATCCCAGTGGGTTTGGGCCTTCCAACTCATCTGGTGCCCGCAGGGGCTCAGCTGACAATATCACCTACTATTCTCCCGGGTGTTGTGGGAAGGACATGTCCTGGCTTTCTCCATCTCCCTTTCATCAAGATCTCATCTGCATAGGGAACTTCGTAATTTCCCTTAGGGACTCATTTTTATTCTGTCCCGTCATCTGACTCCTATTATTATTCTTAATGCTTTATTCCCACACTGATAAAAGCTTTTAGATTTAGTTTCATTGCCAAACCATTATTTATGTATAATCTTACTTTCATATATAATATCACTTATTTATTTTCTACATATCATTCAATCTGCCCATTGTTTAATCATGGTCGTTGCAAGGGACGTGGGCCACGCGGGCTGTTGCCCCCTCCCCCCCTCCACCTCCCTTCGCCCATTGACAGTAAAGAATTGTATTATGTTTTCCTGGTATTGTCATAAATGATTTAGTTTTGTGTGAAGAATGTAAGTGACAGTGCATATTTACATGCTTTATTGTTCTCGATTCCGTAGAGAGTTAGTGCCGTCAGTGGGTCTCATGCGCGGTGCACTGTAGGCATTACTTAAGGTTCTTTGCAACGTCCCTTCGACCTCTAGCTGCACCTCTCCTAACAATTGTTTCACAGTGCAACTGCGAGGTTTTCCTCCTGTTACACCTTGGTAACCATTTACTCTCAAATTTCCTTTCAGCGCTGAATGACCTCATAGGTCCCAGGCTCCCAGCGCTTGGCCTTTGGCCTCAATTCTACATTCTATTGTTATCTCTTGAAGAGTAGTTGCTCTCATCAACTTTAAGGTTCATTTCAAGCATATAGAATAAAATCTTTGTGTCCTAAAGATATCGTCATTGGGAATTACTCGTATAAGCAATTCTTTACATTTTGAATGATTCAGTAATGGTTTTGTTAGCCAGGGATAGATAATTTGCCTGCTAGGAATTGTAGTTCGCAGTGATCTCCTTATCATCAGGCTATATGTACAGATGTGTGGTTTTATCTTAGTCCATCTCTTTTGAGACGCAATAAAACATTTGTTGTGTGAATGTCCAAAGTACAGCTAGGAGCGAACGTCAAGTTTTGGAAATAAATCGATCAGTGAAAATTTGTCAGAAACTTCAACATTTGAAATTAATCCCATTATAAAGTTTTTGAAAAATTGCAATTTAACAAAATATAAATAAAAACAAATCCTTCGGGCCAGCCCTGTGAGAGCGGATAATCAGCTCAGTGGTCTGGTAATAATAATAATAATAATAATAATAATAATAATAATAATAATAATAATAATAATAATAATAATGAGACGCACACGTGTTAATTTACATATAGAGAAACGTACAAGAAGCCTGATGGCCTTCAAACTTTCGACTTCATCTTCGTGCATGCCTACCTGTCAGCTTTAAATTGTTGACGGACGTACACATAAAACTATTCAGATTACTAATAACTTGGTTTAGAATTGATTGCTTATTAATCGTTTCAGTTATAAAGCAATTGGACATACGAACAAACGCGCCCGTAAACCAAGGACAGATTTGTTGTAGACACGTCATTTTTAAATAACATTCGCACGATTGCATGAAAAATGTATACAGTATTTCGAATACTGTTGATAGTGTTAATATCTAATTCAATTTGTTACGGTTTGTAGATCACAAGAATTTCCTATTCACATTCGGTTGTTCCTAAGGATTGGACTAGTATGAGTTAATTTGAACTTCAGTACAGATTGAAGTGAAGTTCTTTGATGTAAGTTCAACGTCATCCGAACAATTTTGATTTCCCGGTACATAAAAGATGGATTTGTCGTTAATGCACATCTCAGCGATTTCCATGGTTCTTGAAAAGTGATTTTGTAAACGACTTCCCAAAGTGCCATTATTGTTCATCATTGTAGTGGATATGTGCCTTATCGCTGGATTCCCTCAGAAAAGCCTCCCACGACTACAAATAAAGCGGAAATTATTGAGGGATGGTTTATAGAGAAGGGGAGGCAAACCAAGAATTGAGGTACTTAAAACTTTTGGAAATATTGAAGCTTTCATGGAAACATTGTTCCCCGTAGAAGTTAGTGCCGTTAGTGCACCTCACAGGGTGCACTGTAGGCATTACTGACGAGTGTTTGCACCGTCCTGTCGGCCCTTGTTGCATCAAGTTTTTACTTACTTTTATTTAACTTCTGTGTCTATCCATCTGTTTGGGTCAAATCTTGTGACTTAATTTTTGCCTGTTGCCTTCGTCTGATGGACTTGAAATTTGCATGGTTACTCAATCCTGGTGGCAGTACAACCTTACATGATCAGTAGGTCAGCAGTGACCTCTAGTGACCCTACAGTGACCTTTCTGTTTCTCAGGATTTGCATAAAAATATTTGGATTTTTCATACCTTCTTTAACTCGGTAGAATAAGTTAATAACTCTACGGATGTTTCAAACCTTCTTTGGCTTGACAGGATATCATGTTTCAAATTTTTTTAGTTACAATCATAAATCTGTTACAATTTCTGTTAAAACTAAAAAATATAAAATAAAAACAAAATTAAAAACATGCTTTTATTAAAATGCGCTAAAAAGAAAAAATAAATTTTTTGAGACACGCCAGGATTTTTTTTTACAAATAACCATGTCTACAAAAATAAACGCGTGGGCGTCAAACATGGAAGGAAATGCTATAAGAAATAAAAAAAAAAATATATTTGTTTTCTTGTAGCATTTCCTTCCATGTTTGGCGCCATTGCTTGTATTATTGTAGACATGATTAACTGAAGGAAAATCCTGGCGTCTCAGAAAAATATTTTTTTGCTTTTTAGCGCATTTTATTAAAAGCGTGGTAAAAAAAATTATTAACCCTCTTAATTCACCTCCTTCCGGCTTCTTTTTTTCAGTCTTGCTGTCCAACCACTCCAACCCCCGCTTTTCACTGTCTTGAGCGCTTAACGGCCGAAAGACCCTCCCCCCACCGTGCTTGGCTTGAAAGCCTAAATTTCATAAATCATAAATGTTTAAAAAAATGTAAGACATGAAACTTTTTCAAGAAATGTTTCTCACATTTTGATGCAAGATTATGATTAGAAACGGACAAATACTGATCATGAACTTAAAGTATTACAGTATTGAAAAGTATTACAGTATTGATTGCCAAAGATTCAATGCACTTTCAGCATTATAAATCAAAGACAGAGCTTTAAGATTTAGGGGAATTTAAATGGAACCCAGGATACCCAAATTGGCGTACAGAAAACGCACCCTTGTGGATTTATGACCCCGACGGGTATTAGTGTGCCCAAGGTATATCTGGTTTTGCATAACTAAATTCCTCCGTTCTTGTAGGGGGTTAGTTCCATTAGTGCACCTCGCTCGCGGTGCACTGTAGGCATTACTTAAGGTTCTTTGCAGTGACCTCGCTCACGGTGCGCTGTAGGCATTACTTAAGGTTCTTTGCAGTGACCTCGCTCACGGTGCACTGTAGGCATTACTTAAGGTTCTTTGCAGTGACCTCGCTCACGGTGCACTGTAGGCATTACTTAAGGTTCTTTGCAGTGACCTCGCTCGCGATGCACTGTAGGCATTACTTAAGGTTCTTTGCAGTGACCTCGCTCACGGTGCACTGTAGGCATTACTTAAGGTTCCTTGCAGTGACCTCGCTTGCGATATACTGTAGGCATTACTTAAGGTTCTTTGCAGTGACCTCGCTCGCGATGCACTGTAGGCATTACTTGAGGTTCTTTGCAGTGACCTCGCTCGCGATGCACTGTAGACATTACTTAAGGTTCTTTGCAGTGACCTCGCTCACGGTGCACTGTAGGCATTACTTAAGGTTCTTTGCAGTGACCTCGCTCGCGATGCACTGTAGACATTACTTAAGGTTCTTTGCAGTGACCTCGCTCGCGATGCACTGTAGGCATTACTTAAGGTTCTTTGCAGTGACCTCTCTCGCGGTGCACTGTAGGCATTACTTGAGGTTCTTTGCAGTGAACTCGCTCTCGGTGCACTGTAGGCATTACTTGAGGTTCTTTGCAGTGACCTCGCTCGCGGTGCACTGTAGGCATTACTTGAGGTTCTATGCAGTGACCTCGCTCGCGGTGCACTGTAGGCATTACTTAAGGTTCTTTCCAGTGTCCCTTCGGCCCCTAGCTGCAATCCCTTTCATTCCTTTTACTCTACCTCTTTTCATATTCATTCATATTCTCATCTTCCTTCTGACTATCCACCCTGTCTAACGATTTGTTTCACAGTGCAATTGTGAGGTTTTCCTTCTCTTACACCTTTCAACACTTTTAATGTCAATTTCCGTTTCAGCACTGAATGACCTCATAGGGTCCAGTACTTGGCCTTTGGCTTAAATTCAGTATTCCATTTCCAATTCCAACTAACGCCCTACGGGCCACTTAGATTTGTCAGATGCTATTGTCTGATTAGGGCGCTGCCCATACTACAGCTAAACCTTTGTTTATAAAAATTAGGAACCTTCTCATCCTCCCGCGTATAACACGCAGAGGATTTTATAAAAAAAGTCAGTATTTAAAACATCCCCTTGAATAATATCAAAATGGTCAATCTAGACGTAGAATCATTATTTACCAGAGTCCCGGTCGTCGACGTGTTGTCTTTTCTAAAAGTTAGGAAGTCACAACCATTTTAAAAGCATTTTCTTCATGGCATTGACAAAACAAGAAAACTAATTAACCTCTGTGTAACTAACAATGTTTTCTCTTTTGATGGTAATTTTTACAAACAAAAGTTTGGCTGTAGCTTGGGCAGCCCCTTGTACATGGAATACTTTGAAACGGAAATTTTTTCGTTTATTACATCCCGTAATATGATCCGGCTCAGATACATAGATGATATTTTTACATTCTGGGAGAGCTTGAGGGATTTCAATGAATTTTTTTAATAGACTAAATCGCGAGTTCCGAATATAAAATTTAAAATAATGGGAAAAGGGCGGAAAATTGCCTTTTCCCATATGTATTAATCGTAAGGTACGCCTTCACAGCGTATAGGCAGCCTACTTTTGCTGTTTCTTACGTTCACTAACTCAGCTGTCACGATGTCTCCTTAGAGATCAAGGTTGGCTGCACTCTATTTCTCAGAGGGCTCAGGTCGGGATATGTTGGTATGGGTACCTAGAACAAGAATTCGATACGATCCGTCAGCATCTAACGCAGCTGCTCTACCCACCCTCCATTATGGAAAGGCTATTAAAATATACTTCAGGGATACAACAAACGAATAGATTTTAACGACAAAATAAAGCTTCCTTACGACGAGAACATCAAAAAAAGCAACTGAATACCTCAGTTCTAATAATCCATTTGGTTTTCATTATCCCAAATCCGCCGGGAGTTCACTCATTTACGTACATTTAAATAAAAAGGAGCAGATGACGGAGATTATAAATTACCATGCAGTAGCTGTAATGAGATTTACGTTGGGGAGACAGGTAGATCCATCTCGCAAAGATCGACAGAGCACAAAAGATCACTACGATATGCTTCAGAGAGTTCTGGGATTTTCGTATATGCTAGGGATAAAGGCCTTGTCATAAACTGGAGTGGGGCAGAGCTGGTTTTCAAAAAGTGTCCGTAAAAAAGGGGAGATGCTGGAATCGGCCAACATCAGTCAAACCAACAATATGAACCTGTCAGGAGAACGTTGGAATTCGGATTTCACCGACGAGTTAATCCTCAGGCCTGTCTTCTCAAGCAGATGTTCAGCAGATACGCCCACCAGACTCGACGGAGATGGGAGCTATACCGAGGCCCAAAACACGAGGAAATAACTTATTTTCCATTCATCCCGGGTCAGCGGTCATCTACATACTACAAAGTACCAACGTCGTACTGCCACAGCTGCATATGCCTTGTATATACTCTAGTCACATCTTTTGTATCCCAGTGAACAGGGGTACGGAAGTAACCGAAATATATGGTTACAACGTGTATAGTGTTTTTGGGCCTTTTTATCTTTATATATCGATATATATATATATATATATATATATATATATATATATATATATATATATATATATATATATATATGTATGTATGTATATAATGTATAGTGTCAGCCCATTTTCAGTGTTAAATTAATCAGCTCTATAGCAATTCACAGCCCTAGTGTTACAGATTCAAGAGCTATATCAGCCCTAGTTGTCGACTAATTTTCACCTCCCTACCTTCTTCTTTAACCAATTATCATTTTCTCGAGTGAGGACAACCAAATCATCTTGCGCGTTGCCACTTCTCCTCTCGTTATTTCCTCCGTCGGTACCGTCAATTCAGTTGCCCTGAAAACCATTATGCTCTGTGGCTCTTTATCAGGTGAAATTCCGAAGGGGGGCTAGTGCCGTCAGTGCACCTCATGCGGTGCACTGTAGGCATTACTTAAGGTTCTTTGCAACGTCCCCTCGGCCCCTAGCTGCAACCCCTTTCGTTCCTTTTACTGTACCTCCGTTCATATTCTCTTTTTCCATCTTACTCTCCACCCTCTCCTAGCAGTTGGTTCTTAGTGCAACTGCAAGGTTTCCTCCTATTACACCTTTCAAACCTTTTACTGTCAATTTCCACTGCAGCGCTAAATGACCTCACAGGTCCCAGTGCTTGGCCTTTGGCCTAAATTCTATATTCAGTTCAATTTATCAGGTGATTCCAACAGTTTTCTCGAAGCATTGTGGATATAGAGAAAGAACATATTTTAAATGTGTTGCTTCTCAACCGTTTCATTGCTTATTTTAATTGTCTAACGTTAGGTAAAGAAAAAGAAAATAGTAAATATATTTTCTAACAGATTTTGTAAATGTAGTTGAAATTGAATGTTATGTTTCTTTATTCCATTCTGGTGTCCCTGCCTTTTTTCCCCTTCCTTTTTTTTTCTTTTTTCGGTATCGTATCGTATGTTTTACAATGTATTTTTGTAGGTTTATCAAGTCTCACTGCAGTGCCCAGGGCATTTTTCAGTTGTACGTAATTGTAACGAGATTCAAACATCCAAACCTCATATTCGGTATATCTTTTTAACGCCTTAGTACCATAAGACTTGACTTTACGAACACACACATTAGATATATATATATATATATATATATATATATATATATATATATATATATATATATATATATATATATATGTATATATTATATATAGTGTGTGTGTTTGTGTGTAAATTATATTCATTCCTTCTCATTTATAAACTTAATGTGTGGTGTCTTGTTTTTTGACTAACGCAATTCAAAATTATTATCATTTACAACCATTTGCTGCTACTATCTTTTGTCTTCATCCTGTGCATGGTGCAACTCCTCGATTTCTTCCTATCTTCATTTTTAAACTTAAATTTCTTCCCAACTCTAACATATTTATCTGACAATAATAGTTAGTCAGCACACGATATTTATCGCCATTGTCATTTTTATAAAAAGGCTTTCGAATTTCTGAATCACATTTTAGAATAAGGCGGTCGGTCCCATGGTCTTAGACGGTGGGCAGTCCCACTTGCAGTAGGGTACATGAATGATAAACTAATTTTCAACCTTACCTCGGGAAAGAACTGCACATAAGTTTTGTCAGCTAATGTTTCAGCCAATCCATCTTCCTCGCTCTGAACATAACAGATCATATTGTCAGTTTCCTAATCTTTACTGTCACAGCACATTCTGCCATGTGACATATCCTAGTCACTGCATTATCTGTCCTATTTATCCGCAAAATTAACAATATACTGTAATTTGCCATTAGAAGTGCTTGTCTTATCAACAATGTGGACGTGATTATTGGCCCAGTCAAATTAGGAAAAATAAATTTAAAAAATTATAATAAGCTGAAAATTGGTAAATGACTTCTTTGGACACTTAGAAATAACATATCAAAAGCCCACCCTGACCTTCGTCCGCCATCTTGGAAAATGGTTGCCAAATTTCAGTTTTTCGCTATTTCCGTGGAAACGGTTGGTCTGACGAAAATTGCTATCACTTGTAGAGAAAAAATGCATATAATCTTTTTTTTTGTTAGAGAATTTAATGTTCTTCAGTTATGTACTTCATAGCAGTTTTCGTCAGACCAACAGTTTCCACGGAAATAGCGAACAGCTGAAATTTGGCGACCATTTTCCAAGATGACGGACGAAGCTCAGGGTGGATTAATGGGGACTTTTGATATGTTATTTCTGTGTCTCAAGGAGTCAGTCAGCAAATTTCAGCTTATTATAAATTTTTTCATTTATTTGACTAAAAACATGCCTAATATGACTGGACCATATCAGTAAGTTATTTTCCTAAACTTATCTGTGCAAGTTTCCATCTCTGTATTAAGAGCAGTCGTCTTCCTCATAGTAACATCCAATGGCTTTATTTTCTTCATGAGCTTATGAATTCTCGGGTCGCTTTCCTGTTGCACTGTTTTCTTCACAAGGTCATCAGTTTTCAGTTCAACGTCTCAGGGTGTACATTGGCCGAGCCACCACCTGCCTCAGCCAGCATAATTTTCAAGCACACCTCTGCATTCCTGGTATCTCCAACACAACTGTTTCCGTAGGGACGTAGTGCCGTCAGTGCACCTCATGTGGTGCACTGTAGGCATTACTTAAGGTTCTTTGCAGCATCCCTTCTGCCCCTAGCTGCAAACCTGCCTTTCATCCCTTTAACTGTACCTCCGTTCATATTCTCTTTCTTCCATCTTACTTTCCACACTCTCCTAACAATTGTTTCATAGTGCAACTGCGAGGTTTTCTTTGTTTCACCTTTCAAACCTTTCTACTCTCAATTTCCCCTCTCAGCGCTGAATGACCTCACAATTCCCAGCGCTTGGCATTTGGCCAAAATTGATATTCTGGTCTGATCTGTCCCGACACAACTGTTGCTTGCAGCAGTGTCTTTCATTCAACCACCAATAACTGCGCTCTGCCAAAACAGGAAGGAGCCACGTTATTATACACTGTTCACTTTATTGCCTGTCTTTATCACTTCCTTTATTTGATTTATAGGTGGAACAAATCAGTTTACCCTATTGCTAGCCATAAGGTCTTTTTATTTTTTCTTCTATGTAGAACACAGCTAGTTTCAAACGGCATATGATTGATCGTTCTGCGGAATTGGCGATTAAGCAATAATTCCAGTTCCGTGAGTTTCCTTTTTTTTTTAACTTTACTTCGTTATGTTCTTTCTTCAGACTTATTAATATTATTATTTTCAGTTTCACTAAAACACAACATTTAGTATTGCTGTACAAATAGAGACAAAATTGACTTTTGTAATTATCATGACTCAAATGTCACATTACAAAGTAACACATAATTACGTTTCCTAACCATTGTAAGAATGATCAGCTTTTCAGTATCTTTTCTCCAAAATTTAACTAAACGCAGGTAATTTGGTCTTTGAGGTTCATGAGCACATACATACATTCATACTTACATATGCATTTTATATAAATATACTGTATATATATACATATATGTATATATATTACACCCTATTATACAAGGTCATATAGGGTTATAACCGCCTTCCACATTTGTCATGAGATCAATGTCATATCAATGTCATAATCAACTTATATCTCAAAGAAACCACGGTAACGATGGCCGACCTGCTCACTGGGTATACACATTCTCTCTCTCTCTCATAGCTCACTCGCTCAACTCCTCCCTCTCTCTCTTTCCCTTGTTATCCAAGTCACTAACTGAACTAAGGAAGAACAGCAAAAACATGTCTACAAAAAAATAATTTATTCAGTAGTCTAACATGGCAAGTAGATTGGAATCAAAATAGGAATGAAATGGGAATATCTGCGTCCCAGAATTGTTAACCCAACCAACCAAGTAAAAAATATAACATAGTGCTATCAGCGTCCACCAGTTGAGTCTCTACAACAAAAGAGTCAAAATAAGTCAAGCACGACTGTAGTCATGATAAGTCACATTCCCCTCTATTTATATTGACCTCTATTCAGTACATCTGAGGAAACAAAGGAAAAAACAAAACTTTTAAAAATAGGCACAAAGAAAAATAAATGAGATATTTTCCCACATTACCAACCCCAAAAGAAATGCACATAATTAAACATGGTAGAATAAAAAATTAATTAAAATCAAGGAGATGTAGCAGATAAAAATAAATGGGGAAAAGATATCCAAGCATGGTAATCAGTGCAAAGAATCGGTACATGTTAAACAAAGCTATTAAAACCCATTCAGGTTTTTTGAAAATAAAGTTTCAGCTCACCTCACAGGCAAAGTCTTCCAGGAAAGAGGATCTGAGCACAAGGGAATCTGATCCCGAAATGTCTAACCTGCACTCAAATTGAATCATTCACACTTACTATGAAAGCGAATAAACGAATGCTCTACCGGAACTTGACGACTTCCAGTGACATAGCCAGCGCATCACACAGGGCACGTTGCCCTTTGTCTCCATTAGAAGTCAGACTGACGCCAGGCCTTCGTCAGCACTGACTCGCTGAATACGTAGGCACTGTTTCCATTTACCTTAGCCCAGAATATCTGAAAGAAAAATTCATAGCTAAAAAAATTAAATATAAAGCGTATTCATTCTAAATGTTTTTCAGTAGTTCGGCCACCAATTGTGCCGCCCTCGGCACGAGAGAAGCAACGAGTTCTGCTCCTCTGACTCGTGCACCAGCTGAAGAGCAACACATGGGGCTGGCTTTATTTGCACAATGTTTCTTTGCACATTTGACCGCCAACACTACATACAGCATGACGACTAAGACTGCCATCAACAACAAAATCGATGAGAGAATGTAGTGCTCTGGAACAACGAAGTAATCATCTTCAGGCAGTGGAGGAATTGTGGTTATGTACCCCCTAGGAGAAGGCACTGGGATAACGCCGTGTTCCCCATGAAGGTGACGCATGAAGATATGAATGTTCGAGTAGTACACCATCCTGCTGAGCCCTTGGAATTTCGGCGTGACGATCCGACAAGCAGCATCGAAGAGGCGGGATCCTTTCAGCCAGAAATATCCTGTATTATGACATCGGGTGAAGATTTGGCGGCTTGCACAAAAATACTGCAGTGCGAGTCTTTGTAGAGGCCACTTTATACTCCAGCGGGAATGCTGTAAAGTCACAGTCTGAAGGTGTCTGATTATGAACAAGTGACGGTTTACATCCTAACAAGTCGACGTTCTTAAGAGCAAAAATCCTACTGTCACAAACGTATCTGTCTTGAACTAAAGTACACCCTGACTTACAATTAATAGCAGAGAACTGATACTGATCACCCAAAATATGCATAGTCTCTATTCCATCCAATGTCACCATTGAACCATCAAAACTACTGGGAAAAGGCTGGATAATAAAACTGTGAAACGATTTCATATCACTAACAGGAACCTCCACAAGTAACCCTCTATCAAACAAGCGTACTTTCAAAATCCCATAATAACAATACAAACTCTCCTCAGTGAAAATTATTTGTGAGCCATAAAGATATGCTGCATTTTTCTAAGTGGATTCCAGAGTCCCCAATGGAAAAATATCCCCAAAAATACGCCCCTTAGAAGCAGCTATAACTGCTTGAACCTGAGTTTCAATCACTATTGATAAAGAGACCGCTTCTTTCTCAACATTAGCAAGGTAGTTTGACAAGAGGAAAAAGCAATCGAAACATCTGAGTCTCCCCAAACACCAACAACAGTAACCAGCAACCCATTCAAAGATGTCCTCAATTTCTCAAAACCCTCACGCAATTTATTATGACTGTCTCGTAAAGCCGTCAAAGATTTGCTCTGTATAGCTAATTCGGCCGCCACTTGTTCAACCCTCACTAAGCTTGCGACTGACACACTAGCTAACGTCCCCATAATTACAAAAAATCACCTTTACTAAAAAAAAAAATACATTATATAATCATAAGACCATTACAGCGACTTAACCCCTCAAAAGGCCTGAAAACCAAAAACACATCTGCGAAAAGTAGTCTCATAAAGCCATAAAACCATAAGCCACCAAAACCTTATATAAGACCGTAACGCCCCTTACGAAAGGAACTAACCACAGCACCCTTTTTGCCTTGTCATGGACAGCCACCCCCACGGCTACGAGCAAACATCCAAAAAACAAAGAAAAGGTACCTACAAATACCCAGACCCCGAAAAAAAAAAAAAAATACAACCCTAACCGTAAAACTCTACGGACAAGCGTCCTCCCATGTTCAAAACCCCCAAATTACGCTTCAGGGAAACCCGCAAAGAAATATAAAAAGAGAATAAAAAACACATGAGAAAAAGAAGGGGAGAGAGAGAGAGAAGAAATGAACCCATCAATTCCCCTTTAAACTGTCCTCTTGATCTTAGATATATGTGTCAACCTGGACAATCCCGTTTTTTCATCTCGGAGAACAAACCTATTCCCTTTCTTTATTTCCACAACCCGAAATGGACCCTCAAACTTAGACCCTAATTTATAATTCAACTGATTCCTGACATTTATCTTCACCTTTAACATTATCTGGCTTTGAATTGCTCCTGTCATCCATTTCCTGCGTCTTCAGCTCAAGATTCCTAGCAGGGCGTGCACATCTATCCTTAGCAGTAGAGACCAACGATCTAACCATCATCACAACGAGACGGAATAGGTAACAAAATCGAACGCGCCTGGCGCTGGTTAACCAAAGACCGCCTCAGCGGGAGACATCGCAGTAATATAGCTAACCGTAGTATTAATGCTGTACCGAACCTGAGCGATATACAGATCCCAATTCACATCATTACCCCCTACAGTGGTTCTGAGAGCCTTAGTTACCTTCCTGTTGGTCTGCTCACATAACCCATCGGCCTCTGGTCTATGCGGAATAATAGTTACTTTCTGAATTCCCATAACCTCCGGAAGAGGCTCTAACGTCTTATTCACAAATTCTCTCCCATTATCTGTAATAAGTATCTCAGGACCCCCATAACGACAAATATATCCCGTTGCTCTGCTTAAATTTGCAGGGGTCATTCGATTATTGTGGATATAGATAACAGCTTTAGCTGGTGAAGAAGAGTGAGAGGAAAGATAGAGACAAATGTACAGATACACACATAAGCGCACGTGCTTGTGCACACACAAATACATTATATATACATATATGTATATATACATTTATGCACTATATATACATATATATACACACATTTATACACAACACACAATATATATATACACACCCATATATATATATATATATATATATATATATATATATATATATATATATATATATATATATATGTCAAAAATGGTAAAAACAGATGCTGTAGAGTGAAGTTGCAAATGCCCTACAGAATGAAACAGGAGGACGAAAGAGTATTATATTTCGGGTGGCACCTTCACAAACAATAATGCTTTTGTTATTTTAGTGGGGAACTAAATTTATTTTTACAAAAAGTGTCTAAACGACTGGTTTGTAGCGTTCGGGATGTTCGGGCTACTCCTGGGGTGTAATGAGTTTTATCATCTTCAATATAATGTGCAAAAAGTTATAGTCGATCTTAACTGGTTTCCATAACCCTTGTGACAGATTGCTTGTATCTTCTTGATTAAAAGATCTTAGAGTATCTTGACTGTTGAAACGAGACGTACTTCTATAAACAAATTGCCAAGCATCCTAGCTTATAGTGTGGTTTATGTGAATTGATAAAAATTTTCACTGCATGTGAAGGATCTTTTTTGCCTAATACTTGATCTATAAAATAGGGCTGGAGCGCAGGCCATTGTTCTAAAACCCTGTTCACAAATTTTCCAATGATAACCAACGAGCATGTGAAAGACTTGGGATTTTATGAACAGAAATATTGTAAAATGTGTGAAACTCCTCTAAATGGTGAATTCTTTGGCTTGGTCTACTAAAGTGAGCATATATGTTCCTCACCATGTCCTCTAGAGATGTTGAGTTTCAAACAAGCAGAGGTAAATCGTGTGAGAACTGCATTTTATAGTGACAACAAATAGTAAATCCTTCTTCAGCAGAGAAACTACACTTTCTTTTTCTCCAAACATGACTAATAGTATCCGACGAATACCCAATAATATTTTCCGGTGGGATCTCTTTCTCAAGCAGCGGCTTCTTTATAACACTGTATAGTCCTTGTGCTGTGCTCTTTTGAACAGGAACGAGATAAAAAACTGAGTGACTGTCTCAATTTTCTCATCATTAAAATATAGAACAATAACTCCAAGCTGTTCCTCTGTAGAAACATCAGTTGTCTCATCTGGAATGATGCTAAATTTGGTTTTTCTTAACTTTATAACCAACTCATTTGCAAAATACAATCCAAGTCCTTGTCTGACTATATTGGTACACTTTGTGTCACTTAGTTTGATCTGTGTCAATGTTGCCTTTTCTGCTGTATTTGCTGGGGCTCTTGACTGAATAAGATGTACTGTATTAATGGGTTTGCTATGGTAAAAGTTAGATTATGTTCTGCAATAAATGCAGCTACTTGTATTTCTGTATTTTCCTTGTAAAGGCTTTGAAGGGAATGTTTCTCAAAAGCAATTTTTACTGAATAATGTGATTCCTTAGTTTTCACTTTATTCGTGTGTGTCTGAGTACGACTGTGCTTTCGCAAAGCTGATCGGTGGCTTTGTACAGTTTTGCTGCAGAGTTAACACTTTGCCTCTTTATTGTTCTTTGGTGCTATCAGCCAGTCTTTGAATTCCTTATGTGACAGCCACTCAGAGCGAAATTTCTGATCACAAGCTTTTTTAGGTTTCTTTGATATGGGTTTAGGATCCTCATCACTAGACGAAGTTTCATAGACTGTTGCCATGATTGAAATAATACCCTTTGTCAAATTTGTCAGTGCATTCAAGCCATTTACAAATGCTAAAAAAAAAGAATAATTGCAATTTGCAACGTTAAGAAGGATATTCTTCTTATGAGAAAAAGTTTTACAATATGAACTATTTTCAGCGTTCACATAAGCATAGGGAACTGAGGGTCATCATTCAAGAAAAAATTATAGTTATATTTGAACATGGATAAACCAAGAAGGCAAGAATAGATTGAAAAGGAGTTAAAATTTTTAAGAGTTAGCCTTTAAATTAAAGAACACTAGTGACCCATTTTCTGTAAAATATGAACATCATGATGTAAATTAATTTAAGTCTATTTTAATCAGATACTTTACTGTACATCACCACCCTCTATTATTATCAGGTTCAAATTCAGTTTATAATGGCATGATATCCAGTGGCCAGTGCACTTAAAATATAAACCTTGTATATATATTATGTTTCAATTGAGAATGTTATGACATCCAGTAGCCAGAACAGTAACGGTACACTTAAATTAGTTATAAACCGTATTCTCTGAAATATCCGTTTCAGTTAAGAATGTCATGATATTTAGTAGCCAGTTAACTTATAATACAAACCTTATATGTGCTTTTACATGTCACTGAAGGAATTATATTGATAATACTCACAATAATAGAAAAATCACTATGTTACTGCAAACGCATGTCTCTTTTGGTCGGAGTTTGAATACAAACTGGCAAATTGGCACCTGGCTGAGTCACGACTGAGCATTACTGCACATGATTGGTCGAGTCAAAGTCAAAAGTTCGCAACTGTCCTAGATATCCCAGAATTCCCTAGAAAATCCCCAGAAAGCTAAATTCCCCAGAATATCCCTAGGTGCAGTAAAAAATCCCAATACGGGGACAAAATCCCCAGAAGTGGGAGCGCTGTCTAGACCTTGGTCAGAGTAGCTGAAGCTGCAAGACGCCACGTGCCGCCAATCAGTCTGAGCTGCTGGTCGGTAATCTTCCTCCCTTTTGGATACGCTTATCTCTACAACCCAGAGCTAAATGGAGCAGCTGTCGCGTGCGGTGGCAGGATTCGATTTCACGCTTGTAAGGTTCTTACAAGAACACAGTAAAATACGATGGTACGAAGGATGTACGTCGAATGCAGATACATTTTAGCTACGGGTTAAATGGAGCTATGCCGATCAGCAGATGATCATATTGTTGTAGTTCTCATTGTCAGGTATATTTGTATGTTTGATAACCAAAATGTGCTCTGCAAAGACGGGGTGGGCTCAACAAGATCATCTCTCTCTCTCTCTCTCTCTCTCTCTCTCTCTCTCTCTCTCTCTCTCTCTCTCTCTCTCTCTCTCTCACACGCACGGAATATACGAGTATGTAACAACAACAGTGCTCACAGGCAAACATTCATTTTGCAACCCCCACCAAATCATGCACTTTGTGGTTAAAAGTGTGAGAGAGAATTCAGGAAAGTAAGGGATGTAAGAAATTTCTGTCTCTAACGTGTTTGTTATGATAAAAAAAAAAAAGAGTTCGGAACTGTCGGATTTAATGCTGTATTTTTAAAAAATAAATTTGCGTGTTATAAGATAAAAGATGTTTCCTTAATATCAAGCGTCATTACGGTAGACAATTTTCAAACAACTTGGTTTCTGTTGAATTATGCTTTATCAGTTAAATATGTGAGAAAGATATTGAGTTTTACTTTAATGATCCCCGTCAGTCAAATGTCAATTTTCCTATTTAGGAAATAATGTTTTATTGAAATATTGCACGGAATATTTTGGGACATATTGATGGGTGCAATTGAATGTTAAGGCTTCTGTGTGTGTGCTCATTATACATTTGATTTAATTCAGTGTCTTTTATCCTCTTCGTTTCTTTTGTCATTTTTTGTTTTTGCTTTTTCACTTTTGGAATTTTTTCCGGAAGGAGTTTTCCAAACCGTTAAGTAATAATAATAATAATAATAGTAGTAATAATAATAGTAATATGTCTTTTCTTCTAATGCTTTTTTCACGTTTGGGAATTTTTCTGAAGGAATTTTCTAAACCGTTAAGTGATAATAATGATGATGATAATAATAATAATAGTAATAATAATAATAATAATAATAATAATAATTATTATTATTATTATTATTATTATTATTATTATTATTATTATTATTATTATTATTATTATTATTATGTCTTTTCTCGTCTTGCTTTTTCATGTTTGGGAATTTTTTCTGAAGGAATTTTCCAAATTCTTAAATATTAATAATAATAATAATAATAATAATAATAATAATAATAATAATAATAATAATAATAATAATAATAATAATAGATATGGTAACGCTTTCTTAGAGAAGTTGTCAGTAACCTAGAGAATGAAATGTCCCAATGAGATGCTTTTATTTTCGCGAGAAATACGAATGCCACCCTCGGAGGATATTTGAGTGTCTGACAAGCGAGGAGCAGAGCCCGACGTGATCGTTGTTTTTCGAGGGATTTCCAGAGACATTTCATATTACTGCATCGAGATGTATTTCCTGAATGGACCAGTGTTCCTTTCCTCACCTATCATATTTTTAGGCCTATGGCAGTGTATTCGTCTCTCTTTGCCCTTCTTGCTCTTTCATTTTTGTAACGGTGGCTTTATCTGTGTAAATATATATATATATATATATATATATATATATATATATATATATATATATATATATATATATATATATATATATATATATATATATATATTGTATATGTATATAATATGTATATATATATATATACATACATCACACACATATATATATGTATTATTAATTATGTGACCATTTGCGTATCGGTATAGATGTAATATGCAAACTCGTTGTCGACGACAGGTATGCAGTGAATTTGAAACGACTGGTAACTTTTCCAGTTACCGAAAATTGGTGATGATGCGTGCGATTGATACACGAGGCATGAAGGGATGATTTGGTTAGGATGCCTGGGAAATCGTGCGTGGGTTTTAAGAGAGAGTTTTTCTTTAGCTCGCTTAAAATTATCCTTTTATATTGTTATTTAGAAATATATCTATTTCATTTTCTCCATAGGTGGTGCTGCCGTTAGTGCATCTCGTGCTGCTGCTGTAGTCATTACTTAAGGTTCTTTGCAGCGTTCCTTCAGCCCCTAGTTTCAGTTTCTTTCATTTCTTTTACTGTACCTCCGTTCATATTCTCTTATCTTCCATCTTACTTTCTACCCTCTCCTAACAATCTTACCTTTTTACAGTGAATTTCCTCATAGGTCCCAGCGTTTGGCCTTTGGCCTAAATTCTATATTCTGCTCTATTCTATTTTATTTTCCCTCAATATGCTTCTTGTGGACTTGTTAGGCTTTATCCTTTCCAGTGTATTGTGACCCAAATGTTACTCTCGGAATTATTTGCCTGCACAAAGGAAATGGGAAGCAGGTTATGCATGAACTCGTGTTTGTATGTCCATCCGCGAGATAGATCAGAGCTTAGATGGATTTCCAAGGTCTGTTGACGAAGCCATATTTCTGAGGACCGCAGTATGATTTTAGAATGTTAAATTCCTTAGCCGTTGCTGCAGGTATGAACAATTGTTTTTACTGCAATTTTTCGTGTAGCATAACTTCCACACTTATTATTTAGTTATAGATAATTGGGGATAGTATTGGTAAAGGCATTCCTTACATTATTGTTCTCCAGAAGTAATGGCTTTCACAGAGAGGCAACGTCAGAGTAAGGAGGGTTGCTCGGGAATGATGAATTTCTCCTCCGTGGGTCTGCCAAAGAGGGCGAAGACTGGTTTAGCGGAACGCCTGGCTAGGGGCGGGGCAGGGGTATGTGGCCCCAAATGTGGAAGGATCCAGTGTCAAGCTCACAGAGCCGTGAAAGTCACTGATCACACCTTGATCTCCCGCACCTCTGCAGCTGGCAACACACTGTTCAGCCACTGGTACTTTCCTGTGAAGCTTCAATGAGTTTATATCATAAGTTTGTTGCTGCATGACAAAGAATAGGTTGAATTGTCTTTTAAAACAAAGACATCTTTTTGCGGCAGCTTGGTTTTTGCTTTGTACGAACGTTGCAGAACTTTTTCTTTGTTTACCGTTCTTTTAAAATTCGGTATTCATCGTTCCTCCTTTCAGTCGTGGGCTCTGTTAAATAAATGTTGTTCTTATAAATGCACATGTGCCATATGACAAAATATAATCAGTAAGTAATGTAAAAAATAAGATTCACACATGAGTGCGGCCACGCACACATACATCATAAATTGCATAAGATGAAGGAATACGTGTAAAGGACAAGTTTCCATTCTAATAGAATCTGCTCACAATTTTATGAGGTTATACAGCAGGTGCTGCTCTATGGTCGTTTGGTTTCGTTCCTAAACTGAAGAAAAGTCAAATAAAATGCATGACAAGGTTTTCAAGGCAGAGCGGAACTTGCACATTACCTGCCACTTATTCCCATATAGATTCAGAAACGAGTTCCATGGCGGTGGTAGGAATGAGAGTTGAGTGAATTGTGGGGGTGGGGGGGGATAGGAAATGTCGTTTTGTCAGCTGGGTTTGGAGGTCTCTAGAATAAATGCATTGGAAATTATCCCAATGGTATATGATTGAAAGATGGGAATTAGCGTTTCAGCATAAATAAAATGGCCGAGTGGAGAGGAGATTCACCAAAGAAGGGACGGTCGTGTTATTTGTGGATACTTTGCACAGTTTTGAAGTTGATGCCTTAGTTTATTTAGTACGAACGAAATCAGTAATACAAAGTTTGTAATTTCTGTTCACTAGAATCTTCCGTAAAATTGAAAAAATATCTAGTGAAAAATAAGTAGTGATCATGTCGAAAGTAATTGAAGTCCCTTATTATTTTATAACTGTAAAGACCAAGGATTTTAATGGGTACTTTGCAATTATGTACATACGTAGATATTCTTGTTGATGGTTGCAGTCCTTCTGGTTCAACTAGACTTTTCCTTTTAGTGAACAGCGTAACAGAACATCAGATCGTTACTCTGTGGAGGATCATGTAATTAGGATTTTCCGATTACCAACATTTCGAGTAGATTATGAAGTTGAACGTCGCGTCTCTAGCCTTGAAATTCTCGCCAGCTGTGACATATACCCTCCGCAACTTTACTCTAGTATAGTGACGTGACATTGCGGTAGAAATGATTAGTTGCGGGTGGCAGTTTAGACAGCTGTAGGAACGTGTCGGATATATTTTGATTTCCTACTTTATTTAATCTTCCTCTGAAGGCTCAGCGTATCTTGCATTCTAGAGAAGGGCGAACGTGTAATTTTGGGGGAACGTTAGAGATTAGTAATTCTGTTCCATATTATGGAAGAGGTAGATGGAAGCGGCTCATCCAAAACGGCGACCCCGTATAGAAGCGGGACTAAGCTGAGAAGAGAAGAAGAAGAAGTTAGGATTAGTAATAATTTGGATCAAGTGCCCATCTGGGGGAAAGCTCAGATCAAGTGCCCATCTGGGGCAGAGCTCAGAAACACCCACGTCCATGAAATATGATCAACATTACGTAAACTGTGCACAGCGCAGAATCGCCTCAACCCAAATTGCCTTTATAAATTGACCCTTCCTCTGGGATTCTCGCACCCTTGTGGTACTCCTTTTGTTATCTTATCGTAGCACACCTGACTTTCTTCCTTGTATTCATTGTTTCTAGTTATCTGTTACACGCCTGACCGTTGATCGCTAAACCTCCAGTGTTTGGGCGTCTCACGATTTGCTCAAGTGGAGAAAGGGAAAATGGATGCTTCACAATTTATTTTATTTATTCACCCAAATAATGAACGTTGCTGATGATGATTACACCGAATCGGGAATAAGGTTTCGTACAATGTCATGTCCTTGCATAAGCATTAGGCTTATACATGTCAGCATTCTGTGTATACATACAGTTTTGAAAGCTCTCATAACAAGCTTCATCCTGTACTACTGTCGAATAATGAAAGAATTCGATGATTCCGTCCTAAAGGAATGTCGTCTTGATAATTCTCCTGTTTCAGTATGGAGACTGAAATGGAGTAATGCATGCGAATTAGGTTTATACATTTCACCAGACATTAGTAATGAGGAATTAATCTCTCACAAATAATGATAATATCAATGAAGATTACTTCGTACTTTCCAGTCGAAGAAGAACAGTAGATTTACATTGACGAACGCAGGAACACATCTTCATGTATCGGTCAATATCCTCCATTATTTCCCGTCAGTCTTAATGTATGTGTAAAGGAAGTCTTAATGTATGTGTAAAAGAATGTTCTTATGTTTCTTTTACGAGAATCGACACGACTGTTCGTAAATTGTAAAAATTCTCCAAATATGACTGCGAACATTCTCCAAATTTCCGTTCGGAGCATTGTCTTCGTTGTAAATAAAAAGCAGATAATATCGACAACCCATCTTTCATTCACAGTTAAGTTACTTTCTAAGAATGTTTTTTCTATTCTTAGAAAGGTCTTTTTTATTCCACAATGACGAATATTGTGGACGAAGAATAACATACAAACCGCATTTATGTGATAGATCTCTCCTGAAGATATAAATTTTAAACTTAATTTCTTTAAAGAATAACAGATGTTGGGATCGTAGGTTTATGGTTTAATTTTATAGCTATGAAGAATATGGTATTATCGCTAGGTGCATTTTCTGTATAAAAACACAGTGACATATGTTGTTACTGTGAAAAGGATTCAGGTGTACTCCTTGTGAATACATAACCTTTATGCCTCAATAATGGTATTTTTATATTCCTACTTCGTCTGAAGAAAAACTCCCAAAATATTGTATAATATTCTATAATGTTCCCCTTAGGGCAGGCTCTAATTCTCTCGTATCCCTCTATTTTACCCTCTCACATCACCATGAATATTGTCATTGTCAGTAGATGAGTTTCCTATAGTATCCCCCAAAAATCATGACCAGGCGAGGTCAGTTTTGACGTTTTTCTCACGCTGGCTGACATTTCCAAAGGTGAAGAGTCTGTCATATCCTTACTGGCAAAATTAAAATTGAAAATAGTTCTTCCTTCCCGGTAGTTGTCTTTTGTTGCTCATGCAAGAAATAAACAATGAGTATTGCATACTGTATGACTTAATAGTGTTATGAATATTATTCATGTTACAGCGGGAGAAGTATAGTGCGTTGCTAGTGTGATAAACAGAGAAACGTCACGTACCAAGTAATGCAAGCGTCTTTTAAGTCCGGAGTGCACGTGCTGAGTGGTTGATCGATCATTATAGATGACTCATTGAATCCAGTGATATGAGTCTTATGGAGGAATTTATTGAACGAATACTGTACAACGTTAATGATAAAGATTCAAGGCATTAATGGTCAAGGAATCATTCAGAGTAGACAAGGCATTTTAACGAGGTGTGACTGTCTATCCTCAACTTTGCATTCTGTATAGTTAGACTACATAAACTTCCTTTCTTATCTGTATTCCACAATTCAGTTGTTATTTGGAATAATAATTATTATTAATATTATTATTATTATTATTATTATTTTATTTTATTTTTAATTTTTTTTTTGTCTATTACAGTCATCCTATTCGACTGGGTGGTAGCCTATTTATAGTGTGGGTTTCCGGGTTGCATCCTGCCTCCTTAGGAGTCCATCACTTTTCTCACAATGTGCTCTGTTTCTAGTAGCACACTTTTCTGCTTGAGTCGTGGAGCTACTGCGGCATATAGCTTTTCCAGATTCCTTTTTATTATTATTATTATTATTATTATTATTATTATTATTATTATTATTATTATTATTATTATTATTATTATTATTATTATTATTATTATTCAGTAGATGAAACTTGTTCGTTTGGAACAAGCCCACCGGGGCCATTGGCTTGAAATTCAAAAGAATATGGTGTTCATTAAGGAGACGTAAGAGGAAGTAAAGGGAAATACAGAAAGAAGAGATCTCACTTATTAAAAAGAAAAATATATATAAATTGTTAAATAGATAAAAACTTATTAAAATGCAAGAAGAATAGTATTAGGGTAGCAGTGCATTGCATCTTCGCTTGGACTTCGGAAGTTCCAGTTGAACGACATCCTCTGGGAGGCTGTTCCACAGTCCAAAGTGTGAGGAATAAAGGACCTCTGGAATTGAGAAGTTCGACAGCTAGCCACATTTACTGCTTATTGATGCTGCTGCTTAGCGAAACTGGTTGTTCTCGGCAGATAAAGAGGATCAGGGATCAGTTGTGAATGTGAAAGATCTCTGTTGAAATACAATTTATGAAAAATTGACAAACAAGAGACCATCCATCGGTGGCCCAAGTCATGACTGCTAATATTAGGAAGTATAAACCTACCATCACGAACAACTCTGTCGAAAAGAGATAAGTCTCTGGCAGAAGCAGACATCCACACCGGAGAACAGTATTCTAGTAAAGGAAGTACAAATGACCCAGAACATGTTGCATTGATTTTTATCACTGTTATAGATATATGAGGCCTTACGAACAGTACCTAACTTTCGTGCTGCATTTACTGAAACTTTCATTAAATGTCTCTCAAAAGTTAGATGCGAGTCAAAAATTGCACCTAGAACAGTTAAAGCTCCAGTCTCATTCAGCAAAGTTCCATCCACCTGACGGGGAGGATGGGGTGGGAAGTCTGTACGAGATCTGCTCATCAGTAGTGTTTCCGTTTTACTGGAGTTCAGCCTCAGACCCCACCGACAACACCATTCACTGATTCGGCCAATGTCCCGATTAATGAGAAGCGTGTTTGTACACCTGAAGTTGTAACCTACTTTTTCTCACACCCGGCGCTTCGTCCTTTTTCCTTCTCAGTCTTCATCGACTTGGTTGGAATTCGCTACTGTAGCTTTCTCTCTGAATGGTACAGTCAAGTTTAAAGAGATGTTAACCAAGCCTTTTTTCCTATATGAACCGCCAGAATCTGTTTTCTCTTTCACAAACTGTTCTACAGTAGGTACAGATGGCTCAAGGGAGGAGCAAGATCCAGTATTGCTCAAGGGAGGAGCAAGATTCCGCTCCAGCTCAAGGCTGACTTAATCTAAAGCAGCAACAAAAAGATTTAAGATCCGGCATCAGCTATAGCTCACATCTCTCTCCTTTACAAGTGTTATCGGTAAACATTTTCTGTTGAATAATCATCTTGAAAATAACCGCTTTTTCTTAGACTTTTCAGTGAATTTGGACTTCATTTTTCATAAATGCCAAATGATTATATAAAGGGCATGATTCCATTTTTTTTTTTTAGGAAAAACAAGTTGATATACACACTGTATTAATTAAACCATTTGTCACGCCTTGATTTTGCACAGCTGTTGAGTTATTCCCAGTCCTACTAATTTTAACGAATAATACTGAAATTGTACTTGACAGGTGAGAAACGTACGAACTACATCGTTTTTATCGAAACTGTTGTATATATGAGATAAAACCTGATTAATACCATATCACTCGGCATGAAATCAATTCTTTATTTGAGTTAATTAACCTTTGGATCAATTAACACTCGTGTATATTTCAGTAATACCCGCAAGGTAAAATAGAGACGCGGATTGTGTTTCCCGTGCTTGGAACATTTGGTATCACTCCAGGCATAATTTTAATGTCGTGACTGTTATAAAAGGGTCTTTGCAGCGTCCCTTCGGCCCGTAGCTGCAACTTCTTTTATTCATTTTACTGCACCTCCGTTCTTATTCTCATTTTTCAGTCTGACTTTCCAACCTCTTTAACAGTTGATTCATAGTGCAACTGCGAGGTTCTCCTTATGTTGCACCCTTCAAACCTCCTTACTGTCAGTTTCCCTTTCAGCGCTGGATGACCTCGTAGGTCCCAGCACTTGGCCTTTGGCCTAAATTCTATATTCTATTCTATACAGGTTGTTCTCCAGTTAACTTCCCTCTTGTGGAACCTGTAAAGAATCGTAATCCGGCTGATTTCGCAGGTTGAATTCCTTGCTTCTTTAGGGATTCTGTCGGTGGTCTGTCCTCAGGCACCATATCTGTCAACACCACTCTTCCAAACTCTTCAGTTGAAGGTTTGACAGCTCTAAACAAGAAGGGTAAAACTTTGCCAGCCATCCAGGAAATCGAAGATAATATACCTTTCTTTTTGTGGCCTGAATAAGATATCGAAATGTCACATAGTCCACAGTCCCTTTTCAGTGGCACGGAGAGGAATAATTTTCTTAATTCATCCTCTGACTGAAGAATGAATGTCACCGTCATGATGTTAAGATCAGTTTCCCCTCTTTACAAACGAAAACTTCTAAGCCCTACTTATTTAAACAGCAGTCATTCACAAAGTATAACATAAAATATTAAAGCGTGCACTATTGGATTTAATCACCCAGATCTGATATGAAGCACAGATTTCACTCTTGAACTTGCGTTGAAATGTATTTCCTCGCTGTTGTGGTCTGTAAACATAATGAATATTTGCTCTAGAAGTTTAGTATTTAACAGTTTATATAATGTACTATGTAAACCTTTACTTTTAGTTTTCATTTAAAGAAAACTATTGAGATGGCTATTTGTCTGTTCGTCCGTACTTTTCCTGTCCTCCCTCAGATCTTAAAAACCACTGAGGCTAGAGGGCTACAAATTGTCACCGCTATAGGTGCCAACAACACAGGCCACCACCGGGCCGTGGCTGAAAGTTTCATGGGCCGTGGTGAGAGTTTCGTGCAGCATTATACGCTGTACAGAAAACTCGATTGCGCCGAGAAACATTGGCGCAATTTTTCCTTGTCTTAATTATCTAGCTGAACGCCGTCTAATATATTCACGAGTCTGTGAGCAAATGGGAATGGTTGAATGATAACTGAATAAGTTTAAATGTGATCTACAGTTTTCGGATGAAGAGGGGAAAGCTAGGGGTCCCAACCACATCTTGAACATATAAATGATATATTCTTTATTACTTTGGAAACCAATAAGAATAGGCAGCTTCGTGGGCAAACCTTACTGTATGTGGATAATTTGAATACCTATCTTGGGTTATCCCATTTTACGTACGGTAGTGTATTCTGTTTTGTATCTCCTTCCATTTGAATGTACGATACGTGTTTTAAGAAAGCGAATGGTTATGAAGATAATTAGCCTTTAGCTTGTGGACGAAATATCATTGAGAGCGGTCAGTAGATTTTGCATATTTCCGGCCGTTTCATTTATTTTCGGCTTCTAAGTATGTTTGTTCGAAACCCCACCTCCATTTTTAGTTTGGTATCTCGTATACAAAGAAATATCTTCATATTCAGCATCGGTGCTAAAGTTATTGCCGTAGCAAATCCGTTAACAAATTTGCTAGGTGTGTTTTCTGGATATGTATATACAGACAGCCGATGGTGCTTCAGTAAATTTTAATTCTCGGCTGAACACACACACATGTATATATGTATGTATGTATATATATACGCACTATGTATATATACACACTATATATACATATATATACACGTGTGTGTGCGTACTGTATATACGTAAAACGTGCAATTCTGCACTGTTCATCGTGGAAAGCTCGTCAAGCGGAACTCGAACGTGTTAAGCAGCTTCTTACCAACAACGGTTACAACAGCGATCTCATTTGAAGTTGCATACGAAGACAGTTGGACATACATGTCAGCACCCAAGTGAAACATTGTATCCTATTATTGAGCGGCACATCATAGACAGTTAAGAATGAGGTCAAGGCCATGAAAACGATAATTGCCAACGGTGCCATGTCTACAAATCTTAGCGACTGTATCTCCTTATGAGTGGAGTGTCGCCCAAACCTGGTCAGCACCCTCGTAATGCGGAATAGCACCGTCCCTGTGGAGGGTTTTGGGAGTCGACCGGCGCCGTATATATAAATTTAAATGTACGGAAGGGACATGTCCAGTCCTCAGCTATTGCTTCATAGGTCGCACCACTACCACTCTGCGCAGACCACAAGCCCACCACAACAAAGGGGCAATATTCCGACGTTACGTAGGCGCCCACGGTCGTAAACAAACGCTGGAAGAATTGTGAGAAGGCGCAGAGGTCGTGTATTGAGAAGCCCGACAACACAGATTGCAAATCCCAGACGCCGTAAGTATAAATCACACTTACGAAGGAACACAGAATTCTTCCTTCCATCTCCAAGGAAACCACAAGACATCTGTGAGCAAGAGATCACCAAACACCGTGAGTAGACCGCGTGACGTCACGATTTTTACCTGCGCACTAGATCCCAATTTTGGGTCAGCCGTGAGAAGACCTTGTATTCTCTAGACCCTGTCTGTGAGAATCTGGAGGGAGAATCACGCCCTCTCTCACGCCCTCCGTTGCACGCAGTGACAGCGCTTGTCCTACGGATCACCAGAAATGCCCTTGGTGCCGCACAGACCGGGACCACCGAGCTAGAAGAGTGAGACCCGCCGACCAATAGAAATTCATCATTCCAATGACGTCATGTTTTACATTTTTAGGCTTTGCATGTAAGTCCGCATATTGTAATAAAAACTGTTTACATCAATTTTTGATGAAATTCTTATGGCGCTGCCGTTGGAGGCAAACGTGAATAGTCTTTTTTTTTTTTATTCCTGAGAGGTTTACGTGAAGGAAAAGTGTCGACTGATTCAGTGTCAATAAGGAGATAGTCTCTGCAAGTAATGCCATTGACTTCAGTAGAAATTGTATAAGAGAGAAAACATGCCTAAATAGCATATATATATATATATATATATATATATATATATATATATATATATATATATATATATATGTATGTATGTATATATGTATATATATATATATATATATATATATATATATATATATATATATATATATATATATATATATATATATCTACCTCGGGGACAAACTCATAAGCCTTCGAAATAATGGCTTTCACATTTTCATAGTCGGATGATAAACTCTCATCCAACGTAACAAACTTTCTGAGCCCTACCTATCAATTTACTCTGGATAAGGGCAGTCCAGAACTCCCCGGGGCCACTGTGACTTAGCGGCAATTCTTTCAAAAGAAACGAAAAATTCCGCCACATTACATTCTTGAAAGTTCGGCACGAACTTGAGAGCGTGAGCCAAATTGATAGCAGGCGTTACCAACCTATTTGGGGAAGAGGGAGGGGAAGAAGGATCCGTTACCCGCATTTCTCTCGGAAACTTCCTCTCTCTTTCTCTTTCCCCTGCCCTAAGCTTTTCCATATTGAATTCTGTGGTTTTTAGTTTTAAACCTTTACCGACACCACCTCTTTGACTGTTTTCACTTCATCCCCTGCCTTCACTGTACTAACATATTCGTACACCTGCAATAACAACAGGGCTTTCCTTACCAATGACAGTAGACTCTTCTTTACCGATACATCGAATTCTATTTCGAAATATTGAGCCACCTGCTCCAACTCATGCCTGTCTGACTCTGCGAGCCTTGCTTGCCACCCCTCTGCACTGAGAAGCTCCAATACATTAACCGTTGACACTTTTGATAAATAATCACACTCCAGAACAATACCACCAATTACCAGAAATACTTGACACGAGAAGTTGTAAAAATGTTGCCAAAAACAAGACCCCAGAATTAATTTTGCACACTAGTGAACACACACACAGGCACGGAATATCCTGTTAAACGGTCGCCAGTCTGTGATGGCTGGATTGACCACCGCTCAATACTCAGTCTCAAAATGTACCAATAGTTGCATAGTACTAAAATAGGTGTGCAAATATCAATTCGGGGCGAAACAAAACACCAAGAAAAAAAAAATTTAATACATAAATTTGAATTATTAATTTTTAACGTAATTAAATTTTTTATTTTTTTATTTATTTTTATCAGGTGAGGAGGTGTCATCTTGTTGTCATTTAATTGTGTTTGATTAACATTAGTATTAGTTAAACCTGAATGTTAAATATTGCATTATTCTGTTAGCTCGTTTTCCTCCTCTCCGGTGGTTTGTTTCTTTGAAACTTTTTGCTAATGTCTGTTTTGTCTCTTTCATATTTAGTGTGTGAGTGGGTGGTTCCGTGGTTTTCCCGTAGGTGCCTTTGGCTGAAGCATAGAGTCGTTTCTGAGCACCCTTATAGAGAGGTATGATATTGGCCAGCTGCTTGAATCATCCGTTATTTTTGACCACGGTTTAAGGACCTTTGCCGGATCTTTGGGATGTCCCTGCCTTGCTGAGATCATGTGTGCTGATTGGCGGAGCACTCCAGTTTCGTCCCCCATTTGTGGGACCAGTACTTTGGCATTGCCCTGTGTTAATCGTCGGACGCGGAGATTTTGTTGTTGCAGAGATAACGGCCAATTATTGAGAAAAGGAGAAAAACCGCCTTAGGACTTATTAGCGTGTGTTGTAGCGTGTGTTGGTCGGGTGATTCTTTCTTTTTGATTGCCTCCTCCAGTCTGAATTCCCTTCTTTTGTGGATGGACAATTGTGATGCGGACTATCCTTAGCAGTATGAGTGTGTTTGTTATTATTATTATTTAATTAAGGGTGTTAGTTATTAATTTTTTGGTGTATTTGTGAGGTTCAGGTGTAACTTCTACTTGGTGTTTTGTTCCCCCCCCACCCCGAAATGATTTTTGCACATCAGTTTTAGTGCTATTCCACCTGTCGTGGACTTAGTACCTGTCATTAGAACACTATTGGTACATTTTGAGATTGAGTACTGAGTGGTGGTCAAACCAGCCATCACAATATACATATATATATATATATATATATATATATATATATATATATATATATATATATATATATATATATATATATATATATATATGCGCACGCTGTTTAGGCATGTCTTCTCTCTTGTACAATTTCTACTGAAGTCAGTGGCATTATTTGCAGTCTATCTTTTTATTTGGACTGAATCAGTCTTTACTTCTTTTTCTCTTCTCGTAAGTTTCCCAGGAATAAAGAAAGATTCGCGTTTGCTTCAATCGACGTCGTCTTCATGAATAAATCACGAGTTCATTTTACAACTTGCGGACTTAAATGCAAAGCCTAAAATGTAAAACATGACGTCACTGGAATGATGAATTTCCACTTGTCGTCAGGTCTCACTCTCCATTGCAGCTGGTGGTCTCTCAAAATTAATGTCTGGTGTCGACAGCAATTCTGAAAAAGAAGTCATTTTTAAATTTCGGAAGTTAGGAAAAGTATATTATGATAAAACAAATAATAAATAAAACTTCAGAAGAACGAAAAACTAGACACACTAAGCTTTCGTATCCTTTTACAGATTAATTCTGTCATGTATAGTTACGAAGCTACAAATTTTTAGATTACACCATTTTTCTGTGGACACCCTGCATATGTATTCAGTGAGGAAATTTATGAGTGACTGATTCAGTAATCTCATTGTCTCTTCAGCTGCCTAATGTGACACCCTGTATATATATATATATATATATATATATATATATATATATATATATATATATATATATATATATATATATATATATATATACAGTGAGGATAGTTTATGAGTGACTGATTCAGTATCTCATTGCCTCTTTAGTTGCCTAATGTGCTCACTCATTTCCATCTATACCCACATGTGCAGGTTCCCAAGAAAAGCTCACCTTGATAAGCTTCCTCGAATACAGGAGGGCCAGCCAATCCTGCAAGTCTTCTGCGAAGTGGTTAAAGGGTATCGATTGTTTTAATGAGGGTGAAACGCTTCCTGAGTCCGAATATACAGTGAAACTTCCACCAAACTTCCTTATATTAGGGTTGGGCATTGTAGTGAAAAGTTGTGTACATATACATACATTATATATACAGTGTATATATATATATATATATACAGTATATATATATATATATATATATATATATATATATATACATACATACATACATATACATGCGTATATGTATACACATATATACATAATATATGTATATATACATACACCTACATATACATACATACATACACACATACATACACTTTTCACTACAAAGCCACGTGAATCTGTTGAACATGAGATTCTCTCAAAATTAATGTCTGGTGTCAACAGCATTTCTTAAAAAGAAGTAATTTTTAAGTGTCAGAATTTGAGAAAAGTATATATATATATATATATATATATATATATATATATATATATATATATAATATATAATATATATGTATATATATTATATATATTTTATATATATATATATATATATATATATATATATATATATAAAATGTTTAATATAGGGTGTCCATAAAGAAATGGTTTAATTTTTAAATATTTGTAACTTCGTAACTAAACATGATAGAATTCTGTAAAAGGATAAGAGAGCTTGATGTGCCTAGTTTTTCTGTTCTTCTTAATTTTTTTTTATTATTTGTTTTATAAAATATTTTTCACAACCTCTGAAACTTAAAAATGACTTCTTTTTCAGAACTGCTGTTGACGCCAGACATTATTTTGAGAGAATCTCTTTCATGTTTAACAGATTCACGCGGACTTTCAGTTCCCCAAATATGGCAATTATGCCTGTTGACCTTGCCACTAGTGTGCAATGTTGCGTCGTTAGAGAACATTAAATTATTCAAAAATGCATAATCAGTGTTAATTCTTTTATTGAATTGATGGCAGAAAGTAAGTCGTGTATGATAATCCTCTAATAATATTTGATGCTTTTGGATTCTGTACACTTTCATTTTAATTTTTTTCCACAGAATCTTATGCGCAGTAGATTACGAAAGCCTCATCCTCAAAGATGCTCGTCTTAGGCTCTTTCTCAGACTTCTTTCAAAGGACTGTTCTACAGATGTAACAGTTCCTTCATCACCACATGGTCTACCAGACCGCGGCTTGTCAATAACAGATCCTGTTTCCTTAAATCTCTGACATCAGAGATGCCCCACACTGAGGGACCTGGGGCAACCCGAACGAACTGTAAGGTCTGTAAAGTGTAAGGATCCACCTGGTTGTGCAATTCTTGTGTGGTGCTTCTTTACTGTACTGGGTTGTAAACCTTCTTTGGACAGCGACAGTACTTTATAGCTCAGCCAACCAAAGAACGTAGTTTACTTCCTCTTCTAGTGAAGCAATAGGTCAGTAGCAGTTCTGGAAAAGAAGTCTTTTTTTAAGTTTGAGAAATTGTGAAAAATATTCGACAAAAAATAAAACTTCAAAAGAACGGAAAAACTAGACACATCAAGCTCTCTTATCCTTTTTACAGATTAATTCTATCATGTATAGTTACGAAACCACAAATATTTTAGATAGCACCATGACTTTATGGACTCCCAGTATATATATATATATATATATATATATATATATATATATATATATATATATATATATATATATATATATATATATATATAATGTATGTGTGTGTATGGATCTGTATGTGCATGTGTTGAAAAGCGGGTTTCTACATGAAATCGAATACGAGAACCATAAAATTTGGCTAGGTTCTGAGAATCAGTGATATTTTATTGGCAGGTAGAAAACTATGCCGTGTTGATTTTTAAAATGAACTTCATCTTTAATTCCATCTTGACTGGAGCAATGAGGATTTGAAAATTTCTGCTGTCTCGTGTACTACTGCGCTAATTGTGCTTATTCTAATAAACTCATATGAATGACGTTGCTTACAAAGAGAGAGAAATTCAAAAAGATTTAGAGATTATAGTGTTTTCTGAGTAAAACCACTGAAGGTATTTGAGAAAGACCAAATATCAAGCTGTGGTACATTTGTACTGGCCATAGTCTTTATGGCTCACTTAACACCAAAAGTTAACATTAATGTCTCGCTACTTGATGCCAGTCATCATGGATGATGTACAGCTAAAATGGAGACCATTATATGCATAGTAATCGAGCTGTGTTCTTGATCGTGAGACTGGTTGCTGTCGTTCTATAAATCACTGTGAATGGGCAATATTTTGCTTGATTGTTATTTTTCGAAGCGCTTGAAGATCTTGTCACGTAAAATAAGTCTAATCCTTCGGGCCAGCCCTAGTAGAGCTGTTAATCAGCTCAGTGGTCTGGTTAAACTAAAGTATACTTAACTTTGTAAAGGTGAAGGGACGTTAGATTCTTGTCCGTATGCCTTTTTGTATCTACAAACATGGTATTAAAATCATATGGTCTAAATCTTATG
>NC_089769.1:8649583-8659583 GCF_040412425.1 Macrobrachium rosenbergii | reverse complement strand
ATCAACTTGTTCGGCAAATTTTTACCGTTAGGCATTCAGCCAGTAAAGACCATTCTCTCTCTCTCTCTCTCTCTCTCTCTCTCTCTCTCTCTCTCTCTCTCTCTCTCTCTCTCTCTCGTTAAATATTTGAAACTTATGCGGCAAATTTTTTCCTCTGCATTCAACCATTAAAAGACAATCTCTCTCTCTCTCTCTCTCTCTCTCTCTCTCTCTCTCTCTCTCTCTCTCTGATTTACAACCCAGTTTGCGTTAAATTCCCTTATCCATCCATCTATATATTTATATATCTATCTCGTAACCAAGTCACTTTCCTTCAAGTGCTTCCAGCTAATGAAATATTGGTATACATTTCTGTAACCATTCATTTTGAAACATGTGTTCGACCCAGTTTTTTTTCCCCTAACGTACTTTCGGGATCATCAAGACATTCACTTTTGGATCGGAGGGGAAAAACGAGTCTATCCTCTTACTTCTTGTCATGAATAACCTTTCAGGATGAGGCGAGCCATCTGGGGGGGTGTCATGGGAGGCATAATTATTTCGCGGGCCCGCCGGGAGATTCGTCTTTCATTAGCGCTCATCCTTGACCCCAAGACTGTTTGGAAAGGGATGGAGATTCTCTCTCTCTCTCTCTCTCGCTTTTAGTTTTTCTTTTATAAGGTTGCATATATTCTTCCCTCTTGTATTTCCACGTAATTTTTTTTTACTGTCGATAATGTGATTGAGGATCCTGTTATATTCTAAATTATTTGGGATGTTATTTTCCTGTTTCGAAGCGTGCTAAAGAATTTTATTTTTAGGGAAAAACAAGGAAATGCTCTGTAGAAGACAGCCTTCGCGTTGCTCGGTTCAGTGAACTTTTCTTATCCACTGCCTAGCTTTGGAATTTCCTTCCTGATTCTGTTTTTCCTGATTCACAACCTGCCTTCCCAATGTTTTCTTCGAGGCTGACCAACAAAAATGACATTTGGCTGTTCCTCTGAGTGGTCTTTGCATTAAAAAATTAAATTTTTCTTTGCCACGATCTGTAAAGTTTAGCAACATTTAGCCCGGTCATTACTTGGGTGGGTTACCACCGTGTGGTTATAAGGATAAGAATCTTATCGCAGGATTCATTGCGTACAGACTTGTTACAGACCTTTGGAGATTTGTGTGAGTGGTAACAAGCCACAGTGAGGCACTGTGAATCCAACTTGAAAGTAAATAAGGGTTTCCTTACAAAAAGAAAACTTTTTTGTTTTATCAGTGAGAAATCTCGTTTTTTGAGTTTTTTTTTTTTTAAAGATTCTGTTTTTACTTCGCATTTCGTAAGACACCCAAAGAGATAAGAGCGCAGATGGAAAGAGAGAGAGAGAAAAAGAGAAAGTTGAAAGTAAAAATAAGATTATAAAAATGCTGGAGCCCAGAATGTATTATATACGCCTTTGAAAAGGGCATTTTCCCGTTTTGGAAAATTCGGGCTCATATTCCAGAAGAAAGGAAAAGTAACTGTGATGATGAGATCTTCTCTTGATGACGGTTTTTTTTTTTTTTTTTTTTTTTTTTTTTACTTGTGTGAAAAAACACTTTTTGTTCCAAACATATCAGGAGTACGGTACAGTCGGTCATGTAATTCGCATCATAGTATTCATTATGTGAGAGAAATTATCGCTAAAGCAAAGACGGATGATGATACAAGCATAATTTTCTCTCTCTCTCTCTCTCTCTCTCTCTCTCTCTCTCTCTCTCTCTCTCTCTCTCTCTCTCAATCGACTGCTCTAGATAAGAAAAGGGGTTTCCTCTCTCTCTCTCTCTCTCTTTCTCTTTCTCTCTCTCTCTCTCTCTCTCTCGACTGGTCCAGATAAGAGAAGGGGTTTCTCTCTCTCTCTCTCTCTCTCTCTCTCTCTCTCTCTCTACTGGTCCAGATAAGAAAAGGGGTTTCTCTCTCTCTCTCTCTCTCTCTCTCTCTCTCTCTCTCTCTCTCTCTCTCTCTCTCTCTCAATCGACTGCTAAAGATGAGAAAAAGGGTATCAACTTCTTAATGCTTATTCTGTGCCTCGCGCTTGCTTGCAAAGCAGAAATGAACCCGCACCTGTCGTGAGTCAGGTGGGAACTCAGGTGAAACGGGCCTCGGCGTCCTTAAACCTTAACTCAAGTTATCATTTACTCGTGTTTTTATGGCGGTAGGATGCCCGCGAGAGATTACAGCGCCATAAATTAGTTCCCTAGCAATTATAGCAACAGCATATTCGAGAAAGATTGCGATGCTATCGATGAACACGGCATGTCTGTGGTATAGTTCATCTGACACATGTTTATGATCAGCATGTATAAGTTTTCTCTTTAGCTGAATGCATGGATAAGTTTTCTCTTTAGCTGAATCATGTTTTCTACGCATTTTTTTGCCACGAGCAAAAGTTTTTAATTTGCGGCAGTTGGATAATCGTGTTGATCTCCCTTTTGGATTCTTCCATAACTCCTGCAGTTTGATAATAACAGTAATTATGATAACGAAAGTGATATTTTAGTGTGCTCCTTGATCCCTAGGTTAGCTTGGATTAGGACTCGTATGGTTAAGCTTCATGACCTTTCGAAAAGCAATCTTATATTTTCCTCTGTCTCTGTATTGTGTCATCATATTCTTTATGAAGTTATCAAACATTATTATTATAATAATAGTGCACGGTGTTGCACGATAGTAGAAAAGGAATTAACAGAAAGGTTTAGTAGATTTATTGAGAAAAGTATCATTTCATTTAAATTTAAATGTATATTGAACACATTTCAGATTTCAGAAACACCAATTATGTTTCAGTCTCTGAAAAATTATTGAGCTTCTCTTTTTAAACCCGAGAGAAAGAAGGTCATAGTGCCCTCTCTCTCTCTCTCTCTCTCTCTCTCTCTCTCTCTCTCTCTCTCTCTCTCTCTCTCTCTCTCTCTCTCTCAAGGTGTTTGTGTGGTGCTACATTTTTCTCCTGTAATGCCATTCATTATTGGTTATTATTACTTTAGGGAGAACCATTTCCCCTGAAGGAAAGACCTTATTTAACACCTGTGAAGGATTTTCCCATCCAAGGAGAGACAAATCAGAGAGGAAAATCCCATTTTCAAATGCGTTATTTGGTGCGGCTGGATAATAATTTTAACTGGGGATGTGTAATTAGAACCTCGAAAGTTTAGGCGGAGATGCAGTGCTTCACTACCACAAAACAATTCACTTTATACTTTTGTGTTTCTCTTTTCCGTATTTCTTATTATCTTCTGTAGTTCCTTTCAAATGGACGCCATATTCTTTGGAAGCTTGAATTTCAAGTCAGTGGGCCCTGTAGTCTTCAATGTGAATAGGGGTTATTGTATGAATAATAATAATAATAATAATAATAATAATAATAATAATAATAATAATAATAATCTCAAGGACATTTTTCATATATTGAATTACGACTTCATAAAAATGTGTTATTATTATTATTATTATTATTATTATTATTATTATTATTATTATTATTATTATTATTATTATTGTTGTTGTTGTTGTTTTTAAGACGTCTAACATAAAGATCTGAAATTCTTAACCTCTTAAAAAGCGTGAAAAGAGTTTACAGAGTGGCCAAGGCTAGATGCCGGGTAGAACAGCTGATTAGTTCAATACTCATCATTGTCTCGTCGAGCAAATAGGTCCAACGGGTTAAATGCTGTTGTTGAGATGCTGATGTGATAGTCGTGAGGTGAGGAAATGGAGAGAGAGAGAGAGAGAGAGAGAGAGAGAGAGAGAGAGAGAGAGAGAGAGAGTGGCCTTGAAGTGCTGGAGGAGTGGGTAGGACCCTTTGGGAAGTGCTCGTGGATGTTGAAGTATTAACAGTAATGATAGTGATGTTGTAACTAATAATAATAATAATAATAAAGTGGCAAATGGTAACAGTGATTAATATAGAACAAAGCATTTTGGAAATATTGGACTGGTAACCACAAAATAACAAATAATACTAATAATAATAATAAAAACTGTTCCCACGGCGTTGATTTTGTAGAGTCATCTCTGTTCGTCTTACAATCTTCTTTTCATCAGCATGTATCTGGTATATTAAGTTTCCTAAGGACATATAAAGATTTATGTTGTCATAGGAAACTTGATATACCAGATACATGCTGATGAAAGGAAGGTTGTAAGACGAATAGAGAAGACTCTACACAAATCAAATGCCGTGGAAACAGTTACAATTTTCAACGCTACTGCCCTCAGAGAAGGTCTCCTCCCTAATAATAATAATAATAATAATAATAATAATTATTATTATTATTATTATTATTATTATTATTATTATTATTATTATTATTATTATTATTATTATTAATCCATATATGATTACATCGGAGCAGTTGATTATATATTTCTTTATAAAATCAGCCTTTTATATAGGTGTCTTATTCATGTTTTGTCAAGCGTTGCCCAGTTTTCATTTCTTCATTTTTACTTCTGTAGGGTTTTGAAAAACATTCATGTAATCCACATTACTGTATATATGGAATATATATGGAAAAAAAATATTTACGAAAGTTACAGGAAGTTGACGTCTCACCTTGTCTAGGCAGGATATGATTAGAGCTATTGTTCAGTGTACGATAGGTTAAGGGTCGATTGGTTTGGACGCCTGGATTTTTCCAACATACAGAGACGAACTTGTAAGGGAAAGGTGACTGGTTTGGGTTGAGATGACTATCTACCGGCGTGGGCCTCGGCCTTAGGCCATTGGTCACTTCATGAGACTCTGCTAAGCAACTCATGACACCTCTCCACCGAGACAAGACCTCATTTCCGCCGTCCAGGTTATTGACAGTGCACCTGACTGTCGCCGTCTGAGAATTTTTATGCATTTACACGTAGTGCCTCTCAAGCCGTTCCTGAATGTCACACAAGAGACAATCCTCTTAACCACCACCGCCAGGAGACTCGTACAAGCGGCACTACTCAAGAGTGTCGTGAATAATAATGCCACGCGAAAGATGTATACCCCACTGGCACTGGTAGATTTCGCCAGAGGCAACGGGCATCGCCAAGGCTGCGGGAAAGAAACCTCAACCGTCGTGTTGATGGAGCGGGTCCCACGGCCATCAGTGAACAATAGATTCTGCGTTGACGCCATGGGAACCAGCTGGAGATTATCCGCGGAACCACATTACAGTCCGACTTAAATACGCTACCCCTTTTGGTAGGTCCGAGTTCACAGCTCCGCAGGAGGCCCTCTTAACCCCTTCAACACCATAGGGCAAGAACCCTTCCTGGTACGAAGCCGGCTCAAGATAAACCAGCCACCAGTCCCTAGTTTTCTACGGGCTTCTGTTTGATTTACAACCCCCGTTTGGGGTGTTCAGAGGTCCACCTCAGCATACTTGCTTAGTTAAAACCCGGTTTAATCTAAACCTCCAACCTTTCGTTGTACGTTGAAGTATAGTCATGATCATATTCTTCCCAGGAAACTTTCTATAACTTATAAGAATATTTTCCTGTATATTCAGTATTTCATGTACACAGTACTCTCCTAGATAAAGGCAAAGGGGTACCCAAATGTGTCCATAGCCTACGAAATATGATTCACGAGATGCAGATTGGGCCAGTCTTAAATTAATTATGTCCCGCAGAAGAAAATTCAGAAGAAAAATTTGGAAGGTGAAATATATAATTAGTTCCGCTGATGTAGGTATAATCAATAAAGAAACTTGAATAATCATGTAAGGTAATTATATTGCAAGTGAAGTAACAAATTAAAATAATGATGTTGCAAATAACGACAAAATTTATAGGGTAATAATAATAATAATAATAATAATAATAATAATAATAATAATAATAATAATAATAATAATTAGAGCACTGACAGTGTAGCAAATAAAAACGATTGAAGGCATGACAATACCAGAAGAACACCCCCTCCAGGTGTTCCAGTCCCGTCACTCTGAATATAGTATTTGTGAAGTATGAACCTGTTAACAATCACCTCTGCAAGTCTTACCTCTTTTATCAGACTGGTTTCCTGAAAACCAGGTTAATCTCTCTCTCTCTCTCTCTCTCTCTCTCTCTCTCTCTCTCTCTCTCTCTCTCTCTCTCTCTCTATGTAATTAAGGTTATCGAGTAACTCCGGATATTCCCAGCGTTTTTATTTTTCGTTAGATTGATTTGTCTATTAACGGTACGAATGTGATTATACATTCATGCACGTAATTTCGACTGGGGACCCCATTTCTTTCATCAGTTATTTCTGTCAATACTTTTATATTATTATTATTATTATTATTATTATTATTATTATTATTATTATTATTATTATTATTATTATTATTATTATCCATAGGAAATAAATTAAAAGACCATTGGCTTCTTGCGCAGTAAATTTCCACGGGATAGAATTTCCAAATTCGATAAAACTCCCAAAGGACCATTAAAAATTAGCTAGAGATATCTGTACTAATAACATATGGTAATGTGGAATTGGGAGATGAAAGTTAAAGATGGCTGGAGACGTTTGACTCGATTTTACGGATTAAAATGATAAATTTCGGGCTGTAATATTACCTCTAAGCTCTGTGCTTCATCGCCTTCACTTTTTTAATGTTTGTTAATGTACGTTTGTATCTATTGATATCTTGATATTACTATATCTTTTTGCTGTCACTCTATATCTTTATCGTATTCTCTCTTTAACCTTATGGGCTGTCTGTTTTGCGGAGGATTGCTTGCTTAGTTAATGGCCATTTAAGATAAAGTCTTTGATGCTAGGTAATGTATGTATGTATTTATTGATATTTTGATATTACTCTGTATCATTTTGCTGTTATTCTCTCTTTCTCGTATTCTGTCTTTAACCTAATGCGCTGTTTTTGTTAGAAGCTTGCTTACTAAGTTAATGGCCATTTAAGATAAACTCTACGAATGTGAGTTTATATTGAACAGCAGTAAAAACAAGAGCAGCATAATAACAGTTAAAGGCAACAGCAATAACAGCAGCAGCAGCAGCAATAACAACAACAACAATAGTGACCGAAAGAAACGATTCGGCGACTGAAAAGATCAAGAAGAAGGTTACCTTGAAACGGATGTTCTGTGGAAAGTCGGGGAAGCCATTTTTTTCCCCCCCGACAACACCGGAACCCGGAGTAACTGTCACAGAATTACCCGGGTCACTGTAATCGGGTGTTGGGTGGCATCGGGAGATGGCAGAAGGCGCAGGCGGGGGACGGGACTTCGAAGGTCCCCTTTCCAAGGTTATTAAAGGTAGATGTCAGAAGTCTTGTGTGCTGGTTGGGAAAGAAGTGCTAGACTCTTATAGAAAACGGAAGCGGGGGAGAAACAGAATTCGCGACTTTTATAGAAAACGGAAGCGGGGGAGAAAAAGAATTCGCGTAGAACACAGGGATCTTTCCTGTTTGTGACCAGTGAGAGAGAGAGAGAGAGAGAGAGAGAGAGAGAGAGAGAGAGAGAGAGAGTGACCTACATGTGTTTTCATTTTTTGACAGCTAGGAATATGCTGTACCTTACCAATGGCATGTAGACTATTCGTTGTACAAGAGATGAGCAGCTGAAATGACACTCTTCAAAAGCTATTATCACTGAGTGTAATACTGCTTCAGATTACTAGATCCAGATCCCCCTTGATGTCAGTTTTTTTTTCTCTCTCTCTATAATAGAAGAATAAGAAACGTGACTCCATTTATTGTGAAATGAAAAAAAAAGATCGCGGCTCGAGTAGTTTTTTTCCCCAGGCAATTTGATTTTGACCGAATTCGTGTGGTGCTCATTAGAGGCTTATTTCTTTTCTTTAGGGGCCGATTGTGATAAGTGTTGTGAAAGAGATCGAGTAAGTGATTTGCGGACCGGCTTTTCAGAAATGTCGTCACAACAGCAGTGGTCACGGGCGGCTAGTTGGGTGATACAAGGAAAGTTACGCTGAAAAGCGGATCGAATTTGAAGGGTGAATGGTCTCTTAAAATGCAGCGACTGTTGTGGTTGTTAAGAGAAGGAACACTGACAGTGGTCAATATAGCCGGTGTATGAAATATAAAGTAATGAGGCTCCATCTTCCTCGATGGAAGATCCGTCAGTGGTGAGACTGACATTTATTGATTTTGACTGACTGTTGGAAGCTTCTTTAGTTTAACTGAGTATTTTAGGTAAGAAATTAAGGAGAAGGAGATAACTAAAGTAAGCTACAACAAATGAGGAGAGAAAGGCGTACACCCGTGATGTACATTATCAGTTTAAGAGATACGAGGTTAGTTCAGATGAATGATGGGAGCATCTTGTAATTATGTAAAGACTAAAAAAAAATGTAAAAAAGAAGAATAAATAAAAAAACACATCGATCGTAGAGCGTAGTCAATTGATCCTACCACGATCTCTGGCGTCGCGGCGAAAAACAACAACATTCAGAAGGAGAGTGGGAGGTGGGTGAGGGGGGGGGTTATAGCAGCTGGGGTCCCGCCGCCAGGCACCGTCCGGTATTCGGTGTTCCGGTCGTGAAAGGAAAAGAATCGCGAAAGGTCTGCCGGTGTCAAACAACAGTTAGGGGTTGTAGGAGACAGAGAGAGAGAGAGAGAGAGAGAGAGATTGGTGTTTGAAAAACTATATTCAGTGTACAATTTAAATATATTGCGTGCAATTTGTAGCAGAAAATTGAGAGAGAGAGAGAGAGAACCTTTTCAAATATAAAACGCGTTTTTTATGTAATTTCTGTTTGAAAAACTAATTAGTTACAATTTAAATGTATTGCGTGTAATATGTAACAAAAAGATCGAGAGAGAGAGAGAGAGAGAGAGAGAGAGAGAGAGAGAGAGAGAGAGAGAGAGAGAGAGAGAGAGAAGCTCCTCAAATATACGAGGGTCTTTTAATTACTGTTTGGAAAAGTACAGTATATGTAGTGTACCGTTTAAATATATTGCGTGTAATTTGTAACAAAAGATCGAGAGAGTGAGAGAGAGAGAGAGAGAGAGAAAAGCTCTTCAAATATACGAGGATTTTTTAATTATTGTTTGAAAAAGTATATGTAGTGTACCGTTTAAAAAAAGTTCGAGGCAAACAAACAGTTGAGTGTTTTTCTCATTATTTTTTGGAAAATATATGTAGTGTGCAGATACATTACATGCTGTGCAATTTGTAATATAAGGTTAAGAGAGAGAGAAAGAGAGAGAGAGAGAGACACTATTATTAGCATACATTTCGAGAACTAAATTACTACCGTTTAAAGAACTACATGACTATAAAACCATCATGCTCGAAATGAACTGTCTCATTTCGTTTGGCCTGTGATAGAGAGAGAGAGAGAGAGAGAGAGAGAGAGAGAGAGAGAGAGAGAGAGAGAGAGAGACTTAGAGCACACTTGTCCAGATGTAGTTTTGGTAATTGTCGCTGTTTCATAAACCACGTGAGCCATTAAACTGTCATATTGGCTGGAATAGTCAGGGGCCTGTACGCAACACTCACGTCTTTTTTTTTTTTTTTTATATTTATAAAGTATGTCCCCACACCTTAAAATACAGAGGTAACATAAGAGAGGGTCAGGGCGGCAATCACGATTTTAGGTACGTTACATACGAGCATGTTTCCATTATGCTTATTTATTTCGGGGCCAGTGGTAAGAATGGTTTTGATCCAGGCTAAACAACGGTAAGTCTTAACATGGAGATGATTATTTAGTGTAATAACCATTGTTTTGCAATGGTTATTATCCCTCAACCCACTTTCCTGGCTTCCCCATCTTCGCCCCCCTTTCCTGTCTATGTGGGATACCGGACGTTCGATTGCGTAGATTAGTCCTGCTGACTCATGCGACTTGGCCTTTAAAAGTGAAGAGTAAACGCCTTAACTAACACCATTTCACAATGCTTTATACTGTATTACCAAAAATTAGCGGGATGTGTCTTGTACACTGTCAAAGTACCATTCCGATCAAATAATTAGTTTGAAAGGTATTTGAGGAGAACGATGACTCGCGGTCCCTGAAATGGGTAGTAGACGAGTATAAAGATT
>NC_089769.1:8619583-8642083 GCF_040412425.1 Macrobrachium rosenbergii | reverse complement strand
TTAACTTTGTACGATTTCCTATGTAATATATCATATATATTTCCAAAAGTACCATAGATTTTTCCAATATACTGTACATTAGTCTATGTTATATTTATCCAATATACTGTACACTAGTCTGTGTAATATTCTGTGCACTTTTCAGTGGAATATACTGTGCATTTTACTAATATATATCACTTTCCTAAATTAATGGCCTCACATCATTTTGATCAAGAACGCCAAGGAATTCACTCCTAGTACAGCTTATTGTGGAATCCTAACCACATTATAGCGAGAAATGAATTTCTATCACCAGAAATAAATTCCTCTAATTCATCACTGGCCGGTCGGAGAATCGCACGCGGGCCCAGCAGAGTGCTAGCCGAGAACGACACCCACCCGTCCAATGAGGCACTAGGCCAGAAGAAGACTAATAAAAGAATGATAGAGGAGAAAGAAGGAATCTTTTAGCCCAGCGCAGAGTCACAGGAAACATAACAAAGCTGAAGGTAAACATTTTGAAGTAATGAAATCCAGAGGTCAATCTCGATAGCGTCTCATTTTCCCTTCACGGGAAAAAAAAATGAGTGTCTTCATTATTGTTTCATTGCTTTATTGGTGCCTTTCACTCTGTTAAGGAAATACCAGGCACCGGGTTGTGTTGTAGGCGAGATGTGGCTGCGGGAGGTCATGATTACCAGCGTTGGGTCAAACGCAGACTTTGTGCGCTACTGTGACCCAATTCTCGACGGTGGGGCTTTTTAGAGTTCTTCGTTTCATGCCTAATTTCCACCAGACTGGTTCCTTTTGTTGTGTTTTTGTTTATGTTTTTTTATGTACACTTTATATTATCTTTTTCTTGTACTGTCCATGATCACGACGTATTCAATAATAATGGAAGTTTCTCGCCTTCACTTGTGTCAAACTGTAGTGGATGTTATTTATTAGCCCATGTTTCTGTTTATCTGTCTGCAAAACATTTTTAAGAGTTTATTTTTGGATTTCTATTAAATTTTGTGTAGGTCTCGACTGTGGGTCACTGAGGAGTCGATTCGACTTTAACATAGACCCGCATCTGAATCAGAAAGCCCCCTTTTTCTTTTTTTTACCTTGATTTTTTTTATTTTTATTTTTCCATCATCTAGAAAAACGATCGGCAAGTTCTTGTTGGAGAACTGCAGCCATGTGTTTGCGATGGAAAATTTCAGCAACATATGTGCAATGTAAAAATTCTGACAAATATGTTTTGTGTAAAAATTCATCAGTATATACATGTGATGCAAAAATCCTGCTAAATATATATGAGACGGAAAAATCAGTCTTGCGTGTGTATATAGTGTGTGTGTGTGTTTGATGGAAAATTCAGCCACGTACGTGCCACGCATATCTCTCAAGTTAGGAAATATTTTGGAATAAAAAAAATGACACATTCGTAGTTTGAAGTACGCTGTGTGTGTGTGTGTGTGTGTGTGTGTGTGAGAATGTGTATGTGTGTGTGTTTTCTAGTTAATTCTGAAATGTCATACTTATAATTAGAAGATAATGCTTTGGTTATGCTTTTCAGTAATAGATTTCTCTCTCTCTCTCTCTCTCTCTCCTGCTTCAAGATTTTTAATGATGACCTAGGACGAACCAGGATCAGTGATAGAGTGCAAATGACCCATCCCCGAAAAATGAAATAGTAAGCGGCGAAGAGCCTCAGACGCTCATTCCATTAGCATATCAGGCCTTATTGAAACCCACTGCCTCTCCCACCAAGTTCTTAGGTTCATCACATAACGGTCGGGGCTCTTTGTGTGTCAGCGAATGAAGTTTGTCTATATATATATATATATATATATATATATATATATATATATATATATATATATATATATATATATATATATATATATATATATATATATATATATATATATATATATATATATTATATATATATATATATATATATATACATATATATATATATATAAATATGTATGTATATATATATACAAATATGTGTATACAAATACAAATATATATACATATGTGTCTATATAATGGGTTGTCTGTAAAATTGAGGTTTGGATTCAAGGAAAAATAAGATGAAATGTGTGATGGTAGAGACGTTTTTAATAATGACATTGATAATATTGTATAGAAATAAAATCCACCATATATATATATAGTCATTTCGTCTTACAGAATGCCTATTGTGTGAATTATTTCCATAGTATGATAATTAGATGAATATAATATTACCGTAAACGACGGCAACCTTCTCAAAAAAAAAAAAAAAAAAAAAAAAAAAAAACAAGCGGCACGCATGGGAAAGAAATCTAATGGGTTCAATAAAGGTGTGCTTTTTTTTCCCCCGTCGCCATGTGAGTTTCCCAAACTGTGGAACGGGTACCACCACGGGATCTGTGCTGGAATTTCGAAGGGCCACATGATTTTTTTTTCTTTGTGTGTGTGTGCGTAAAATGACGAGGCGGGGCATGGTCGCTCAAATTAAATTCGGTCACTGGAGGAGCGGCGTGAGGTAACCGACTCGTCTCGAAGCGTGGTGCGGTGATTGATTGAAGGAACACAGTCATGGCAAAGAGTTGCGCAATCATTTCTTGGACGGTACGGAAGACTCGTCCATTAAGACTTAAGTTACCATATATATATATATATATATATATATATATATATATATATATATATATATATATATATATATATATATATATATATTCAACTTATGTACGTATTAATTTCACGTAAAATCAAATACCTTCTGTCCGAGTTGCATTCTGCTGCGTATGTGCGAGTTTTTGACACTGTAAATCATTCAACCTCGTATGACACGCGAGAGACCCATGATCGATCCCATTAGGGGGAACCATTCAGGCCCGTTTACCGAAAATGAGTTGTGCATTGAAATATGTGCCTAGCACTTCATCGAGTGTGGTGGGTGGCAGTCTGGGGTGGCAAAGGCAAAAGGACATCGTGTTGTTGATGTACTGGTAACTGAGGGTCATGATTTAAGTCATTTCAATATTATCGTTGATGTTAATCACCATTGGGTTTGGTCAACACTCGGGTGGGTGACCACCACTGAATGCGAGTTTCGTTACTATCCAGGGTGCACTGGGCTAACAACCTCATCCCAAAAATCATTGCATTTAAACTTACGATAGAACAAGCGTCAGGTGCAACAGTGGGTCGCAGGCGAGTCCCTGGAACCCAACATGTACGCAATTTACGCAATTACTTTGTAACTATACTCGATCGGACCAAATTATGATTGTTTTTCGCATTGCAATTTCAAGACTATCAATAACAATTATATAAAATAAAAAATTAGAAATCGAAACGTGAGCAGGAAAAGTGTGTGAAATAACGGGTGGTGGAAATGACTGGTTTTGGGACTTTCTTTTGAAGCGGACACTTTTTTTTCCTCATTTATTTTCCCTTATTCTTTTCATCGTTTCTTTTCCTTGTATAATATTCCTTTGATTCATACGGTCTGTGTGTCTTCTGAGTAACAAAGGCCTCTGTCATGTTTTTATATGTGTGCTTTTTATTTGGATAGTAATGATTATATAAACACCCTTTCAACTTTGAAAACTCATACACCACCTTATTATATATTCAAGCAAAAATCTCAAACTATCGTTGATAAAACAACGAAGATTGACAAAAACAAATAAAACGCCTTCATCATCCTCACGAATCCCAGCAAAGGAGTTAATATCGTGATAGAAGAAATTGCTTTAATTGAGAGAGCGTGCAAGCACGCGCGCAAGCTCATTCCGTGGCTTGACAATCACTTGGGTTGAATAGAAGCAAACAGAAGTAAAAAAATAACTAGAGATTAAAGAGAATCATTGTTGTAATCTTGTCATTATCTCGAAAGAAAAGTTTAGTCAGAGGCTCTTAGAATTTCATGAGGTCTTTAGAGTTGTTTGTTTATATATACAGTATATATATATATTATATTTATTATATATATATATAATATATAATATATATATATATATATATATATATATATATATATATATATATATATATATATATATATATATATATATATATATATATATAACTTTATCACATACAATTGTTATGCATTAGTAGATAAAGGATATTCAAACTGGATGCCTAAATTCAAAAGATTTTACAAGCTTTTTTGGTCCGTACAATGAGCAAACGTATAGTCCGGCTGTATTTATATCTGTGTGCTGGTACTTTTAATCCCTTCCTGTGGTTTTTGGTTTTTCTTTTGGGAACCAGGGATCAGAGAAAGACCAAGGTCAAGAGAGGGTGGATCACACAGGAAGAGCTAGGCGATTATAGGATTAAAAGTACCCAGCACACAGATAGCTACAGCCCTTTCTCAAGCTTGTAACTTTTTGAATAAAACTCCATTAAATACCATCCATAATATATGATGATATATATATATATATATGTCATTTTCCTGAATAATCATATATATATAAGCATAAACTCGTTTTGGTCTAACGCATCCCTTCCGGTTTTTGGTTTTTTTTTTATGAGTTGCTATCCCAATTCCTTTCTCAACCGCATAACATGATGACTGTTTCCTGAATTTTGCAAAAAAATTTCTGTTTGTGATTTAAAAAAAGTTTCTAGAAAAAGTTTCAATAGTAGGAAAACCAAATAAGGATACTCCTTGTACTGTGTTCGAAATGCGAACGACAGCCAATTTTGCTGTTGCGTTCGGAACCCTAAGCAAGACTTCATATTTCCTTGGAAACCCCCAAAGAAAAACATCCTCTATATTGTGTATGGAACCCCAAAAAAGACGCCCACTAATATTGTGTTCGAAAACCGAAGCCAAACAGTCTCTGTAGCGATCGAGGCCCACACCAACTGTTTGGAAAGATAAACATTTAGTCTTTATGTGAAAGACTTATTCTGCTGATATTCGAGAACTAGAGAAAGTCATCCTTTATAATATAATATTCGAGAGATAGAGAAAATCATCCTTATATATAATATTCGAGAACTAGAAAAATCACCCTTTATATAATATTCAAGAACTCGACAACGTCATCCTTTAGAAAGATAGGCATCCTATATATATAATATTCGAGAACTAGAAAAAGTCATCCTTTAGAAAGATAGGCACCCTTTATAGAACCAGGGAAAGTCATCCTTTAGAAAGCATTCGAAAAAGAAGAAGAAACATTTCCGACATTGTTCGAAGCCCATAGAGAGAGAGATCCTGTCTAATGGTGTTCGAACCCCATGCCAATGACTCCCGCGTATGCTGGTCGTTAATCATGGGACCGACAAACATTATTACAAGAACGTGATTGAGACGTGAGGGAGGAAATCATGGCTCTAATGACGAAGCCTGATTAAAGGTCTTCCTGCCTTTACTAATTATCACCACGCGTGAGCTACCTGAACTGCTGGTAACATGCAAGACTCTTGTAATAAAGAGGTATGGTATATATGCAGCATATATATATATATAAATGCAGCATGTATATACGAGAGATATATATATATATATAATTTGTTTTTATGTATACGTGTGTATGAATAAACTATACGTTAGGATGCATACATGCATATAAGACCTGGTTTTGTGTACATTATTCTTGATATGTGTAAGTATATATGTATATATATATACATACATATATATATATATATATATATATATATATATGTATATATAAAATGTATGTGCGTGTGTGTGTGTACACTTGTTCATGAAGTAATGAAATACTTTTTTAATCTTTATATTCCACTACCAGTGTAATGCACACTAACAAATCCTATACGATTTATGAAATATGCAGTTTATGCATTCACAGCGACATCATCCATTCATTTTAGATTAGTCTGGCCTTATGCAGTCACGAGCTCTTACTCCCAGGGCACCACTCTGTCCTGTATGTGAGAAAAACCGAAATAAATTTTCCATTAGTAAAATATTAATCTTTGGAGATTAATATTGAAAAGGACAATGAACACAGACTAATCTTTGGAGATTAATCTTGAAAGGACAATGAACAGAGAGGGGGTTGGGCGAACTCCTTTAAACTCTTGTATCCGTCAGTAGGACACAGTTATCAAAGAATTCCCGTAGATAAAAGGGCCTGGGAAAGAAAATGATGATCGTAATCGAAAAAGTAAAATAAATAGAAATAGAATTCATTGCGCTTAATAGCATAAAAATAAATACAGTATCCGCATTTCCACTATTCTTTCGTATGTATAAGTTCTAGTTTCATGTGCATGATTGCAACGCATTAGAACCAATTATTATTATTATTATTATTATTATTATTATTATTATTATTATTATTATTATTATTATAGCATCTTGAGCACTGAAATCTACAACGCTCTGTTACGTAGAAATATTACAGTGTATTCAGAGGGTTTTTTAGAAACTGCTTAACTCTCGTTCTCTGTGTTTCTCAAGATTTTTCTTTTGAATGAAACAAAAATAAAGTTCCAGTACAACTCTGCATATCTTCGTTCGAACGGAAGTGAAATAATTTGTTTATTTAAGGAAAAAGTCTGATTGTTTCCAGTAAAAGGTTGCGTAAGGAAAATTGCATTAGATTAGGAATGTCTTGTCTACATAAATTGATATTATTAGTTCGATAAACTCTTCACCGTAGAAGCTTAATTTTAAAATATAAATATATATATAATATATATATGTATATATATATATATAATGTATGTATGTTTGTATATATATATATGTATGTGAGTGTATTGTGTACGTATGTATGTACGTATGTATAAATGAATGTGCAGATGTGTGCCGGCGAACGCGACTTCTTCTTCTTCAATGTCCAGAGGCTTCCGCTAAGCATGTAAAAGCCCTTTAAATCATCTGGCGCTTCAAATAATCCGGGAGACGTGCGACGGCCTCCCCTTCAAGTCTGAGAGAAAGTGATCTGCGCCTTCCAAGACCATGACAGTCTAGCGCCAAGTGTTTATTATTGTCGTGTTTGTCACGACTCCAGCGCTTGTTATTGTCGTGGAATTGCAGGCGTTGGAAAAGATCCCCATTAAGAAAAAAAAAATAATCCGTGACACGGAGATTGATGGGTCTATGGGAATGAGTATTTTGCTGTCGTACGTGGGCTAGGGTTGAATGACAACTTATTTTTAGACGAATAGGGCTGTATTACACTTCTTTATGGCCGTACATTATTATGACTGTGATGATCTTCTTTGGAAGTATGTAGTATCATGAAAGACGCTTTAGGTAATTGATGTAATCAGAATTATCTTGAAAATTAGTCATTTGGATGAGTTGAACAATACAAATCAATCATATTATGGTTGTTTTGGTGTTAAATTTTAGATAACCTGAAAAACATAGATTAACTTAATGCCTCTAAAGCGTCCTGAAACTACCATATGCGTTCTATGTATGTCTATATTTTCACATTGCTTCTTTTATAATTTTAATTATCGTGATACAAAGAAGCAAAAAATTATACTTACAAACTTATAGAGGGGATAATGCTCTGATGTGTGAAAGAGAAAAAGCTGGCGAGAGGAGTTAAGATTAAAATAAAACTTTAAAATCAGTAAAGTATATTAACTTCAAGAAAGTAGTAGGCGAATCATGCCGCACTAAATTCAAAAGGTCACACGGGCCACGTTTATTGGCGCCTTTTAGCATTTTGCTTTTGTACCAAATTGCCAGTAAATGTCTGTAGACATATTTGTTTATCTGTTTGAAAACTGAAGTTGCGAACACAAGTCCTCATTAACACTGATAGCGTGACCGGCCTTATGGGTAGCCCGCCCTGCCAAAATCCATTGTGCCTAAGTGGACATCAGCAGTGAATCATGTACCTGGTAATTAGTCAGCTGTTAGCCGCTGCCTGAAATTTCACAATTTACTTTTCTGGAGCCCCGCCTTCGAAAGGGAAAAGACTTCGCCTTCGGGTGAAAAATAATAACGATATACTCTCACTGACAGTGAGAAACGGCTCGTTTTATCGAGCTCCCATGCGTATATAGTTTTGACCGAACGTTATGTCGTTACGCCAGAAAGGGTTCCGACAATGAGAGGTCTGTGTGTCGGGAAAATGTCGAACTTATTTCACGCTTTTTGACTTCTGGCTTCTCGGGATGGTTTTTCCCGCTGTACGACTTAATGTGAGGGCGTTTTGTTGCCTTTCATGTATTTTAAAGGTGTTTCGAACAGCGTCTATTTTCTGATTGTCATGTTGTCCTTAAAGGAAAGTGTTTCCTATGAATACATTCTCTTTAAAAGACTTTCCGAAGACTTTCCGGGTCGCATTGTGACCTAATGCCGCTTACTTCCAACTCCCAGAGCCTGTTGATGCCCTGTATGCCCTATACCCAGTTCTTCACCGGGAACTTTTAGCAGTTTTCTGATATTTGTGAGCAATTTTGTGTGTGTACGTTTGTCCCTTTGTATACGTGCGCGCGCGGCCGGGAGAGGTGGTTGTGTTACTGACTTTATGTCAAGATGCCACGTCGCCACTCTTACCATTATCGAAATATTTCATTCCTCGTAACATTATAGAGTAACATTAACATTACTGATGTTGATGCTTGTAAGTTTAAAAGTATTTTTTACTACAGTGAAGCGTCATGCACCATTAGCTTTACTTTTTCTTACTTCTGTTGTTGTTTGTGGATCTATAGGCCTTATTTATGTTCGTCGACGTTCTATATTATGTATTATTATTCCTTCTTTGCGTTTTCCTCTTCTTTTCTTACAATTAATGGCCTTTAGTACTGTTCCATATTAATATTTTTTGGTAAATATCTAGTAATAATATTGATGTTTCAAAGTCTCGCTTCTGTACTTACCGCATCTTGCACCAGATCTCATCCAAGTTACTATTTTAGACCGGTACCATTTAGCCATTCAGGCTTTCAATAGCTAATGAATGTTCTTTTTTAATGAGAATTTTTATTTTTTTATTTAATAGGTGTCATGTTTAGTATCGCTTCGATTCTCACCTAGTATGGGTATAAAAACAAAATTAACTTCAGAATGTATTCCTTATGGTGCATTTGCTATTAGGATCTTCAAAGAAGAGGAGGAAGAAGCAAGATAAATTGGATAAGGGCAATGAAAATACTATACTAAGGATTAATATTATATATATATATATATATATAAATATATTGTATGTATGTATGAATGTTTTTTGTGTGTAGATATATTTGTGTTTATTTTTGTGTAGGGAAAGAGAGGAGTCTGCAACGAAGAGAGAGAGAGAGAGAGAGAGAGAGAGAGAGAGAGAGAGAGAGAGAGAGAGAGAGAGAGAGAGAGAGAGAAAGTAGTCCGTATAACAGAGATGGGAAATTCAAAACTTGTTCTTACCTTTGTTGGCCTGAGGCTCATCTTCATTTTTCCCCGGTTTTTTTATAATGAAGCTTCTGTTTTGTAAAAAGTATCATTTCCTCGTGCTTTTATGAACTTCAATTGACATAATTCTCTATTCTTTACAGGTGAGTTGTCATATGCTGATTCGGCTAGAGTTACGTAGACCGAGCGCAACGTATTCCGCCACAGTAAGTAGGACTATGCTCTCTCTCTCTCTCTCTCTCTCTCTCTCTCTCTCTCTCTCTCTCTCTCTCTCTCTCTCTCTCTCTCTCTCTCTCCACTAACACATACTGGCTTAAGATTATCCTGTCATTTCTCTGGAGCTGTCTCTCCAGAGCTCTATTTTCCTTACATAAAACTCTAGAGAATATATGCTGTAATAATGAATTCCATTTTTGCATAAAAAAAATATGCTGTAATAATGAATTCCATTTTTGCATAACTTATAAAAGAGAAGTTTTCCTTTTACTTTTTGATAGAAGCGAGGAATTATTTTTCTTTTACCAGCGTAGAGTGTACATCCAGTAGGTGCCGCACGCTATAATTTTGATGCATTCCAAATATATTTTATGTCGGATATCCACCATAATAATCTCCGTGTCAGTTGTATTGATGAATGAAATTGCAATTAAGGGAAAGTGATGAAGAATTTGTGGGATGGGCTTGTTCAGCGCTCAGTACCCAAGGTATAATCTAATATACGTATTCCCTCGCATTATTTTCTTTTTTTTGGGGGGTTGGACCTCTGTGATACCCTTAGCCGTTCCCATGAGATTACTGATAACATGTGGCAAATTGTCAGCAGTGATTGCTGGGGAACTTCTTCTGACATGCAGAATACGACATAATAAATGACTTGAAAATCCATTGCTTCAGTCATGAAAAGCGTCAGAGTATTACAGTATTACAATAAATCCGGTTCTGGGGAACAGGATATTACTCTTAGTATTTTCTCAACCAGATTGTACGCTTTCGAAATTCCCACTTGATTCATACGGGTTTTTTCTCAAGTATTTCAACTTGCGTCACCCGGAGTGATTTATAAGAGTATTGTAATCGCGCGTTCGCTTCAGTCACTCTCTTAGTTTCTCTGGCCATTTGATGACCCATTGCCCCTCGTACGAGAAACCTAAGGTCTGTGGCAAGTGTCAGCAACCCTTCAAGTTCTCCTCTTTTGTCCGGATTTTGCATAAGCACGAGACTGGGTTGTATTGATCTTTCCTTTTGACCCTTTGAAGTTCCTGAGCTGTCCAAAAAATAGTCTGTGTCAAATCACGCGCTGACTGTTTATGGGTATAGCAATATTTTCTTTCACCTCTCTCCTTAAATTTAGTTCACATGGTATAACGCTGGCGGTTGCATCTCCCTGAAGCTGCATTCTTGTCATGTACTTAATTATGTACAAAATACTTTATTGTATGGTGTTCAGAAATGGAAAACAACAAGAATAAAAATCAAAATAACGATTAGCATTTAAAAAAAAATATTGGATAACGTTATGTGCAGTCATCAGAATCTCAGAGGTTGTCAAATGCATGATTGAAAATGGCACCTTAATGAAGCTTAATAAACCTTAATAGAGCGTATGTGTTAACCGTGTCTGGCATGTATCGGAGGTTACCCGTCCAAATACTCACCAGACCCATTGTTGCGTTGATTACCCATCCAACTATATCCCAAAGAATGTAAATTTCCTTGATTAGTGGTCTGTCTTATTATTGCATTTTTTAAACAGATGAGACCAGTAGGAAAAACAGTAATAGGAAGTTGATGGAAAGTTACGCTCAACTTCCAATAAAACAGTGCATTTAGGCATTACCTTTATTTTAAATTCGATTCAAGGAATCAACATGTATTTGTGTATGCAGATGGGATGTGATTACTTAGAGAAAAAAAAGCCAATTATTTCGAGTTTTCATGACTCATTCTCTGCACATTTAATCAGTGTTTTCTTTGTACTTCGCTTTTCTCTTATTTCCCTCTCTGTTTTTTTTCTTTTCTCTTAGTTTCCTCTTTCCTTTTCTTCCCCTTTCTCTTAGTTCTCTCTTTGTTCTTCCATTTTCTCTTTTCCCCTCCTTTTTTCTTCACTTCTTTCTAATTTTCCTCTCCCTGTTTCTTCCATTTTCTCTTATTTCAATCCTTTTTTCTTCACTTTTATTTTCCTCTTTCTGTTTCTTCCATTTTCTCTTACTTCCCTCCTTTTTTCTTCACTTTTCTCTTATTTTTCTCTTTCTGTTTCTTCCATTTTCTCTTATTTTCCCTTTCATGTTTCTTCCATTCTCTCTTATTTTCCTTTCTGTTTCTTCCATTTTCTCCAATTTTCCCTTTCATATTTCTTCCATTCTCTCTTATTTTCCTCTCTGTTTCTTCCATTTTCTCTTATTTTCCCTTTCTTATTTCCCTCGGGGCTGGCTTGCCAGTCACCTTGACACCAGCATTTAAATAACAGTTTGATATGCAAAAGCCCAAAGCACTCTTGGCCCTATTATGTACAAATTTAACGTGAAAATCACATTTCCAAATTCTACGCGTGAGGTAAAGGAAATAGTAACGGAGTGTGTCACATTAAATGCTATGAAACGAATGTGGGTGATTGTTCTAACGAGCTTGATTAGACGGTTAAACGGTTACTCATTGAAGGTGTGGACATACTTGTGGAGGGGCCTGTGTGCGTGATTCTACTTACCTTCGCACATGTGTTTGCAGATGTGTAGATTTGCAGATGTGTAGAGGTGTACATGGAAGCGAGGTGTGGAAGGAACAGATATTTAAAGAGGGGTTGGTGGGAATGGCAGCTTGAGGTCCTCATTTTTATCTTATTTTTGGTATTCAGAAGTTTATCAAAACTGCCGACCACGACGTGAAGAAAAAGAAATAAATAAGAAACAGATATTGAACATTTTTTTTATTATAACTCCATAAAAAATGATACATTTCAGGAAAAACAGGCTAATGAAGGGAGTAACAGATTTTTTTTCGCTGATTAGTTTAACCTTTCTTTTTTTTAAAAAAAAAAAAAAAGTTATGATTTTTCCTCCGCAGTAAAGCCACACCCTTCTTATTTTTGTATATTTACCTTTTACTTCGGACCTGCGCTAAACCGGTGGTTGGTCATTGAACTGGCCATTGGTCTTAGAATTTATATTTTTTTTTATAGTAAAAAAAAAAAATTGCTGAAAAGAAAACCATTTATGTCTGATGAAACCGGTAGACACTCATTATAAGTAGACAGATTTGTCAAACTTGAAATCATGATTTTAGAGTTGCAAAGCTTCCCCTTTTATGGACCGAAGCTGTCATGGGTCAGAGGAGACCGAAATTGCTTGCTGTTTTAAAAGTACGGTGGTCGCCTAAACCAGTACTTTTTGAATGTCTTGTCTTCCTTTCTTGTGGAAATAAGGCTGTCAAAGGTGCCTTAGTTTGGCAAAACTTTTCTGTTTCAAAGAATTGGAGGTGCAATATATCTATAAATATTTTCGTAATTAGGTTGCATGACTTTAACAAAAGTTGAGAACTGTAGTGAAGGAGGAAATTGATTATAATTATTGAAAAAAATTAAGATTATGTGAATGTTGGTTGTGAAATCATAAAAAAGTAATAATTTGCTCACAAGGATCTAAAGAACGTTAAACAACCACAATGAGAACAGCAATAACGAGAATTGTGAAGCAGAGGCCTTTGTAATCTTTGTATGTCTTGACACATCGCTTGCTTGTATCTCAAGAACGGGAAAAGCTTAGAAATAGTTGATTTACTTAAAAACATATGATAATAGAACCAGAAATGCCAACTAGAACGAGTAAATTGGTAAAGGATAAATTACACAGTGAAATAAACTCTTTGCTCCATGAACGGTGAAGAAACGATGATAAAATTGTACCTAAAATTCTTAGTTTCTAGTCGTTCCGTGCAAAGGGAGGGCTCTTTAAAATCTCCTTAAAATCATAGGACCGTGGTGTAGTGGTAGCACACGCAGGTCACTAACAGAGAGAGGGTCCTGAGCTTGATTCCCGAACTGATCGAGGATGGATGATGTGGGCGCCACCTATAGTAGAGAGTGAGCCTTTATTGACATAGGGCATACATTAGGTATTTAGTCGTTAGCTGATCTTTGTGGGTCGTAGCTGTGGCGTTTATATATATATATATATATATATATATATATATATATATATATATATATATATATATATATATATATATATATACATACATATGGAACTAATCAACACATGATCGTGTTTCACAGAAATGAATTTCCGGCTCACATCAGGATCGAACACAGGTCTCTCTCAAATGAAAGGCAAGGGTGCTACTAACTGATCCACACATGTGGGCCAATTGGTAGTGCCCTTGCCTCTCATTTGAGAGACCTGTCTGATCACAATGTGAGTCAGAAATTTATCCCAATATAATATACAGTATATATGTATATATATATATATATATATATATATATATTATATATTGTATATATATATTATAGAGAGAGAGAGAGAGAGAGAGACCTGACGTGAGTGTTAATCAAAATGAATTCCATCAAAACGGGAGAGCCTCGCCGAGGTAATCCTCAATCCAGCGTGTTGAAATCATAAATTATGCATTAAAGCACTTTGCCTCCCATGAGGTGCAAAGTGCTTTAATGTGGTCCTGTTGGATCTTATTGAGCTAAGTGGCGGATAATATACCTGTTAGTTGAAGGGTATGGGACCAGGAACTCGCCTTAACAAAATTGTTGTGAGAGAGTCAGCTCTTTCCAAAACGAAAAGACGAAAGGTGAAAACAAAAGAACTGGTTACACGTTTAAAAGAAAACATCAGTTATGTAAATAATTCCAGCAACTAGATTAATAATCAAAGATATTTGGGAGGAGGTTATGAAATAGCCTGTACAAAGCAACAAAGGGTTTGCATGGCGATAAGGGAAGTAGGGAATGAACAGAGGTTAAGACTATTTTTTAATGTTATAAATATAACTAATTTCCATGACTGATAGTTGTAGTAGCTGTTGTCTTCCGGTTCAGTTATAAGTGATGCAGTTTTTGTAGCCCTAAAAAATATTGCAAAAATGAAAGAATCGACGATACATGAATAGGACTGCAGCCATGTTCATCACTGGCAGCGGTTTGAGCATTAGCAGTGGCGGTTGGCGTCGATGATAATTGGTGCAAAAATAGACCCATTCACTTCGTCCTCAGACCTGAATTCTAGACCTCAAGAGTGTCCCGTGAAGGCTCTTAATTGTTGTTCTGGGGGATCCCTTGAGAGCAATTCCATCTTAACCGCACCCATTACAACAGTTATTGGCCTGTGCTTCGTGCTATGTAATTTATGAACGTTTTATAATTTAGTATAGAAGTAGGTGTTGGAAGTGCAAGTGTGATTGACGCAGCACTTCGTCATTTTGTTTCTTCTTCTTCTTCTTCTTCTTCTTCTTCTTCTTCTTCTTCTTCTTCTTCTTCTTCTAATTATTATTATTATTATTATTATTAATATTATTATTATTATTATTTGAGATAAAAACTTCCATCCCTCATTATTATTATTATTATTATTATTATTATTATTATTATTATTATTATTATTATTATTTAAGGATAAATATTTCCATCCCTCAACAGCAGTGTACTTCAGAAAGACGAAGATAATGGTGCTGGGAACTTGTAAGTGAAAAACCTCTAGAAGTTTAAAAAGTAAAAGGAAAACTAACAAAGAAGATAAACAACTGTGGAAAGAGATGGCAGGAGGAAAATTGATTATAGAAAAAAATAATGATTTGTAATTCACTTTATCTGATTCCTATGCCTTATCTTACCTCATAATTGATTTTTTTTTTTACGATTCTCTGTTGAATCTTGGGAGCTATCGTACATAAGATTTTCTTGAACTTTTTAAAGTGGTCGTAGTGCTTCACATTACTGATGTATTTTTAGGTTTGAATTCTGTTACATAGTAACATTTCTGCTGAATGTGGTAAACGGAGGATATTTTCGTGTATTTAATTGTATCTCAAACATAAAGGAGAGGAATAAATCTATAAAACGGAAGGGAGGCATCCTATTCGTGGTATATTTTCGATCACGTGTTGATGTCTGTAGCAAAAGGAAATGATAAGAAGAAAAACAAATGCTTAAATAATTTTTCTTTAAATGTTGAACGTAAGCGTAATGACTAAAATGTTTTTCATTAGTTTATTATAGACACTAATGAAAAACATTTAATTCATTAGGCAGACAGTCACCATTTAAAAAGAAATTTTTGAGGCAATAATTTTCTCCTACTTATTCTCTTTTTTTCTATAAACGTCATCAGAGGAAATAAATACAAAAAAAGACGAAGAAAATATCTATAACAAAACGAAGAAGGAGAAGAAACAAAAAAAAAAGAAGAAGAATAACGTGGGTCGGATTACCCTAAAATCCGACACCTACTTTCTAGTTAATGATCCGCCAATCTTCTTCTCCTGAACTTTAAAAAAAAAAAAGAAAAAAAGAAAAAAGAGAATCTTCGTGTTGTAGTACTGCTTGGGTTAGAAAAAGACAAAAGGTGTAAAAGCCTGTGAACTGCTGGTGGCTCTCTCTCTCTCTCTCTCTCTCTCTCTCTCTCTCTCTTCTCAAATCATATTAACAATTATTCTCTGTCTCTTACACATATTTCTCTCTCTCTCTCTCTCTCTCTCTCTCTCTCTCTCTCTCTCTCTCTCTCTCCTCTTCAAACCTTCTTATTAACAGTTATTCTCTGTCTGTTACATTATCTCTCTCTCTCTCTTCTCTCTCTCTCTCTCTCTCTCTCTCTCCCTCCTCTTTCAAAACTCCTTATTAACAGTTATCCACTTTCTATATATTATATATTCTCTCTCTCTCTCTCTCTCTCTCTCTCTCTCTGCTCCACAGCCTGGGCCATGGGTAAGTGTGGGCCTGGTGGTGAATGGGGGCGGGCGTGGGTTGGGTAGTGAGTCGCCGAAATTCCTCCTCGTACGTGACAAGTCGACCACAAAAATGCTATAGCGCACAGGAACTGGGAAACCATGAACGCTCACCCACATACAACGCGCGTGCGTGTGTTTATGTTTGCGAGGAGAGAGAGAGAGAGAGAGAGAGAGAGAGAGAGAGAGAGAGAGAGAGAGAGAATATACATAATAGACACAAAGAATAACTGTTGATAGGGAACTTGGAAAGGGGAGAGAGAGAGAGAGAGAAAGAGAGAGAGAGAGAGAATATACATAGACACAAAGAATAACTGTTGATAGGGAGCTTGGAAAGGGAGGAGAGAGAGAGAGAGAGAGAGAGAATATATATACTAGAGGAAAACTAATTGTTGATTAGAAGCTTCGAAAAGAGAGAGATAGAGAATATATAATAGATAAAGGGAAAATAACTGTTGATAGGGATCTTTGAAAGAGAGAGAGAGAGAGAGAGAGAAGAGAGAGAGAGAGAGAGAGAGAGAGGAGATAATGCTCTTTTTAAAACAATGAGAATTTTTGGTTTATTGTAAAAGCAACTAAGAATTTCCTGTGAACCACCATAGTTGACTAATTACTAGGTACACAATTCATTACTCAGGTCAACAGACGCGCAATAAGGTCAACAGACGCGCAATAGATGTTCCAGAAGACACATAGATCTGCGTATTTCCAGCCCGGAATCGAATTTGGGACTCTTGCTAATGAGGCTGGCGTATTTTTAAGCGTTAGAATAAGCATAGTAAAAGTTAATGATCACCAAAGGTTAGAATCTTGATGAAGTTCTTCATTGGAGGGGTAGGTAGAGCTCTCGGCTAGCACGCTGTTGGCCCAGCGTTCGACTCTCCGACCGGCCAGTGAAGAATTAGAGGAATTTATTTCTGGTGATAGAAATTCATTTCTCGTCATAATGTGGTTCGGATTCCACAATAAGCTGTAGGTCCCGTTGCTAGGTAACCAGTTGGTTCTTAGCCAAGCAAAATAAATCTAATCCTTCGAGACAGCCCTATAGGAGAGCTGTTAATCAGCTCACTGGTCTGGTTAAACTAAGATATACTTACTTTTAGAATCCTGATGAAAGCGAAACGGAAGATTACGCCGAAATTGTCATGTTAATAGCAGACTATACCTCCGCCTCTCTTAAACGCCTCTAGGCTATTTTTAGACGGAAACATTATTAAACGTAATTCTATTTAACCGCTAGACGCAGTACAGCTGGCGTCATTTCGTGTAACATGTAGGCGTGGAAAAGGCGAGAGAGATTTATTATCTTGGGCACACACACACACATGCTTTCGTCAGAGGGGTAGAGCTTTAGGTGCGCCCAATACCTCGCATAGTTATTGGAGTGTACCTAGTTCCTTCCTGTGGTACGTCTGTGTGATGGCACTGTCTACGGCCTGTCATACAACAGGATACAATCATTGACGTCTCGTGCACGTCGTGTTACAATAAAATCAGAGTATGATGTCCGGTAAATTATGCCTGTACCAGGTTATATCGGTATAAGTTTTCTCGGTTGTAAATTGTATTCGTTATTGGCAAAACAGGTCTTCAGTATACAGTGTATTATTGGTGAAATAGCAGTTGATGGGATATTTCTGTACACGAAAAACGTAATTTGCGGAATAGGTTCTAGTAAAATAGTTTATAGCATTGACATATATTAATTGCTTTCAGAATGTCTTGCTAAAGAATAGGACTTCGATTAGATTATCTGAGCTGTGGGAATTTACTAAATACATACAAAATATAAATTTGCCATACAGTGAACCAGTTGCTATCAAAATATATACGGGTAAAATAATGAATTGATAATACGAATACTTGCTGTCTGCAGAGAATTCATCGGAGATTGATGAAATATTAAACGTTAAGGGACTATTAAGTTTTTAATGCCATTGAAATTTAATTAGCAACATATATATATATATATATTAATATATATATATTTTTAATATATATTGAAATTTAAATATATACAGTAAATGCGAGATTATAAAGTTTATATTGCTGCTTTTAAGCACCACTATAGTCTGCCTTTCTCAACGTGGTCAGCTAAACAGATGGTAGTTTATTTTTTTGTCATAATTTGGGTTTTCTGTGATCCTGTTCGAGAAGTATCCGACAGTTATGGCATCATAAAAAAATGTAATAGTGGTTCACTGTTAAATCGTTTGTTATACAACAGAGTTGACTATGACTGAGGTTTTATCTCTTAAGTCAGCCATTCTGAGTCAAATTAGAGCTTGTTAATTCCTTTTTTGCTGTTGGAGAAAGCGTATGCACACCCACCTTCATTTTAATTAGATCTAATCAATCCGTCAGTAAGAAGATCAATTTTCATGTCGATGAGAATTCGTCATATATCTTCAGTTCTTGAGAGCTAAAGATGTTTCTACAAAAACATTCATTCGAGGCCAGTACACGCCTTATTTACTAACAGGCAATAAACCCAGACATTAGCGAACTTCGCTAATGGTCTCTAGTAACCTTCCGTGACCTCGGATGATCGTCGCGAGTTGGCAAAACTGTTCCAGTTTGAGTAATTGGCTGGGAAGTGACCTTCCTTCGCCACCGCCATGATTTGGGCGTTCCGTTAATTAGCTGTCGAATTGCCTTCGTGTTTTATTTACTCGCGACGCCCTCAGCGGCTAAAGAAAGCCTCGCGTATCGTACCGTCGGGTATTTAAAAAAGTCTGAACCAAGAAGGTGGTATAGGCATTCGTTGGTGCTAAAGGAGCCACGCATGCCTTGTCTGACTTGGTCGTTACAAGTCTTGACTTATTACGCCGAAGAACGCCCTGTATACTTGGCATCTAGGCATGGAGGTCGTGTCATTTTTAACTGACGAGCACGGCGTGGTATGTTATTCGTGGCGCTTAGGGTATGAAGGTCTTTGTCAGACCAACTCAGTCCTTTCTGAGATTTGTTGAGATTTCTCTAAATTGTTAGGGATCTTACCACGAAGGGGTACCAGGCTCTTAAGTTTACAAGTAATGTAATCAATTGTTTATAATTTCATTGTTTGCTTTAAGAATGATTTCTTTTAGAAAGAGAGTTCTCAGTTCATTTATAATAATTACTTGGACAGACGAATGTGCTCACCTGTGTATGTTCATTTCTTAACGTATTCGCTTTTAGTACTTTTCAGAGGTTTACCTGCATGTCTATTTTATTTCATTAGTGGATTTCGGTGCATTTGAGACAAAGTGCTTTCTCTCTCTCTCTCTCTCTCTCTCTCTCTCTCTCTCTCTCTCTCAACCGACGTAGTTGGTAACGAAAGTTTTCCCTCTGTCTGTGCGCCAGTGTGCGTCATGGTTACCCTTTCATCAGAACTACATGGTAGAAGGGATTTCAGTCAGACTCAGATCAAAGGCAGACAGTCATGCATAGGTGTGCATGACGTAAGAGAGCCAGTTTATTTTGTGTGACCGTCGTGTATACATGAATTGATGCCGTTATCTGGCAAGAACTTTGCCAACAGTTTAAATTGTGGTTCCAAAGTCCATAGATTTTATACTCTAAATCTAACACAGGTTTTTGCTCTAGTGACCTTCAACGTGGACTTCTCACTGAAAATTGGACTATAATAGTTTCTTTAAATTTATATAGTCTTGGCCTTATAGAGGATATGTATATATATATATGTATATATATATATATATATATATATATATATATATATATATATATATATATATATATATATTATATGTAGCAGTGCTCCCAGAAAGCTTGTTTTCAGTGGTGTAAGTGTGTATATCAAACCCTTTGCGCCTGCGCTCCTTCACAAGCTCTGGCGGAGGTTATGATGTCTCTCAGCCTGTAGGTTGGAGGAAGCATGCACCCTCTGAGTGCTTCAAACCGTAGCTTTTATGAAGTACATCAGTACCATGAATAGTAAAAGTGAGGTATTAATTTTATAATAATAACAGTATTTTTTAGGAATGATTGATTATTACAACAGTAAGTTCACAAGACGGTGGTATGCAATGGAGACAAACACCAGAAGTGAAGTTGGTTGGCCAATCTGTTCTTTGTAACTAATTATAACTATAACTTTTGTTATTGCTCAGGGCAATGGGAATGTCATTCAGAGGGAAAGTCACCAGACCGTGCTTCTCCCCAGAGTAAATGTCTGAGAGAAATCTTGACAAATGGACATTTTTTTGCGACAATTTTTCCATAACGCAGTCAGAAATATGTCACGTGTTTGCGTCTGTACACGATATATAAAACCTCTCTGTATGTGTTGTGACATGGAAATACAACGGCCAACCAATGAACTCTCAAATTTTCAGAACATAATATTTTGAGATACAGATTCTACTGAAATCTGCTGAAATCATTCGATATTAGAATTGGAAATTGAATGAAGTTCTTTGCCATGCTGATCATCGAACCGTGGCCATTGATGGAATTGCGTTTCAGTTGTTTTCCTAAAATGTCATTAATTCACAGAGGTGAACCTTGATCTTATTTGATGGATTTTGATTTAGGAAATAGTGTAGATATTGCTTTTAGAAATCTGCACGTAACATTCTTTTAATATGTACTGGAGATAGGAGTTAATTGGAGATTCTCTCTCTCTCTCTCTCTCTCTCTCTCTCTCTCTCTCTCTCTCTCTCTCTCTCTCTCCACACACATATATATATATCAGTTATATATATATGGACACTAGTTATATAATGTCAAGAGAGAGATACTAGTTGAGAGAGAGTTGGGGGAGGCTATTTGTACTGGGACCTGACCCTGTGCCAGTGCCTCAAACAAAGGGCACTGTGCTTCTTAGCCGCTGAATAGCAGATAGCATGTGGGGAGAAAATCTTGTTAAACGTAATGTTTCTTATTTTCTTTGCTGTTTATCGTCTCACATGAATGTATTTTGTTCTTTTCCATACAATCGGTTGAAGCATTGATTTCTTTATGATCTTTTTTGATAATAATAATAATAATGATAACAGTTATTATTATTATTATTATTAATATTAATATTATAATAATGATAACAGTTATTATTATTATTATTATTATTATTATTATTATTATTATTATTATTTATTATGATTGCACGCTTTAAAGACGTAAGATTGTCCGGCAAAGTAGAAACATTAAACAATACCGCATATTACGCAAACCAAAGCTACCTACTCTTCTATTATAATTTGCCCGCATGCTCAGTGATGACTTGCTCTTGAGAACAGGAGTTCTTACGGAGTCTTAATAAGAGAAGAATAGTGTAAAGTATGGTAACCCGACCACGCCGGTTCGGGCAGGTTTGCATTTTGCAGCCATGGCCAGTACCTCCTGGGATGCTCATAAACACCCATGTTAACATGTTTGATTTTGTTATGTCAGAAATTTTATTTTATAAGTTATGCTGTTGTGATTTTATGGGTTAAATAGGTAAGAGAAGTGTGTATGAAGTGTAGAAGTGGAAAGAATTTTGTCGGAGTGTTGTTAGACATTTTTGGGGTGAATGGATAATAGAAATGATTTTTGATAAGTCATGTCAGATTAATCATGTTGTCATGTTCTACAATTTTTTTTTTTAAATTATATAGAATAGGACCTATAGGAAGTGTATCAGTGTCTTTCCACACTGATTCGACAGAGTAATTGGAAAATATAATTTTCAGTCCCCGAAGATGCATTACTACCCTAAAGCTATTCTCCGTGCATTTTAATACATTTCGATCGATTTATTAGCTTATTAATTCATTTTTCTTTTTATTAAATTATTAAGTAATTTTTCCTTTTTTGATAAGCGAGATCTCTTCTTTCTGTATATCTCTTTATCTCCTCTTACTTCTTCCTAATAAACATCTTATTGTTTGGAAGCTTGAATTTCAAGTTAATGGCGCCTGTGGTTCGTCTTCTGAATAATAATAATAATAATAATAATAATAATAATAATAATAATAATCGCAGTGGGTTCGTCACTTTCGCTGCCATCGACGTAAATGATTCTCCCTGTCGATGTGATAGTTCTTCCATAAGGCCTTCAGTATTCAGGGTAAATATGGGAAGAAACATTCCAGCAGGTGTTACTAGCCTCACACCCCCCCTCCTCCTCCCCCGACTCACCCACCTTCCTCCCGTCTGGAAGGACTCGATGTTTTGGGGGAGCCACCAGTAGCAACATCTCAATGGCCTCTGCTTGATTGGAATGTTGAACTGGCGTTACCACAGCGCGCGCC
>NC_089769.1:8529583-8614583 GCF_040412425.1 Macrobrachium rosenbergii | reverse complement strand
CAGTTTTCGTTCCTTTGAGAGAGAGAGAGAGAGAGAGAGAGAGAGAGAATATTTTTTCTTTACTGCTTTACCTCCACCCTGTAAGTTGGAAGGGGGTTAAATTTTCAAGTGAGAGAGAGAGAGAGAGAGAGAGAGAGAGAGAGAGAGAGAGAGAGAGAGAGAGAGAGAGAGAGAGAGATTGTTTTTTCTTTGCTACTTTACCTCCAACCTGTAAGTTGAAATAAGGAGGGTAAGTTTTCAACTGTATGTGTATATATATATGTATATATATATATATATATATATATATATATATATATATATATATATATATATATGTGTGTGTGTGTGTGTGTGTGTGTGTGTGTGTGTGTGTTCGTAAAACACAAAGATCTCTCGTGGGTGAACAGGGTCAAAGCATTCATTTGGTAACCTCCCCCCCTCCCCATACCCCCACCGCTACCTCCCCATGACTAAAACAATAGCAACAACATCAACAACAACATCAACAACCGTTGATTAACTTCTTTTAGACATCGATAAAGATTTTACGAATTGTACCCGTGGAAAACACTAGGCCCAATAATGTCTATCAGATTCAAACTTTTAGTTTGAAGATTGAATTCGAATTTCTTTTTGTAGCCCACACTTGAACAGAAAAAAAAAGAATGAAAAGGGCTTCTTAAGACAACTTTTTTTTTTTTTTTTACTTACAGGTATTCTGTTTTGTGGAAGATTGTCTCAGAGTTTAATGACCTTTTAGCTTTGTTCTGCATAAATGTTCGCGGATTGGTGGGGAATGACAATAATAAGCTCTAGCACAGAATCCATTAGTAATTTTAGCTCCTTGCTATTCATGGTGATTTAGTACTATTTATTAAGAGGACATTATACGTATTATGTCTTTTTATCTTTTATTACCATTATCTTCTTCTTCTTCTTCTCCTTCTTCTTCTTCTTCTTCTTCTTCTTCTTCTTCTTCTTCTTCTTCTTCTTCTTCTTCTTCTTCTTCTTCACTGGTGGGCTTTCTACTTTGGGGGAGTGTTCTAATCAGCTTGATGACCTGTTGGCTTGTCCCACACTTTCTGTTTACATTATAAAATATTAATAATGATAATGTTTGAATAATACTTGTCATATTGGTGTTAATGACGCTAATAAATAACTGATATTAATAGATAGCATTAGATAGATATCAGACACAAATCGTTTTAAATGAAGTGGATTAGCAAGTCGGACATCAAAATAGCATCGTTATTTCGTTGAACATGTTACTACAGCGTAATGAAGCTGTAATTCCTGTGTAATTCTGGTTCTGACAGCGTCTGATTACCCGGAAGCAATTTTTTTATATGCTTTTGCTGTTTCTTTAAAAAAAAAAAAAAAGGCTTTCATGTATGCGGAAACTGAACTTGCTTCAGTCGTCTTTTGCTGTTACTTGAGGATTTCACATTTTTGATGACAGTGTTCCGCAGTACCATGTACAATTACTTCAGTTTTTTTCAATATATATATATATATATATATATATATATATATATATATATATATATATATATATATATATACACACACACACACACACACACACACACACACGAGAGAGAGGGAGAGAGAGAGAGAGACAAAGTTAAGTATATCTTAGTTTAACAGACCACAGAGCTGATTAACAGCTCTCTTAGGGCTGGCCCGAAGGATTTGATTTATTTTACGTGGCTAAGAACCAACTGGTTACCTAGCAACGGGACCTACAGCTTATTGTGGAATCCGAACCACATTGTGACGAGAAATGAATTTCTGTCACCAGAAATAAATTCCTCTAATTCTTCATTGGCCGGTCGGAGAGTCGAACGCTGGGCCAACAGCGTGCTAGCCGAGAACTCTACCCACCCCGCCAATGGAGAACTGAGAGAGAGAGAGAGAGAGAGAGAGCTAGGGTGGAGTTGGGGAGAGCAGGGGCCATTAGAATGGAGGACTGATATAGGAGTATGTGTTTGCGCGCGCGCGCGCATGCGCGTATATGACTTTTTTTTTTTTTTGGTAAAATCAGACTCACTGTTACGCATAACTTACTACACTGACGTAAGAAAACAATATATTTCTTTTTTTTTTTTTTTTTTTTTCTCCTAATGCTTAATTATGTCATTTTCCTTTGGGACTGATTCCCTCACTCACTTTCTTGACTTCTAAGGCCTCACTGTCGCCCATTGTCGCTCATACTATATTCCTCATGTTCATCATAAAGTCTAGTGAGGACCACGGAAACTTATATATCAACAGCCTTTTGAAATCCTTGCTGGTCACCCATCCAAGTACTGACCACACCCAACTTCGCTCAGCCTCACCGATCTCTCGCAAAATGAAAGAAACAAACGTGTTAAACACATGTCTGTCACAACTCACTGGCTTGTACATCTTAAGCCCTGCTTAAGTTATCAGGTGACCCTAGTCTTCAGGTTAACCAACTTAGGGAAATACCTGTTACTACTCTACATTCTTCCGCGTCTTTGTTGAGTAGCTTTGGTCATCGGATTTTGGGGTTATAACGGGAGAAAAATAGTTACTTTTTTGTTTATAAATATATATATATATATATATATATATATATATATATATATATATATATATATATATATATATATTTTTAACACATGAATTGTTTGTTGTTTAAATTTGGATATTATTATATTATTATTATTATTATTATTATTATTATTATTATTATTATTATTATTATTATTATTCAGAAATTTCCGTTTATTTATATCGAATAAGCCTTAAAGTAAGAGGATAGCAAGTCCATATGTCCGTTTGTAAATGAGAAGAACAGAGAATAAAAAATAGCAAATAAAGAATGAATAATTTACTAGGCAAAAGTGTAGACATGGAAATTAAGAAAACCTATGGCAACGGTGTATGACACTACATTTGTGTTACATAATGGGTTTTTTTTATAGACCTCCCCTTTTTTTATTATGATATGGTAGTTTATTCTTTACAGAAAATTTGTTAATCACTCACCTCTCTCTGTCTCTCTCTCTCTCTCTCTCTCTCTCTCTCTCTCTCTCTCTCTCTCTCTCTCTCTCTCCAGCTGGAACCTGGGCCCTGGCTACATAATTCAGACCTTATGTCGGAAATACAAAGGCATCAAGGAAAAATGACAAGATCTCTCCGTACTCGCCATGATTGAACCCGGGACCACTTTCAAGTACTCTAGCAAAAGAGAGAGAGAGAGAGAGAGAGAGAGAGAGAGATAGATCCATGATACCAGGCTTGCAGCGCGGTTTTGTCTGCAGAGTTGAGAATTAAAGACATCATGCACAAAGGAGATTCTGTCAAGTAGCATTTATCTGTCATTCTTATGCTGAAGAATGAGTCGCTGCTGCCTATTCAGTCATGTGGTATTTTTAGCTTTCTTTTGACACGTACCTTTTGCTCTTTACTTCCTGGTGGTCTGTTTTCACTCTTATATAATGATTCTTTGGTTTTTTGATTTAGTAGAATAGATTTTGTGTGTTTCCTTTATCATACTGTGTATATTTTTTCAACCTCCATTTCCTGCCTCGTAGTCCATCACATTTGGCTGACTGTCAGGTAATTAAATAACATATCAAGTCAACAGACACCAATTGTCTGGGATCGATTTCAGGTCACCGGCTGGTCAGGATTACTGGTGATATATATATATATATATATATATATATATATATATATATATATATATATATATATATATATATATATATATATATATATATATATATATATATATATATATATATATATCAGCATAGTGTAATCGTGGGTTTTTATTACTTTCTTTGGACTTTTTAAGGAAAAAACTTTTCAATAAAGTATAGTAATTGGCGGTATTATTGCATCCCACGTGTCTTATTATTTCAGTATCTGTTGAATGGTGCCATACGTATACATGTAAAAAAATGGAAGCGACTAAACTGTGATTGTATAAACATCCAGGGTTGAATATTGACAGCACTGAAATTTCTCAAACCTGCCCAAGATAAACGCATCTCTATCGTCATCGAAAGATCAGAGAAAGTAAATTTTTTCTCGATTTCTGTATAATGAAACGCAGTGTGTATCCAAGTGTGTTATTTGTATGTAACGCAGAGAGCCTTTGGTAAATAAACTTCACGTTAACTTTCACAGAATCTTGAACAAGAAATTGCACTATGACTTCAACTGTGCCGTCAGTGTTAACGGGACCGGGACGACAGCATTTAATATGTTTTTCATATTCGATACTGTTAATTTATTGGTTTTCAGTCTTCACTACGATCCGTAGCCGCTTGCAATAGACGGTTAATGCATGCTGCAAATATTAATAATGCCCTGTTTTATCAGGGCTTAGAACTGACATGAATTTATAAAATCTCATGGTTTTCTTTCATTGTATTGAGTTACGACTTCATCAAAATTTATTATTATTGTTATTATCTTTATTATTATTTTATTATTGTTTTTGTTATTATTATTATTAAAGTGCAAACATTTATAAGGAGCAGGCCTTATAAAAACCACTAACATACCAAGCAGGCTACCACAAAATAAAGTGGCCATCTATGAGAAAATATTAAATGGATCGAAGAGAAAAGTAGATAAATGAAGACAGATAACTGAACAAATAAATATCACAACATCACGTACTCAGAGAGGTATATAAGTCAGGAAAACTCAAGCAGTGGCGCTTGGCGCTTGGCGCTTGGCGCTTGTGTCTTCGAAGTTGGAACGTGATTTGGGTCATGGGCTGTACTTTGGACGAGGCTTGTCAAGATCTGAAGCTCGTGAAGAGAAGAATAAGTATCATTAAGCAAAATCTGATGCTAATCGTTGGCTGTTCCGTTAATTTTTTGGAGTTTCAACTTCAGTTTTTGTTCTGAAAGGGAGGGAAAATTCCTAGTGACCGCTTTTGTAAGATATGTCTGAATTTATGAAGTCCATCTTCTGAAGCTTACTGTGAATGACCCTCTTCACTTATACACGTGTAGATACTTTTCTGCAGAAAGCCGTTTTGTTGTAATAGGGTGTGGCTTCAGGGGAAAAACCAAGACAATAATTATTATCATTGACGCAATCGTTCTCGTTCTGTAACTGATGAATTGAGATGAACGCCCTGTACAGAAACTGAGAGAGAGAGAGAGAGAGAGAGAGAGAGAGAGAGAGAGAGAGAGAGAGAGAGAGAGAGAGAGAGAAACATTTTGCCTGGACACGAGGTGTTTCTTTTACTGTGACAGTTCATGATGTGGTTGACACAATTCCCAGACTGTGAATTCTTGGGTTAGGATTTTATTATTTCACGCTTGGCCTTTAAAGCTTGTCTTTATGGTATTTTCTATCTTCAGATGTTTGGATTATAATGTTTTCTTTATTGTACAGCATTTTATTTCAACTTTTCTTATTTAGAATTTTGTGAGGTTTTATGTTTAGTTCTACTTATGACTTTTCTGTAATTTGAAATCCCTCTTTTTTTTATTGTCGTTTATGCAGAACTATTGCCTCGGTTTTGAATAACACTTTGTGGTATTTATGTTGGTTTTTTTTTTTTAAATACTTACTTTTGGTTTTTATTAATATTTTTAGTTTATCAACATTCTTCCGGTTTTGTTTTATATTGCCTACATTACACAGTATCTGGGATTTCAGCCGTCGTAGTCACATTTCAGTTAGGTTAATCACTAAAGTATTTCTAGCTTTGGTTACGTTTAGTTAAAAAAAAAAGTTAGTGCACATGAGATTCATTTTGATTATGCTTTGCTGCAAGTTAATTCACCTGCTTGCTGAAAGGGGTTAAGATTGCCCAATTCCCCCCCGTACTTAGGATGCTACTGCCTACAGTGTGCCCTGGTGACGCATTGTAAGTGGTACTTAATTTTATTTGCACCGTCCTTGGCCCCGACCTTGCTGCAGAGGTTAACTTAGGATGGTCATTGTGGGGTCATATTTTTTTAAAACACTGTACAAATTTGTTACAGGGACGTACACCGTCATTCTTAAATAGTGACCGAAAACTGGAAGGGTAGAAGTTTGTGTGCAAAATGAATTTGCCAGTAGCCGCTGCGCCTTTGTTTCTCTGGAGCCACTCCCTTGTAGGATAAACGGCTTTTTATTAAATATGCAGATTTCTTCCCAGTATGGAAGCGAAGTGTGGATGCTGAATGCAAATGAAAGAAGAAAAGGTGGAAGTAATATAGGGATATATTCTTTATGTTGTATTTGTGGAATAAGAAGAAATGAAATTGTGACAAGTGTGGAGATTCGAAAAAAAGATGACCCAGTGTTTTGAGATGGTTCGGCCATGTGGAAAGAATTGGTGACGATTGGCTGTTGAAGGGAGAATGCTGTTTTAAGCGTTGGGAACAAGGAGGGGAGGAACACCTAGAAAGGAATGGATAGATAGAGTAACAGAGGTATTAAAAAGGAGTGACCTTATCGTCCAGGAAGCGAGAAAATAAGTGCAAGACAGGTGTGAGTGGCGCTGCTTTTGTTGAGGTTTTGTCGCGCTGTTGATGACCCTTCTATGTAGATGAATGAAACGGCCAAGTTTTCTAGAAATGGGGGTTCATCCACGATTAAGCATCTTGAGTATGCATGAGGCATTGACCGTTTCCTCTTATTTTCTCAGGAAATTCCCTATTAGGGTAATTATATATATAAATTATATATATATATATATATATATATATATATATATATATATATATATATATATATATATATACATACTATATATATATATATATACACACACACACATAAAAGCTTTTTGTACGAAAAACTAGTTTCAGTCTTGTGCTATTTCACTGATAGGGGCCGTCGAAATAGAAAGCACCCACAATAACGTAAGCTTTCTTCACAGTAGGAGAACTAATTGTCAGTCGCATGACGGTTTTTACGATAAGGCAATAGCGTTTCGGATACGCTTGTCATTAGTGCTTGCAGGGGAAGGCCGCAGATGATAACGGTTTTGAACTGCGATTTGCTGTTTATATGACTGATGACTTTTTCTGTGGCAGTTTGAAGTGCAAGTTAGGTCTTTTAGGCTTGATCTGTAAGAATGTTCGCTTACTTTTATGTTAAGTAATAGTAACAGTAATAATTAGAAATAATGATTTTTGTCATTTATGTTGGTTGTGTTTTTCACAATTCGGGGTACTTTTTATAACCACAGAATTCTTACATACTCTACAATCTGTAATCAAGATATGAAATATTTTACCCTTTCTCAGCAATCAAAAATTATATAATTATAATTCTATATCATAATGACAACAATAAGATAACAAATATACAGTTTATATAAAACTGTAGTTTCTTTGCATTTAAATAATCAAAGTTTATTGGAACCTTCTCCCGTAAAGTATAATAATCTGAAAGAAACTTGAAGTATTACACCAGAGAAGCGAACACGTCCTGTGTCATCTTGTGCAATCATGTGATTCATGGCGAGTTGTTCTGGCTAAGTAAACGATATATTTGTAGAGATCAACTGCATTCTCACTGAGACTCCTCAAATAACGGAATCTTTATCGTCAGATTTTTTTGTATTTGATTTTTCTCGGCGAAATATTGTTCAAAAGGTTTTTACCTTACGTTTTGTCGTGTTTAATTATGTCTTTTATATCTTGATATATATATATATATATATATATATATATATATATATATATATATATATATATATATATATATATATATACATATATACATAATATTGTATATATACATATATATATATATATATATATATATATATATATATATATATATATATATATATACACACACACATACACACTCACTAATAGAGAGAGAGAGAGAGAGAGAGCGTAGCACTTCCCTTAGGGTACGTCCCTCGGCAGCTATTCCAAGATCCTGCTCCCTGGGCAGCGTTATATTGCAGTGCCTGAGTGACGCTGTTAACATCCTCAAGTGTGACTCATACGTGGCACTCCTTCCCCCTTCTCCTCTCTCTCTCCCCTTCTCTCTCTCTCTCTCTCTCTCTCTCCTTTCTTGAGATCTCTTCCTTGCTTTTTGTGGTGCATCATTGTTTTACGGATCAACACTCTTATCTTCCTTCCTCATGGTGACAGATTATAAAATTTCACAGATATATTCTTTTTTAATGTTTTATAAACTGGCGTGTACGTTGGAACTCTATTTGGCGACCTTGCATCAGATTTCTCTCCTTTACGCATGGGGAGGCCGAGAGGATGGGAAACCCACTGCCTGGCCCAAAGAAGAAAAGAGAAAAGATCGGAAATGAAAGGAAAGGAAGTTTATAAGATCCGTAAAAAAAACAACCTCAGATTTTTATTAGGTTCTCTTCGTAGCGTAGCACTTCATTCAGGATTAGGCCTAACCATTTCTCTGTTTTCATACGATTCACCTTTCCTCACAGGCCTGGGCTATTTAAGGACATGAGAATGCCTCCCCCATCGGCCCTCGACTGAGAAAATAGGACTGAAACCGAGCGGCTTTGCACTTAACACTGTCATCGTTTATTTTTCTTTGCTTCTGCTTATGCAGTTTGGTATACAAGGCAAATGCGTCTTGTGTTTGCTATCTTTCTTGTATTGCGGTACAGACCCTGGTGTGTGCACGTTGTTTATACCACTTTCTGTGAGATGTTGATGTCGTGAGCAGGTTTGCCGTCAGAAAGTGATCGAACTACCAGCCAAACTACGCAGTCATAGCTTTGTAAAGGGATATTTTCATGTCTCGAACAGCGTTACACCTCTTATTCGGGAACTGAACATGGCATCTGGAACCTCTGTATGAGTTATTTAATATATTTGGAGGATCAAATACCAATTGTTGATTTTATTCAATTAAATCGTTCTTAGTTTAGTTTTATACTGCTTTGGTGTCCGAATGCTATGACTGTGTAGTTGTCAGTGCCTTTGTCCGAACATTACGAATGTGTCGTATATAGTGAAAGGGTCTTTGAAGAACTGCTTTGATAAGGCTTTCGTACGCCGCCGAAGAGAAATGCGAGTACGGAGACGGGACGTCGCGTGGCGAAATTTACTCAAGATATAACGACTTGATTTAAGTGGTAAATGAGATTTCGTGAGGGCATGAGTCACACAGCCTTTTATGAGCGAGGATTCTTTGTCTCGGGGAGTTTTTCCTTTGTGAGTCGTGATGAATCTTTGGAATCTCGGACTCATGAATGAAACATCGCTTCGTGTATAATAATCGCCTCTTCATGTGATACAGATTTCTTTGTGACTGAGGCATTAACCACGTTTGACACACAAACCTTAATCTGCAGCTTTGAAGTCTGAGAATTTAATAGATTTTAATTAAGAGAGCTCCTTAGAGTTTTGTGTGAGTGTAGGTTAAGATTCATGGAATGTTGTAATAAACTAAATATACCCCCAAGCTCGCCCGGCCTAATTCAAAGTTAACGTAACGTATGCTAATCCAAAGTTAACCTAACTTGTGCTAACCCAAAGTTAACCTAACTTGTGCTAATTCAGAGTTACCTTATCCTATGCTAATCCAAAGTAAACCTAACCTCTGTTAATCCAAAGTCAACCTAGCGTTTGTTAAAGTTAACCTAACCTATATTAATCCAAAGTTAACCTAACCTGTGTCAATCCAAAGTTAACCTCATTGCGTTACATTTCCGGACCCTGTGTGAATAGTCCAACTGTATCAAAGTAGTTTTCGTTCACAGAAAAAATAAGACGAGATGAATCACCGTCTAACAGTTAACAAAGAAGTGAAGTGATTCTTAGAATGTTTGTCATAATTTCCCGGCCAACCGGTTCGGTAACACTTCATTCCGTCCACGCTGGAACGTGGAAATATATCTGGCTACTTCAGTCAGTATTTCCTGATGGAAATGACCATTCTCATTCCAAGAGGCGAGTCTGTCATCAGTTGCAGCGTGAAGTCCATGAACAAACACTTGAACTGCTTGGTTGTGCTTGTTTAAGTCAGCTATGCCCGTCCCTCTAATAGAATTCGTTGACCGCACACAAATGACCGTTGTTGATCCTATACTGTTTGGTGTCTCTTATGATTCTGTTACCAAAGATGTTTATCATATTGCGGTCAGATTTACGATCTTAATCTGGCTGGGCATTTCCTGCCTCTAACCTCAGAATATATTAAAGAAAAAATCCTTGAATTCCTGAACCCGTGAATCTTCAGAAGAACAGCATTTGTAGTCAGATGTGTTGGGTAAACTCCTTATCATATAGTTAGTTTCATTATCTGCAGCATGTATGTTTCGATTTCTCAAATCATAAGGAACGTTATACTTAATCTTGGAAGGATTGAGGGTTTAAAATTCAGAGAAAACGGAAGCTGGAAGAAAATGCCAGATCTTGGAATTAGAGGCAAAGAAATGGGAGAAAATTTGGAGAAGAGAGCCTCCTGCAACAAGGGCCTTGACGTTTCTCAGAAATAACAAATGGGTCTGCTCCATTCTTTGCTCTCCCGTTGCGTTACATTTCATTTTTCCTCACTTCCTTAATTCTTACTGAACATCTACATAACTAAGCGGCTGTAGCAGATTCTGTTGGATCTTTCATTTCCTAATTAAATATTAATTCAGAGGTGAAAGCCATTTCATTTTCTTTTTGCTTCATCAAGCGTGCATCTGTTTGAGGTGGTTTCTTTAAACCTGATCGTTTGATTGATTTGTTTGCATAGACTGGCGTTGCAACGACATTGGTTATCAGCGTTGTATTAGATAGTTACTGCTTTCTTGGTTTGTGTAACTTTGAGATTAAAGAATCTTTGTACTAATGCTAGGCGGTCCTGCCCAATGCAAATAGCAGTTGCAGCACGTTGAATATGTACTAATTACGTAACTGCTTACGGAGTGGTCACAATCAATTAATACTGTCAGAATTATTTGTAATGCCCGTTAAATATTTTGTGGATCAAAGGAATATTATTATTATTATTATTATTATTATTATTATTATTATTATTATTATTATTATTATTATTATTATTATTATATACACTGCTGCTTACAATAACAAATGCAAGAGGCCGTTTGCCCATGTTCTCAAGTGCCTCTCTGCAAGGGCAGAGATGTCAGTGCTTAGCAGCTAATAGCATACTATATTAGGTCTGGTGTGGAGAGCAGTCAGGTTGTTTACAGTCCATTATATCTTGTACTGAATTCATTACAACGGAAATAATTGGGACCTCGAGGCTTCAGAAACTATTGTTTACAACGACTCCTCAGGGGATGGTTGGCGTGCACTTAATTGAGCTTAATTGATTGGCCACGTCAGTGTCATAACCTCTGCACCACGTCTTCTCTCGCTTGAGGGTACACTCAAGAAACACTCAGTTTCGTTATTTATTTGCTCATTCAGGATCGATACGAACTTTTTTAATTGCTCCTTTATTTTTGTGCTGATTTTCTTGGTGCTGAATATGTATTCATATCTGTTGGTTGTTATCTGTCTAACGTAGTTTGACATTTCTTTTCAATTTATTTTTCCTTTTTCAGCTGAGCATTAGATCCCGTGGAAGATTAGTGCGCAAGTTTATATCCGATTCAGCTTGTTTAAGAAAGCAGGCCTATGTTAAATAATTATGATAACAACTCATGACTAAGTACAGTATTACAGGCCTACTTTCTTTGGTTAAGGTTGAGTTAGATCTGTGCAAATTATAGTTTATCTTTTTGTTTTGTCGTTTTTGGTCTAATGTTTCAGCTTCAAAAGCTCATTAGTTCGTGTGGAATTACTTGGTATTCTCACCATTTAGCGTTCTTGTGAAATCGGAATTTGTATTTCTGGCGTGATGATGACCTGACGTCATCTTGGGTATTTACCGTTGAGTAAAACATCGAAATTCTTGTAATTTTGCTGAATAGTTGTTAAAAGGTTATTCAGTTCTCTTTGAGGAACCCTGACATCAGGACAAATATATGTAAGTGATAACAAACGACAATCACAGTGATCTCTTGTTTTACCATAAATGTGACTCGGAACTCGATTTCCAAAACATTTCTCGCAGAAGTTTGAATTAAATAATGAACGCTGTGTTGATGGTAGTTATAGCAGAAGTTTTCCCTTACAGGCATTATAAGCAGACACTCACAGACATTCGGAACATTAATCCCGAGAGAAATGTGAACGTTATGTGCCACCCTTGAATAAACGTGACATATCCTCTCCCATGAATGTAGACAGGAAGAGGGGTGAAGCTTCTGAGAGCTTTCTTCTGTCAAGAAAGTCCATTTAGCTCACGAGATGATGTCTTCGACGGATTGCAACGAGTAGAGGAAAAGAACTACTTTAGATAGTATACACAGCTCACGTATATTATTCTTTAAGTTAATTATGAAATAGGTGTGAAGAGGAGGACTTCTTTTAACCGAGGTCTCCTCGAACGTTTGGTTTTAAGGACTCTGGAGAACGTCTCTTCCCTCTGTCAAGAGAAGAAGAAGAAGAAGAAGAGGACGTAAACAGTGGATCCGAAGTTCGCGATCAACTTCTTCAGTCGACTCTCAAGATGGAATGGCGCTTGAGTGCCATCGGGAGCGGCCGCGCTTCTTGGGCTGCTACCGAGTTGAGGGCCCGGGGTGAGCACAAGTTGCCCAATTTGGACTCGGGGCAGAATTCGCTAGAATACTGGGACTACTCTGTTGAACTTGAGATGCTCAAGGGACCAGAAGGTAAGAAAATGAAATGGGTGACTCTCTCTCTCTCTCTCTCTCTCTCTCTCTCTCTCTCTCTCTCTCTCTCTCTCTCTCTCTCTCCGGGCTCTGTTCTGTCGTATATGTGGTCTTTGGATCTTACTGTCGTTAGTGGTCTTTCGGAAAAACTTTATATATATTTATAAACTTCTTTACACCTTAATAACTGTGATTTGATTTATTGTGTCATTACAGAGAATTTTCTATATAGTCTTTAGTCGTTGGTTGAAAAATACTGAAAGTATGAGTGCATTCAAAGATAAGGAATGAATTCATCCAACTGCGATAATGTTGTTACTGAGCCCAATTTCTGATTCGTGCGTCAGGTAGCTATTATATAGCAGCATAAAATATAAGAGGATATTTTCATGAAAATTCATCTTTCATTAACAGAATCTCAGCCTCTACACCATTAAAAGAAAATAAAAGGAGGCTGTAAGACATACGGACGAAGGTGAGTGACCTTAGGTCAGGCTGTGCAATCTTGGGAATTATTTCAGGTTAGCTGTTTTAAGATTTGTATTAATTTCTTTTAAAGTCTGCAAGTGAGAAGAAGGTGGAAACCACTGTCCTTACGTAGCCCAAGCCCGAAGAAAAGAAAAAGAGTGGGGCTTAACCCCGAAGAAAGCCAAAGATATACTTCTTGAACGACGAAGAATTTTAAGTTAGAAAAAAAACGATGACGAAAGAGAGTTCCGAAGCTTTGCCGGAAGAGGAAAAGAAACAGTCACCAAAAAATTCGGACGCATAAAACACCAATGTACTTTTATTAACTCTGTTCGAGATTGCTCCTTAATAATTCCATGCAGGCATATAATCTTATCAGCGATACTAGTGTTGAGTCACCGACTGTCAGTAGGGAGATATCACTGTTTTCTTTGTTATGGAGAGAGAGAGAGAGAGAGAGAGAGAGAGAGATTACATATATATATCATAGTGCTTATACCTTCGTACGTTTGTCTGTATATGATAGCAAAAGACTTTTAGATTTATAAGAGTGTGGGGTATTTATGCATGTCACTTCCGGTATCTTTTGGCTTTTATTCAATAAATAATAGTAACTGTGTCATTTTTCTGTTGTGAAGATCTGGAAGTACCCGAAGATCCCTTTGGTGCGAGGCGGAATGCATTGTCGATCGTATGACACTATTGAACCCTGCAAAGAGAATGTTTTTGGCTTCCTGGCCAACGATCGTATAAATCTAGAACTCATTAGGTTCATTTTTTGTTAATTGGGAAAGTTAACGTCCTGCTTGGCAGACTTTTGTTCTTCCATAAGCTTATGGAAGGATTATGGGACTAATTTACTTCTTCCTGTCACGACGACACCTTTGATTCACCAAGTAGAGGTTGAATGTGTTCACTGCTGTCTGTTTTTTTATTTATTTTGTCTCTGTAGCTGCACTCTCTCAAGGGAGACGTCTATTTTAAGTGAAAAAAGGAAGATATAAATGTTAGGGAAGGTATTTATTGGTAGGGCTTAAGTACACTATGAAGATGACTAAGAGGCGTCCCAACGGTCGCGAATTCCAACCACTAGACCGACAACAAAGGAAGCTTTTGGCGGTAGGGAACGATGCCAACGGATTCGGTTTGAATGAAGATGCAGTATGACTCATATAATCAGTGAGAGAGAGAGAGAGAGAGAGAGAGAGAGAGAGAGAGAGAGAGAGAGAGGAATGACTCATGTTTCGAGCAGCGACAGTACTCTGCCGTATCAGAATAAACAAACAACTTCCTGAATAGGTGTGAGAAGAAAACGTGATCAGTTACAGAAAACGAGGATCGCATCATGCACAGATGGAATGAAAACGTCATGCAGGAAGAAACCTTTTACATTATTATTATTATTATTATTATTATTATTATTATTATTATTATTATTATTATTACTACTTACTTACTTACCTACTTCAAAAATGCCCTAATGTGAAAAGAAATAAACATATCGAAAACAGAGGAACATTGTACCGTTACGAATAAATAAAGATACACAAATCAACAAAAGGTAAACATTTATCCAATATAAACAGCTGTTGTGAATTACTAGGAAAAATTATGTTAGTAATGGATTGCAATGTTTACATTTTACGAAATATCACATTACTGTTCGTAAAATGAAAATAAAAAGTGTAGTGGAATAGAATTTGACACACACGCAAAACAGCAACATTTTCCTCTTGCCACATAACATATGACGTGATAATGCGTAAGAATGCAATGCTTGAATCGCTTGTTTCATCATATGAGAAATACTTTCGTCAGTCGTGTCTGCTGCGACATAAACGTATCGCGCTATTTTAATCTTTTCCCCATTTCACAGCATCTGCGATACCTCATCACAGTGCCGAATATCACACTCGGCCCTTATGTTACTTGTTGCCTTAATTTATTATCATGCGTCCATTTCTTTCAATATTTTCAGTCATTTTTCAAAAACAAGTAGTTTTAGAGTTGCACGAACAATAGTGGCGATGCTTTTACAAGCAATTACTCGACTTTTCCTTCATATGTCATTTGTATCTTTATTAGAATGCTTGAGAAACGATTTGTCATTCTAGCAAATATTTTAAAAAATCTATTTTTTCCTCTCTCTCAATTTAGTCGACAGCCGAGTCAGCAGTTTATAAGCGCACTTAAGTTTTTGCGGTAAATCCTAAAAATGACGGGGTTGCGCCTCTCGCCGGCAATCTAGAACTCTCACAAGCTGCCATTGCATGACGGTAGCTTGAGAAAGGTCTGATTATCCTTTTTAATTTTAATTCAGAACCAACTGAGCAATTCAGTTCTCGTCTGGGACACTTAGAAGGGATTGAAGTTCTTCTTTGAAGACTGTTCTCGTGCCCTTTGCAGATATGATCTAAAGTAGTAGTTTGCTGACTGATGTCTTCCTTGAAACGACGCAGAATTGCTAAAATCTCTCTCTCTCTCTCTCTCTCTCTCTCTCTCTCTCTCTCTCTCTCTCTCTCTCTCTCTCTCTCTCTCTCTCAGAAACGATTTAGACCAGTCGGTAAAACTTCTTTTTTCATGTCCGTATACATTTAATTTTCATGGGTCCTCTCTCTCTCTCTCTCTCTCTCTCTCTCTCTCTCTCTCTCTCTCTCTCTCACACACACACACACACACACACACACACACACACACCAGTCGGTTAAAACACTTTTTGATGTAGGTTACACCAGTCTCTCTCTAAAACTCTCTTTTTGATCTCTCTCTACATTTCTCTCTCTCTCTCTCTCTCTCTCTCTCTCTCTCTCTCATATCCTTTTGTACTTGAGTCTCCTCAGTTTTACATGTCTACCTTTACCCTGTGGTTTGCCCGTAAGGGGAATGTCTTCCATTAGGCACTTATTGAAGTAAGCATTTGCATGCCTGTTCTGGAAGGGGGATTATGAGGCATGGCTCAGACGTCGTGTTGTCATTACGTGCAAAAGTTCTACGAAGTCAGAATTGTTCTTTACTTCCCCGTTCATGAAAATTAGGAGACGCTGCGTTTTAACCCCTTATTAGCTCTGAATCCCTCGTGTTTCTTGTAACTTTGTAATGACGAATGACTGAATGGAGTGACTTTAGTCTGGGAGGGAGCCTTCTCATCTGGAATTAAAAAGATATAAGATTTTAAATGTTGTAGTCGGTTTTACATAACAGTAATTATAGCAGGTTTTGTTTTTGGCTGTTATGGGACGTGAGTGAAATAATAAGAATATAATAGCAGTGGTGAAGAAATATGTATTAAAAACATATAGAAAACGAGAGCTTTCGAGAACGTGCTCGGTTCTCCCGCTCAGTTGAGAAGGAGAATCGAGCAGGTTCTCGAAAGCTCTCGTTTTGTGTATATCTTGAATATATATTTACTCTTACACCATCGTGGATTTCTTCATCATTTTAGTGACTCATGAGACTTTTGTGAATAATAGTAGTAGTAGTAGTAGTAGTAGTAGTAGTAGTAATTGTAAAAATGAAGCATATATTCCAAAACTGTCTCGGCAAATCGACGTAGTAGTATTAGTAAGGAAAACATTGCATTGCAATCAAAACAGAGTGAGGGCTCGCGTGCATTTGCATATACACGCGATAGGGAGGCAATGGCATTATGATGCTCAGCACGACAGAACTAATTATGCCGTTTCCGGCTTTATTGTTGATAACACATTAATGAACTTTCTACTTATCTGCTTAATAAGCTGAGAGACGTCAGTGGAATGCATAAATAAATAGTATATTCAGTTTTTTACTCAGTGAAAGCTGAGGGCTAATGTAATGCTTGAGTTGTAATATATGGATGAAATTAGTGGAAAGCATTGAGAGTGTATACTCGCTCCAATACAAAATTTTAAAAAGATCGTAGGATCTTTATTCGTCTCACAAAGCACAACGAGATCTCGTTGAAAGACAGACAGACAAATAAGCAAGTCCGAATACATAGCTTTCCGTCCATATTCGTCAGCGGAGGTCAAAAATGTAGCTTGGTTCCTGGTCAAAGGGGATGAAGAGTAATTAGAGTATGTAATTCGATGGCAACATGTGCCGCTTTGTGGCTTTGAAGTATTTTACAGGAAGCTAAATGAATTCAGTATTCTGTGTATAGATTTTATTGCTAGGTGTAATTGCCGTTTAGCAGTAAATTGTGTTGTTGCTAACATTCCTTGCTGTCGTATAGAATATAAAAAGAGATGTTTTACTTTTATTACTCATAAAGTTATTAAGATTTTCAAAACCGTTAAGATATATTTTGTAATGATGCATGACTGAATGGAATGACTGTAGTTTGAGAAATAGTCTTGTCAATTGAAATTAAAGACATTTATTAAAATGTAGTAGTATTAGGTCCTACATAATAATGATTGTGGCATATTTTACTTTTGGAAGATAGTGTAGTATAGTAATAGTTTTATACACTCTCCCTTTTCCTTGGATTCATTCATCGTGAAACGAGCCCGATCAACAAAGCTTCGGGAGCTGTCATGTTAATTATGACGCTCGAGGGCGTTATTGTGGTTTCGGGGTTACCTTCCCCAAGGCACTTGTGCAGTTGCCTTGCACTGAACTAGTGTTAACCCGTGGAGTGATTTGTCATTCTCACTTTTCAATCTTCAGTAGCACCACGTCCGTTATCTCTGCGTCCTTACATCTCTGTTCGGTTATGTTATTGTAATTTTATCTGTTTATGTGTATGGTCATGCACAGGCTCCTCAATTCGCTCACTTCTCACTCTCGCAGATGGGCAGTGTGCTTTCAGGAATAGCCTCGTTTCCAGCATGTTCAGTGTAAATGTGTACTCATTTAAACACTGATAATAATGGTTATGCTATGAAAACGGGCAGAGATAATTCTTTCTTGCGTATGTCTTAGGAAGCTGAAACTCAAATGTGATGTTTTCTAAGCTTCAGTTGCATCACTTTAGTGGGCGTCCGCAAATCTGGAGCACCAACATGGCAAAGATTGAATAGATATGTTTCCATTCCCACCGTTTTTTAATGTTGCTGTCGATAAGGTGAGAAAATCAGCGTGGTTATCTAGCTCTTGACGAGATAAAGAAAAAGAAAGTTGATGTAAAAACTCTGGGACCAGACTCTGATTCGGGGTTACTTTTCCGCGGGTGAATACCTTCATTTGGGCATGCACGCCAAAATTGGGGTCATAGAACTCCATCTTTATTTATTAAAGACATATGATAATGCAGCTGAATAAAACGATAGTTATGAATGATTTACACTGCCAATCTTATCTGCGTGGCTTCATTATTTTTCTCGTGTATTTTAACCAACTGATATATTCATACATCGCAGTTGATATTAAGTCTAGTTTGACATCACTACGAATCAGTGTTGCGGTAACGCCATCTCGACTGTAAAGACAATGTGATTTTATTTTCTGTCTGCATGTCAAGTACAACTAAGTTATTGGCTATCTTGAAGCCACGCAGCAATAGGTGATAATGATTTCAACAGTTTGGCGAAGTGGATATAGAGACGTGTTGGGCAATCCAGTTGAATCTGCAAGCTCAAAAAAGTTAAGAACCCATATGCTGAAGCAGGCGAAAATCTCGCCTCTTAAAACCGCCACTAACGCTCAGTTATACCTGCGCAGTTATGCCTGCACAGTCGGCGTGTGCAGGCAAAACTGAACCCACTAACGTTCAGTCTTGCCTGCACAGGGATAACTGCGCAGGTATAACTGAGCGTTAGTGGCGGCCTTCAAATGAGAGAAGGCTGTACAAAAAGTTAAGCATACCTTAGTTTAACCAGACCACTGAGCTGATTAACAGCTCTCCTAGGGCTGGCCCGAAGGATTAGACTGACTTTACGTGGCTAAGAACCAGTTGGTCACCTAGCAACGGGGCCTACAGCTTATTGTGGAATCCGAACAACATTATACCGAGAAATGAATTTCTGTCACGAGAAATAAATTCCTCTAAATCTTCATTGGCCGGCCGGAGACTCGAACTCGGGCCTAGGAGAGTGCTATCCGAGAACTCGACCGACTCGTCCAACGAGGAACTAGAAGGCTGTACAGATCAGGAAACAAGGCAGCTTAAAATTCGCTCCACTTGAGCAACACTTTCCCTTTACAAATTTATGGCTGACCTTAGAGGCCTAAGGAGAGAGGCATTGGGTCACAATAAGGCCCCAAAGCTCATCGGAGCGTATAAAAATCCAAGGCTGGCCGAGCCTTATCGCTCACCCTTGAAGAGCTGGCGTGTGAAGAGAAGGTAGAAATTTATGCCTATTATCACTGTCATGTGGGAATGCACGCTACACTTGCTAATGTAACATGATGAGCTGTGATGAATTGCCTTTATATTATCAAGTGGCAGGTCGATTGCATTACTTTCTTAGGGTTAAATTGATACGCAGTTCTCTTGCCTGTGTCCTATTTTTAAGTTTATTTATCAGCTCAGTAGTTTTGTTTTTTTTATGTATCCCGTTGTGGTGATGTTTGTTATATATGCTCAGTTTCACTTCTTCAGTTTCACTTCTTTATATTTCCTTTCTTGCTTTTTAATCTTTAGGTACTTAAAAATGCAGTTCTTGTACCATCGGTTCGTCTCAAAGAATGTATGTGTGTTTTGTGAATAAAAACAATAATAATTTCGTTTGTGGAATAATGTCACCGTTCTATTTTCATTATCAGCTGAAATCATTTCATGGTTTTTTGGTGAATGACGTGTGAATAGGTTCGTGTTAGGATGATTGTAGTGATATTCAAGTAATGAGCTTTTTATTGCTTTTCAAAACCTTCCATGATTAGCACAACAAACGCATAAAATATAAAAATCCGTGAAGCGGAAACGTTCACAGACGCGCACACACAAACTCCGCTGCACATATGTATACGTATACAATATATATATATGTGTGTGTGTTTATAATATATATATATATATATATATATATATATATATATATGTATATATATACATATATATATATATATATATATATATATATATATATATATATATATATATATATATATATATTACATGAAAAACAGCCTAGGAGTGACCAAGACTTTTTGAAATACATTCTTATACTCCACGGAGCCATAGATTTATGTATGTGTGTGGATATATAATATATATGTGTGTGTGTGTGTGTATACATGATAAATAAAAACTCGGAGTGACCATGACTTTCGAAATATATTCTTATATTCCACAGCACAATAGACATATATATATATATATATATATATATATATATATATATATATATATATATATATATATATATATATATATATATATATGTGTGTGTGTGTGTGTGTGTGTGTGTGTGTGTGTGTGCGCGCGTGTGTGTATGTGTGTGAATGAACACGTGTACGCATGTGAGCCAGAGAGAGAAATACTTTTGTAAAATGGATACCGTCACCTTGGACGCGTGAAAACGAAAACTGCTTTCAGGCCGGATCCTCAAGGAAATCAAGCTTGCTGAAGGCCAGTACTGTAATGGACTTAGGAGAGACAAAAGATAGAAGGAAAAGCCTTTATCATTTTTCGTTTTTTTCAGTATGTTTCGTTTTGTTTTGTTTTGATATTTTAGTTCTGTGCGTGTCAACAATTGAAGGTTTTAGTAATACCATACGAGTCACCACGCATCGTTGTCTTAGCTTATCTGACCTATGGTGCTCTCTCTCTCTCTCTCTCTCTCTCTCTCTCTCTCTCTCTCTCTCTCTCTCTCTCTATATATATATATATATATATATATATATATATATATATATATATATATATATATATATATATATATATATATATATATATATATTGAAGGAAAAGATGAAGGCTTGGCCTTGAAGGAAATAAGGTAAGATGGAGATATTCCCAAAGCTTTGAATTTTTAAAGGAAAGAACTGTCATTGAACCGTCTTGTCCAGAGATTAATAAATGTTGGAATATGTGAGGGGACAGGTGTTCCCATTATTGCATAGTTCTTCTACGATGTTGACCTTTGATGATGTTCCGCCAATTTAGCAAACAAATTAAGTTAACGTTTTTTCATACTTTTTGTCATTATCATTGTGAAATTTGACTGCTGACCGTTATCATGACAGTAATAAAAATTGATGCTCTCGTGTCGTTCTGACGGGATATACGATTATTATTATTATTATATATTATTATTATTATTTTTTTTTTTTTTGTGGGGGCGGGGTCTATCAGTCATCATGTTCGACTGGGTGGTTTTTATAGTGTGGGGTTCCTTGGGAGTCCATCACTTTTCTCACTATGTGCGCTGTTTCTAGTAGCACACTTTTCTGCATCAGTCCTGGAGCTACTTCGGCATCTAGTTTTTCCAGATTCCTTTCAGGGATCTTGGGATCGTGCCTAGTGTTCCTATGATTATGGGTACAATTTCCACTGGCATATTCCATATCCTTCTTATTTCGATTTTCAGATCTTGATACTGAACAACGTTCTCTCTTTCTTTCTCATTTAATCTGGTGTCCCATGGTATTACGACATCAGTGATTGATACTTCTTGATTTTGTCAATCAACGTCACGTCTGGTCTATTGGCACGTATCACCCTATCTGCTCTGATACCATAGTCCCAGAGGATCTTTGCCTGATCGTTTTCTATCACCCCTCAGGTTGGTGTTCGTACCACTTATTAGTGCAAGCTAGCTGGTGTTTCTTACACAGGCTCCAGTGGAGGGCTTTTGCTACTTAATCATGCCTCCTTTTGTACTGGTTCTGTGCAAGCGCCGGACATTCGCTTGCTATGTGGTTTATGGTCTCGTCTTTCACACTTTTGTCACTGTCATTGTGAAATTTGACTTCCTGCCTTTGGACATGTCTGGTTCTTAGGGCCTGATCTTGTGCCGCTGTTAGCATTCCTTCTGTTTCCTTCTTGAATTCTCCCCTCTGTAGCCATTGCCATGTTTCATTCGCTTGCCAGTTCTTTTGTCTGTTTCATGTGCTGTCCGTGCATTGGTTAGTTGTGTCATTCCTCTGTTCTGTTTGTCATTCTCCTGTCCCCGTATATTTCTGGGTCTTCGTCTACTTTTATCAGTCCTTCTTCCCATGCACTCCTTAGCCACTCGTCTTCACTGGTTTTCAGATATTGCCCCAGTGCTCTGCTCTCGATGTTGACGCAGTCCTCTATGCTTAGTAGCCCTCTCCCCCTTCCTTTCGTGTTATGTAAAGTCTGTCTGTATTTGCTCATGGGTGTAGTGCTTTGTGTATTGCCATGTGTTTTCTAGTTTTCTGGTCTATGCAGCGGAGTTCAGCCTTCGTCCACTCCACTACTCCTGCGTTGTATCTGATTACTGGTACTGTCCATGTGTTTATGGCTTTCGTCATGCTTCCGGCCTTAAGTCTCTGTATATATTATTATTATTATTATTATTATTATTATTATTATTATTATTATTATTATTATTATTATTATTATTATTATTATTATTATTAAAATGGTACTTGCATTCAGCTACAACAAACCTATTAAGCCATACAAGTAAAATGCCCTTAAGTGAATAAATCGATAAATTGAGAAATGAAAACACACACACACTTACTCACTCACTCACACGCTGACTCACTCACCCACACACTGACTGACTCACTCACTCACTCACACACTCACTCACTCACACTGTGCGAACAACTCTTATTCAGATAAACTTAGGCAAAGGTGCATGTGGCTTACATCCTCTCTTGAAGCCAAGGAAAAGTTTTACGTGTATTATCATTATCAGCAAACCCTCATTATGATTTGACTTACTGTGATTATTTGTGGTCATTAAGGAAAAGTGAATGCAGTAGAGATGAGGGTTATCTTTATAATGAGTGATACTTTCCATCTTTCATTTCATAGATGTTGTCATATTTTGAAAGTTCGTAATTAAAACGTTTAAGTTTTTGTTCAATTTTTTTTCCACCTGGGAAGTAGGTCACTGCATCCGATAATTTCTTTCAGTTGCCATTGTTTTAACGCCTGGAAAGTAGACCTCTACAGCAGCTGTTGTTATCTTACTCCGCCTGTTTTTAGTTGTTTCACCTGACAAGTAGATCATTGTAACAATTAATTTCTTCGGGCGATACTTTTTTTTCCCACTTTTCATATTTTTATTGCTGGGAAGTAGCGTTAAGAAAGGAAGTCACTTTTTACTGAGAGTCAGAGAGATTCTTCGTGTCTTCGTATCATAATGAGTGAGGCTGTTGATTATTTTCTCATTTAGATGACGGTGGAAGATACAAGAGGTTCGGTTTTGATCATTAAAGTTTCTTGACCTCTCATTTGATGACTGGATTCTCTCTGCTCACCACCCATTTGGCCTTCCGGATCTGATTGTGGCCCGGTGACGCTTCCACCAAACCCCTAAAGTCTGTTGGAAGTGTGTGCCATTCTTTGAATTCGGCATATCTACGAAAAATCACGTTGTTCGTCTACTTCTTTAGTTAATACCAGTCTCTCTCTCTCTCTCTCTCTCTCTCTCTCTCTCTCTCTCTCTCTCTCTCTCTCTCTCTCTCTCTCTCTCTGTGGGCTAATGTACCTCCTCGGCTCACAACTAAGCCACCCACGTGGTAGTAAGGGTGCTTTTCGGAAAAAACTTCAATATGCCCATGTTGACCTAATCAGTGAATTTGATATGTGGTTTGTTAATTGACTGTTGAAGGTAACAGGTGGGTTCAAACGAGAGAGAGAGAGAGAGAGAGAGAGAGAGAGAGAGAGAGAGAGAGAGAGAGAGAGAGAGATCAGTATTCCGTCAAAATATGTACCAGAATAATGTGGTTTTAAGGACGGCAAGTCCTCGACAGGTTAACCTTCACTTGACCTGGATGACACATTCCTGTCCTCCCTTATCTGTTTATCTTTCTCTCCTCGCCCCTAAGAGCGATAGCACCCTTGGCTTACCAACCAAATAACTAACGTTCGATTCCCCACCCAGACGAGGATGGACGATATGGGCTAGTTCCATAAAAGTAATTGTGCTTGTGTTGACCTGAGATGTAAAGTAGGTTTCTATATGTTTGTTGGCTGATATCGGCGGAGGAAGACAAAAAAAAAAAAAAGAAAGAAAAGGAGTGAAAATATCTAACTTGAGTAATTATTAGAACCTCACAGTGTGTACTGTTATAACAGGAGGGCTCAACGAAGTCATCTCACGGAGATGAAACCATTTATAAGTTATTCTCTCTCCAAGTCAGTCCATTTCCAATGGAATGCTCCCTGTCCTCAGTCTATCCCAAGTGAGATAGGAAGATACCCAGACTTCCAGGTTAATGTAACTTTGGAAGAAACGGAGGTAAAGTGATATAATCAATTACCGGACAAGAAACGGGGTGCGCCAGACTCATTTGCTGTTAAAGGGAAATGTCTTGCCCTTATATGAACAGGAGCTGGCAGTAGTCTGTGACCTTGCCTGACCTTTCTCGTCTAGAGTGCTATCTTCTTACCGAAACTTAAACTTATTTTGCCGTTTGCCCGTCGATTGGTGTTAGAATTGATTGTTTATCAGTTTTGTTTATGCAGATATGCGTTGTAAATACTGTGGTCATCGATGGATTGAAGAGAAACGCATAATATGTCTAAGAATTAAAAGACTTTAGACAAGAATAACAGTAGAACGACAAAGGGAGAATTTGGAAAATTAAAATTATGAGTACGTAAACAGTGTTTAAAAGATATTTTAGAAAATTTAAATGGCTTTCTCTCTCTCTCTCTCTCTCTCTCTCTCTCTCTCTCTCTCTCTCTCTCTCTCTCTCTCTCTCTCTCTCTCCGTGCTGTGGATATTCTTCCAGTACGGAGCTCCTTTCGAAGAAATATCTTGCCATTGGGCTGAAAAAAGTCCATTATTTTCGTGTTGACGTAAAAAAGCAAAGGCCAGGATCTCTCCCCTCCCTCTCTCTCTCTCTCGTCACCCATACATATCCGCTGGTTTTTTCCAATCCTCTTTGTCCATAATTGCAGCGTTTCCATGACAAAACTTCGCCAAACTGTCATTTCTACGGAAGATGACTGCACCATACGCTGCCGTTTATGTTAACGATAGCTGCAGGGTATAGTTTTCCTTCTTGCTCCAAGGTCTTCCATGAAAGCCTCATTGTCTTGAGGCCAATCAAAGTAGACTCGAAAGTAGCTTCTAGTGTGCAAGAAAGCCGCGTTGCCTTCCAGCCAATCGGAGTTGACACGAGTGCCACTCGTTAGCCGGGGAAGGATTTAGAAGTCATTGTCCACACCGGATTTTCTCTTCACGTCGAAACAGTGGAACAGCTTTCACCGTAGTTTACCTCAGCTCTTTCTCACTCCCCTCGTGAAATTTCCTCCTCGGGGCATTTCACTGTAAGTGGGAAAGAGGTAATTGTATTTATCATCTATGTTGGACAAGAAATTAAACTGATGTCTTTCTGGAAATGTGGTTTTTCTTTTCTGATATGTTCATACACTTGTGCGAAGGTTAACTCTGCAAATGTTAGTTAATATGAAGACGAACCCATCTTATTTAATCGTAAAAAATTCTCTTACGAGCAAGTCTCCTTTGGCACAAGTCCAGCTTAATTAGGCTTTCATTATTTTTTGTGATAATACGTTTATTACTCCGCTGGTCTCGCAGTCGCTCTCTCTCTCCCTCTCTCTCATTGAAGTAAATCAAATTTGGGTGTTTTCATTACTCAGAAACCCTTGATAAAAATCAGCGCTCATTACCATTTGTTTCTTAAGAACTAGCAATTTCACCCCTAAAATTAATACTTTCAAACTTGCAAGAGACCGTGGTGCTCTGGAATGAACGGCAAAAGGACACAGAGAGGCTGTCAGAATTATTCAGTTTTGTTGATGTAAATGTTTGTAATTTAGTGGTAATATATCGTTAGTTAAGATGGGTCATAAAAGTTCCAAGATTACATAATGCCACAGAAATTAGAAACAGCGAATTGCTGATTATATATACTGTACATACACTAAATATATATATATATATATATATATATATATATATATATATATATATATATATATATATATATTTATTTATTTATATCTTCTTCTTATATATATATATATATACTGAACGTGGGTATTCGCAGGAATGTTATGTACTTTTTCTGTCCGCGTTATCTGTAGTTGCTAGCGACGGATAATCAGAAAGTTGTAAATGAAATGGCGCAAGTTTCCCCGTTAAAGTCGTCCACTTGTTCCCCAGTAAAATATGTAAACAGTTTTAAATCTGTCCTTGTGGCGGCGTAATTGAGACCGATGCGCACGGATGATGTCTTACTAGTTATCTTCGTTCTGTTTTTATTTTATGTTTTATAATTATATATTTGTCATCTTTTTCTTTTTGAATTAAATGCTTCTTTTTTATAAAGTATGCTTAGCAGGTTAATAGCTTCTCAGGTATGTTCCATATACAAAAATGCCAAGAAAATATGAATCTTGTTCCACTGGCACGAATATATAATTTAAAACAAAATCGACCGCCTCAAAAAAAAGCAAAAGAAAACGAAGGCAACATTAGTTTCGTGAGTGATTTATCAGATTACAGATCACTCGACGAGCGGTACGCGTGTAGCGCGCTAGACTAAACCGTTTGGAAGGGAAAAAGCAAAAATATTCGAACGACTGTACATTGCACGATCATGCGTCTTTGAATCACATCGGCCCCGTTTTTTGTGATTTCAGCCCGGCCATTCTAGTATTAAATTGTTGAATATCAGGGTCACATTTCTCGACTCCATTAAGGCATGCACGAATGATGTGTTATTAAATGAAAAGAATAATTAAAATGAGGCAGAATTCTAAAAGCAAAATAGATTGGGACGAAGGAAAGCAGCACAGAACTTCAGTGCGGTCTACAGCGTGCCGTAAAAGATACCCACATATTCTTTTAACTGTCGTAACCGATTTTAGTTCGTGATATGATATTCAATTCCTCTTTTTGTATTGCTCTTTCTCTCTCTCTCTCTCTCTCTCTCTCTCTCTCTCTCTCTCTCTCTCTCTCTCTCTCTCTCTCTCTCTCTCGCTTCACGAGACGTCTAGACTTGACTTTACATGTTTCGCTCGAATTGTTTTTCGTGGTCGGAATCACAAGCGTCACGCGACATTGATTCCTTTTAAGAAAATTTCGAAGAAATCAAGACTTCCCTCTCATCTTTATTCTCCTCCTCCTCCTCCTGCTATTCTTCTTCTTCTTCTTCTTCTTCTTCTTCTTCTTCTTCTTCTTCTGCTTCTTCTTCTTCTTCTTCTTCTTCTTCTTCTTCTTCTTCTTCTTTTTTTTTATACTGGGGCCAGTGTGGCGACTAATCTTCTGCGCTTTCGGTAGCCACAATCGAATGAGACATTAGAGGTAAACGGAAGCAGCAGAGAGCGAGAAGATAGACTTGCCTGTTGAAACAAGGAAGGCTATACGAGTCTGGGAAAACAAAAGAAGGAAGAATCCCAAAGCGAATGAAAAATCTATTTCCTCGATGATTACCATTTAGCAATCTTTACATCTGGTTTAGTTGTGTGTCAATTACTGTCTGTGTTTTGACATATGTAAATATTTACTTTCTCAGAATTTATGCGCATTTTCAAATTCCTGTATACTCTACTGAATCCGTTGGCTTGTGGGCCTTATTGTGACTCAGTGACCTTATGTAGCTTTGTAAGCATAGCTTAGTGTGATTGTTCTTTTTATGAAAGAAGATTCCCATAAGTTTTATTAATCAGATGATCTTCAAGCGTTCCAAAGTTGTTTTCACTTCAGTTAGTCCTTTTGTCATTTGATAACTTTCTGAGACTTTCGTTACAGTGCACTCATTCTGGGCCTCAGCCTTGATAAGAGAGAGAGAGAGAGAGAGAGAGAGAGAGAGAGAGAGAGAGAGAGAGAGATTAGCGTAGGGATGATATCAAGCCTTACTTAATCTTGCAGTCTATGTTACATGATAGCCGAAAGCCTTCAGTCAGTAAAGATAATTTAACCCGCCTGAGTTTTCCAACCTTCAACGACCCCTGACGTTGCGACGCCATTTCACCGAAAACTTCTCCCGGAGAAAAGAGAAAATCGCCATTTTCAACTTCGATTGAGGGATCGTCATTAGTCACACGCCATTAAGGCGAAGATTTCGCGGGGGACAGTTCATTCTTGGTGGGGGGGAGGAGGGGAGGTTAGGACTGATGAATCGAAGGTGTCCACGATCAGCCATTGAGTCGACTTCCGGTTGAAAAACCTTTTTTCGGCCATGGTTGGAAGCCTGAGGCGGGCAGAACTGACTAAATCTGTCTCCTGAGAGAGAGAGAGAGAATATTTGATTTGAGTCATCTCGTCAAGTTCATCCCGTTTATAATTATGATGTGGTATGTAAATATTTACGGTGTATTATTTTCCCGATTTTCTCTCTCTCTCTCTCTCTCTCTCTCTCTCTCTCTGCGACCCGCACTACTCAACTGACTACCTACAGCGCTGGTCAGTAATCACAGTGGTTCCAAGGGTACGCGCCCCGACTGTTCCCTCGTCGCCTAGGATCAAGCGAGAGAGATAGAGAGAGGGAGATTTGTCAGGTGTCAAAACGTTATGTTGTGGCTTCTTCACGCCTTGAGAAAATAAAGTTGTATTTATATAGAAGCACTTATAAACCCCTCCCATTTCCCCACCCAGAGAAACACCCAAAGACAGAGACAGCGAAGGTTCTATTAACTAAAGTGTCCTTAATTTATCATCTGTTATAATCGTCATGGTCAGTTTCCGTGACGTTCGTTGTTAGTAAAAAAAAAAAAAAATTAAATGAGGTGCTTTGTTTCACAGGTGGAGAGTTGAAGTTTACGCACTGCTAAAGAAAATAATTGCAGGAAGGAGAAAAACTGGGATAAAGTTAGCCGAGGCTCAAGATAATTTTAAAATGAATTTTTTTACTTTATTCTTTATTAATACAAATATTCAGTGTCACAATTTTTAATTATGGCTGTTTTGTTGGATTTCATTTGCAAACATTATGAATTTTATTTTATTTTATTTTATTTTATTATACGAAACAATAAAAAAAACTCCTTGTTGAAAGCTAGCATCCACAGAATAATGACCATATATGTAAAAAAAATGGGGGGGTGGATAATACGATAACAAAATAACAAACAAGTACTGTATTACTTTACATGCCCTCCACTGGCCTCAACCAACACCTCTCTTATGAGCCTAATAGTCGATGGAATGTTAAAGACACCATTATCGCTCTTGCAAAAGCAAATACTTCCCCGCAGTTTTCTTCCGAGAAGGTGGCAGCTTGTTTTAGTACGAAGGTCATGGTCAATGTCACAAAGTCGTTAACCTTAGTGTTGCGTAAAAGGACTTCATTAATGAAGTATGAGTGTTGAATGTGAAGTCTCTCTCTCTCTCTCTCTCTCTCTCTCTCTCTCTCTCTCTCTCTCTCTCTCTCTCGTAGGCCTTACGTAAGCTCTTGAACCGATTAGTGGGAGCTGTGATGGAAAGGTAAACGTGACAGACACACTAACAGACAGACAGGCCGAGGGACAAACGCGAAGAAAACAAACGCACAAACGTATACATGCGCAAACAAGCATACATATACATGCACAAGTATTAGTTGATAGAGCAAAACATAGTGGAACATGAACATCAATGTGTTAAGATCAGTGTTGTTTTGCAGTGTTGTTTTAACTGTGATTAGAAAATGATTACTGTTAGCAATACACACAATTTTTATATATAAACAAATAAAAAAGTATTATTGGTAATGCGCGATTAACTTCGTTTTTTTTTTTTTTTTTTTTTTTTTTTTTTTAGGATTCGAATTGATACTCCATCGAAAAGTTATCAGACTGGTTCTACCATCATGTAGTGACAGTTAATTTTCAGTCTTCAGTTTTGCTCACCTTTATTCGGATTCCAGTCTCGGCAAGCTTTTATCGAAGTGGGGTTTTGACCCGTGACCGACCTTCGCTCAAAATCTCACCACAATCCACATTTTTCCCTTAATCTCTCCAGCACATGGCGTAAGAAGGAGACAGACGTAAGGACATACCTTGCTGGAAACAAGGGTGGAGTGAGTAGATTATGCAAAATAGGTTCCGTTATGGTTTATGAACATGTAAAGTATGCGGTTTTCCAGTCTTTTCCCATCCAGAGGAAAAATTATCACTTCTCGGTAAATGGTCATGAAATATTCATGAACTTGAGTACAACGGATTTTTTTTTTTTTTTTTTTTTTTTTTTTTTTTTTTTTTTTTTTTTTTTTAGATATTTTGATCTTGCTTGTTGACTATCAGATCCGAGATAAATTGAGTTTTCAACGATCGCCTGCAACAGGTTCCTTTGTGAAACATTTCAAATTTTTTATTGCTTTTTAAGATCAAATGATCTGTTGTTTATTGCGTATAATTACTGAAATACATCCATCCCATTGTATTTCGCGAATCAGATGTTGAAGGTACCAGATCCGAGATAAATTAGTTTTCAACGATCTCCTGGGTTCCTTTGTGACTGAGGTTGGTTTTAGAATTTTGCAGTTCTGTTTTTCGAGCTTTGGAATTTAAATGTTTCTTCCATCTCGCAAGAGACAGTTCTGTCTCTCCTTTTAGGTCAGTACCCCTACTTATTTTTCTTTCTTCGGGCTTTTTTTTCGTCCGTCTTATTGGTCAAGACCTTTTGAGTGATGAAGACGTACTTGATTTGATGTGATCATTTATTTAACTCTTAAATTTAATTTTTTCTCAGTCTCGTTGTTCGTTTACCTCAGGAACTCCAGTACGAGACACAATCCTAACTCGATCAGAGACATGATTTCCAATTAGGAAATCATTGATTTCAATGAATATTTTAATACAAATAGGACGCGTGTAACTAATGAACAAAAAGGATTCTTTAATAGGTGCTGCCAACGGTATGGGTTGTGCTGCGCACTGTAGGCGGTGCTATAGGTTTTTGACCGAGACCCTTTGGCCCTCCAACGTCACTGGCTCCTGTCTTTTACTTTTAATCCATTCCTTATGGTCTCTTTAGACCCTGAACGTCCAACATCAACTTTATCGTGCTCCATTTACCATCTGTCATTTTAAAGCAAATATGTCGGTCTGTCCTTACGGGCGCCAAAAAGTGTGACGAACATGGCAGTAATAATGACAGTAGTAATTATTAAAGAGTGGTGATGGTAGTTATAAAAAAAAAGATTATGTTACGGTGGTGGTACAAAAATTCCTGTCATTCAAAACCTGTCCACCTGTGCAGGATATCTTACGTAACAAAAGGTATTGATGGTACTATTGGTTTTAACGCAGTAGTGGGTTTGGGGTTCCATCCTCAGATACGCTTCTTTTGTTTGTTTGTTATTTTGTTAGCGCTTCGTTATTCCTTCTTCTTCTTCTTCTTCTTCTTCTTCTTCTTCTTCTTCTTCTTCTTTCAAATAAGCAATCTACTATACTTTGTGCACTTGCTACCTTAAATTTGTTCCAGGAGCATCTGTGTCGTTGTCAATAATAATAATAATAATAAATAATAATAATAATAATAATAATAATAATAATAATAATAATAATAATATGAGCATTCCTTTCTGTGAAACTCATTTATCAAGTACTTGACCCTTTATCTTGTTTCATAACATATCATTTTTCAAGACGTTTTCTCTCAGCTTACTGGAAAAGGTCCAGGAAAAACCTCTTCTCTAGACCTTGGAAATATAAAGAACCTCTCGCTTGACGCCAGGATTCGAACCCGGGTCTGGCTGGGCACAGTTTATCCAGCAGTTCATCACCCACGATGTCACGAAAGACAGGAATTTATGAGATATGAGTTCATACATATACATATGTCTGCCCTTTTTTTTTTTTTTTTTTTGCGTTCTGTCTTTTCGAATGGTTGCTATGCTTGCATTTTCCTTGATGCTTTTCAGGAATTGGACGTTTAAGTTGCGTGATTTAAAACTACTCAACTTCTTGAGGCTTCCGGTTCTCTGGTTAATAGCTTCGAGAGAGATTTATCACGTAGTGGAATTCCTGAGGCGTACTGGTGGTTAGCCCCAAGGGGGAGAACCTGGGAAAAAAATGACTTCTCTTTCTCTCTCTCTCTCTCTCTCTCTCTCTCTCTCTCTCTCTCTCTCTCTCTCTCTCTCTGGGAGGGTTGCTTCGCCGTCTTTTCTTAGAAGTGTACACATTCTCCGTGTTTTTGTATTTGTAAGCCATTCATACGCACACAATGAGATGGCTTTTTTATGCAGGCTAACCTAAAGTGCGTAATAAAACTTTTACTAAGCACATGAAGTGAATGAATTAATTCCTACTGGAAAATGAATTACCAAGCTTTGGAACTTCCTTCTCCGTTTTCCTAGATTTACTCTTAGAAGGCTTTTTTTTTTTTTTAAATATAAACCCTACCCATTCTCCCTTACGCCTTTTATTTTTTCCTGACCTGGACTAGTAAGTGCGGTAGGGTACCAATCCCATTAACTTGAGCAGGTGAAAAGTAAAGCTAAATCAAGGGAGAGGAGCTGTCATAGAGTTCGACTCACGTTTTACTACTACTACAGTACTACTATCACAGCTTGTGATTTTTCACTCTATTAGGTTCGAAGAAAATATCATAGATGGTGTTGTGATATCTGATATATCGTTTGGCTAATTAGCAGTGGTTGCTTGAGTGTATGTTTGTGTGTTTATAAGAGAGAGAGAGAGAGAGCGTGCGAGCGTAGGCAGTTGCGTTACACTTAATACCACTATCTGGTGCCAACGTCATCGGAGATATCACTGTTTCTTTCCCGTTTTCCAAAGACATTTTTCTTCATCATCTTCGTCATCATTAAATGTTTCATCTCGTTGCTGTCGATATCTGTGTCACTGAGTGCAGCATTACCTGGAATTTTTTTTTTTGTCGGTTTTTTTTGGAAAAGATGCCTGGGTGCATTTTAAAACTGTAATTATTTTTCCGAGAGAAACTCGTTTCTTCTCCCATCACCTTTTGAGAAAAAAAAAATTATTGAAGGCTTGTGAATTCTTTTGGTTTATAAAACATACATGTGGTTATATATATATATATATATATATATATATATATATATATATATATATATATATATATATATATATATATATATATATATATATATATATATATATATATATATATATATATACATACACACATATATAATTTATATACACATACACAATGTTTGAAGAAAACACAATAGTGTGTCTACAGTTTCTTATTTAAAAATCCCCATCTGTATATTTCTGAAGTATAAAATCTTTAGAAAAATCTTGTTGGATCGTAGTTTTACAAATACCCTCTTCACACTCGTACCCGTCAGATGTTGAAATATAACTTTTGATTTTTTGCTTCCCATGTATGTATTCTTACAAAATCTGTTCGAATTTCTTAATTCTCTTTTGAATTATATACTTTAATTCCCCTTTGAACTATTTACTTTAATTTTAGCCTTCGACAGGTCAGTCGGTGCAGTAATCAAATGAAAATCTTATTATAACTAATATATGTTTCTTAGAAATATTTATAGCCAGCGTTTTATTTTATTGAAGATGAAAAATCATACCCGTAAAACAAATATTTTATTCCATGTTAGTTATCAGTCTTATAAGACAGACAGGTTGGCCAGTATTAAGGTGCGATAGTTCCAATTGTAATGAAGGAAAACGGTGGCGTTATATTACGTTTAACCTTGACGGAGCAGCTGCTCAGATGTCGACCGTAATGATTGTTTTTTTTTTATCTCTATGGTCATACCATTTCTTTGTCTTAATAAAAAAAAAAGGTAGCTTTTGCATATTCAGTGTTTTGAAGGATGAACTTCGTGGACTCTTAGACCACAGAAGATTGCCTTAATAGCTTACGCCCAGTTTATTACTCATAGGTTCAGTGTATTCATCCCCTATTATATCTGGGGTATTTTAGGTGTCCTAAAATACTTAAGGTATTGTAAGGCATTTCCTCATGTCAGCGGTTCTTGCGTTGCCAAAACAATATCCTTTATTATATTCTAGATTATTTTCCTTATAAATAAATGTAAAATTGGAGATGGAATCCAAAAAATGAAAAACAAAATATACCAATCAACTTTTTAAACAGCGGCAGCTCGAATAATAATAATGGTAGCAGTGCTTGTGGTCTGTTTATTTTTATTGTTTTCTAGTAACATGAGTAGGAGGATTTTACAGTTACGCATGCATTTGTAATCATGACCGTAATAGTAATTTATAACATAATTACATTATTATCTAATCTGTTAACTAGAAATTTGAAGCGGAAAATAAAACCTCCTTAAGAGACTGTTAATGTTATAAAGCAATTTGGATTTAATTGCGTTGGGCCGTCACGTTCTGATAAATCCTTGGCCCACTCACGCGCTCTCTCCATTGGCTCTCTCTCGGGCCTTATTGTGATCCATTGTCGCTCCTGCCAGACACCGTCTCCGCAGACAAATTTAAGATCCAGTATTTAAATTTATTATAGTAATGTTTATGACTTTGCGTGTTTCTGAGTGTTTAGAAGATGAGTTTAAAAGTTTATGCGTTTCATAACAACCATTAAAAGTAAAGCATTTTGCAGTTGTTTTATGCTTTGATATTTAGCAGTACGGGATAATCATTGCTAAAGTAGCTTTCGTGTTTTTGTATATTCGTTAATGAAAACAAGGTTTAAAAAAAGAAGCCTATGCTCATTGTACATGTTTGTATATTTGTTTTGCGTAAGGAGACTTTAGGAAAAACCATTTGAATAATGTCTGCGTGTTTGCATGCATGTTTTGTTTACGGAAACAGGCACCCAAACAAAGCATCCACTTGTTTCACATATTTTGTATGTTTGTTTTTATGAAAAGACCTTAAAAAAAAGCATTAACATAGTGATCATCTTGTATGGTACACAACTGCATGTTTGCTTTCATGAAAACAGGCTTTAGAGGAAAACCTTTTATTGCAGTATCTGAGCGTTCGTATGTTCGCGCTCATGTCGGTCATAAACCTGTTTAATTTCCTGTGGTGGCAACGTCGGGGGTGGGAGGGGCGTTGAATAGCCAACGTCTCGGCAGGCCAACTACTACTCTCGGCATACCATGAGCTGCGGAATTTGTGGTTTGCAAATTTCGTAGATGCTCCTGCTCTTGTAGGATGTTCGCTTTTTGGTTATGTGGTATGATGCGTAGGTTTTGATGCTTGCTTTTTTATTATGGGCTTCAGAGAAATGTTGTTCGTATTAAGAAAAATAGTACTATCGGTGACCTCTTCTGAAGATGATAATGATATCGAACTGATTTGGTGATGATGACAAGTAACCTTTTATAGTAACTGTAACTATAATGAATGTTTTCAAAGTAATAGTGATAATGAAAATAAAAACTTTTGAGTTAAAAATGCTTCTGAGACAACAAAATGCCTACACACACACACACACACACACACACACACACACACACACTGTCATATCCCACAAATCTCATGACAGATGTAGAAATACGGGCCTCCAGGCTCTCTCTCTCTCTCTCTCTCTCTCTCTCTCTCTCTCTCTCTCTCTCTCTCTCTCTCCGACAGCGTAACCAAAATGTAGTGTTAATGATTATTTCAGCGTCACCAGTACATGTCGCAATTTGAAATTCGATCTAATGTCTCGTATTCAATTCCAAATCAGATCAGACATCATTATTTTCAATAACCAGTACAAAGAACGCCGAATCCAGTTAATGGAAGGATTCGGCCGGGCAACCCCGGTACTTGATGGCAACAGGTAATCTACAGTCTCTCTCTCTCTCTCTCTCTCTCTCTCTCTCTCTCTCTCTCTCTCTCTCTCTCTCTCTCTCTCTCTCTGTGTGTGTGTGTGTGTGTTTGACACACTTCCGTTCTCACACTCGATATGCAAGCAGGTAATTATATGATAGCCGTGCGTAGACTGGAAATTTATTTAATGCCTCCATGTTTTTAGGGAACTTTTTTTTTTTTTTATTAATGAGACAGAGTGATCGAGTTCGTGGCTGCTTATAATTTTTGTTGTTTTCTTGGTTATTTATTTATTTCTGTGTGTTATTAATCACATGATTTTTAATTTGTTTTTCATTCGGTACTGATGTACTAAATTTAAAATTGTGTGTGTGTGTGTTTGTGTGTGTGTATGTGTGTGTGTGTGTGTGTGTGTGTGTGTGTGTGTATGTGTCGATGTCTGCCTTTCTCCTTGCATTCTTTAACCTTTTTCCTTTTGTACGTGACCATAAGAAATTTTGTCATGTTCCAGGAAAATCAAAATAATAATAGCAATGCATCTTTATATATACTGCGATTGACATCACTACACCAGTCGGTGTTTGAAGTGAAAAAGATGAAGGTGTAAAAGTGATTTACGCGACAGTGGTTAAATGATATAAATTCTTTTAAAAGTGCCTTTACACAATTTGTTAGGTTCTACGTCTCATTCATCTTCGGATTGTACAGTTCGTTATAGACTTTTTCTTTCCCATTCTTGCCTAGGTTTGGAAATCTCTTCCAGCCTCTGTTATCGCGGACACTTTTAACCAACCGTAAAAAACTGGGATATTGGTTTGCCCCTTTCGTTTGACAGTTTATCTTTTTGAATTTTTTTTTACTTTTTCATTACTACTTATTTCCGCTTGCACCTCACCATTAAGCTTTGTTGCAAGTTCTGTCAGTACCTGTGCTTACCCCTCCTGTCTTGTCGGGTCATGAATGGAGAATTCGCCTTTTCTTATTTGTGTTTCCTAAATCGTTTCATTGGATCCGCCTTCAAGAGGACTTGTTCTTGCTGCCATCAAGTTTCGTTTTGGCAGCCATGCCTGGCTTGGCCCCTACATCATTAAAAAAAAAATTAAGGTAAAATGACCAGTTTTACACTTGATACAGTTCTTGTCTGTTACACAACTCCGTCATATTACGTCTGTCCATTTTTTGTGGTAATTTGACTCAAGGTTAGTATAGGGTTAACAGCTGCTGTTATTATGAGCAGCACAGAGAAGACTCGTTGATTTTTTAGGTATGGAGAGAGAGAGAGAGAGAGAGAGAGAGAAAGAGAGAGAGAGAGAGAGAGAGAGAGAGAGAGAGAGAGAGAATGTGTTTCTCATCAGCGGCTAAAGAGCGGAAACCGGGAAGTCCGTCCACTTGGCGAACACCAGGAGTGTCACGTCTTTCTGTTTTTGATGACATTCCCTTATTTACACTTCCAGTTTTTGCCGAGATTCGCTTCCTTCAGAGAATCAGGTTAACGATATTGATTTTTGTTCATTTCCTCGACGGTTACGCCCTGGTAGAACCGTCTCGGTAAGATACTTATGTCATGTGCGTTTACAGACAAGCGCAGGCGTCAGCACATTTGTATTTTATAGATCAGTGGTTCTCAACCTGGGGGGCGCGCCCCCCTAGGGGGGCGTCAGCAATTTCCAGGGGAGGCGCGAGCCCTAGAGAAAATGTAAAAATTCTCTGATTCGTTATTCTCTTAACAAGAATGAGGAACAAATATTCAGGAGTTTATGAAAAAATGCAAAAGTATCGCCTTATAACGTTAGTTTCATAGTCTACTTCTCAGTTAGACTCGTTGGGCTTAAGAATTAAAACACCCAATCTCTTTCTCTTTATTTTTCAATTTCCTTTAAATCTGGGAGGGAATTTTACACATAGATGTAAGGGGGGGGGGGTGGGGCGTGGAGGGCAGGACCAACTCTCAGAGGGGGCGTGGTAATAAAAAGGTTAAGAACCACTTTTATAGATGCACATTATTTATATATATGCGTATATAACATACATGCATACATACGTACATATAAGTGCGTGTGTGTGTAAAGACTGTGTATAAAAAAATTATATAATATATATATATATATATATAAAATATATATATATATATATATATATATATATATATGTATATATGTATGTATGTTTAATATTACTGATTGTTTTAAAGCAGTTTTATCTAATTTTCTTTAAGCTTTCACAAGTAATGCTAAAGAACAATTGTGTTTAGTTCCTCCATAGCATAGGGTTGTGGGCTGCCATAAACTATCATGATGGCTGCATTGACAGTGGTACGTTCTTCCATTGTAAAATTGCGGCCTTGCATTTCGTACAACAATTGAAATTATAGTGTGGTTGTAACCTTACCTCAAAACCCTGTCCACCTAATGACTGTTTTTTTATCTATTTCAAATAATTTTTTATGTAGGTATTTATTTTTGCTTTTATATATATATATATATATATATATATATATATATATATATATATATATATATATATATATATATATATATATATATAATTACAGTAGGGTAGATTTATTGACAAATGAGATGAACTGAAAGTACCCAACCAGCCTAACCTAACTAAATCGTTAACCTATAATTTAGGAATTTGCAGTTAAATTTCACCCATATTGAAAAGCATGAACTAGAATGAAATGCTAATTCTGTGATGGGCATGAGATTTTTTTTATCTTCAAAGTTTCTTTTTCTCGTGGAATCTTCGTAGGACAAAACAAATAATGGAACGGCCATCAAAGTTAAATAAAAAGGTTTTCTCCCTCCATTAGTACATCAAGCGTAAATCTTTAGCTAAATAGATGTATACAGATATGAAAGAAAGAGATAGTCGTATAGGTTAACAAATTACTTTCAATCACTCTTAACAAAATACTAATTGATTATCCAAAGTTAGTTTAATGATTAGACTTATTACTATTACGTGATTATTTATTACCCGAGACTTCCAGGTTTTTAGTTTTCTTTAAAAGAAAAACTATTGAGGTCGCTATGTGTCTGTCCGTCCGCACTTTTTCTCTCCGCCCACAGACCTTAAAAACTACTGAGGCCAGAGGGCTGCAAGTTGGTATGTTGATCGTCCACCCTCCAATAATCAAACATACCAAATTGCAGCCCCCGAGCCTCAGTAGTTTTTATTATATTTAACGTTAAAATTAGCCTGATCTTTGCGTCTGGCACCGCTATAGGTGCCAACAACACAGACCTCCACCGGACCGTGGCTGAAAGAAGTCATGGGCCGCGGCTGAGAGTTTCATTCAGCATTATACGCTGTACAGAAAATTCGATTGCGCTGAAGAAACTTCGGCGCATTTTTTACTTGTCTGTTGTAAACATTTCACACTAGACTGAAGTTAACAGAGAATTATAAAGCAATCGCACAAAAGTGGAAGGGTCATTGCAACTGTGGCGATAGATAGGACCGGCGCTAAAATCGTTGTCACATGGTCGTGTTTCCCGGCAATGTTTCACATCTTGCCGCCAGACCTTGCACCAATTTGCCAGATTTTTCCATCCGTTAAGGTATCTGTCACACAAACATGAGCTTGCATACTTTCAGTCTTGCCATTGGCATTGACTGTGTGGTGCAAAGTTTATCAGCAAGATGCTTGGCAAAGTATGTCACCAAAGAGGCTCGCGTGACGCCGCCATTACCAGAAGGCGCTCTCTGTGCACCTTCATTTTGGCGGGGGGAAAAAAAGCTACATGGCTTGATGAATTTTGGTCTCCGGAAGATTAGCAGTTTCGTGGAAAGCGGATACTGTGGTGACTGGCTGACTTTTTCCATGACGCAGCATTTCTCTTATTCGTTGTGAAATAGTGGCACTTGTGTGAGCTGGAGTCTAAAAGGCTGTTAAAAAAAAGAAGTTTTCGGTGGACTCCCAGGTGCGTTGGTAGATAACATAATTGTTTACTAGTACTATTAAAACTGGCAAAATAAAAAAGACTTCGATTATACATTTGCTTTATTTGCTCAAGTGTCTCCACAGGAAAAATGACACGTCATTCCACTCTTGTTCCTTGAACTGTGCAAGCTCAGACACCACAGGACACTTCAGAACACTCCAAAAAGTGCTGGAAGTAAAGATGTCAGCATCTCCCCATGGTATTGTCTGAAATATCTTAAAAAAACAAGTTGTAACGTATGTAATTGTAATAACCACCATGTTCTCTTGACTTCTCGAATTCTTCACAAGCCTTAGATCCAATTGCAAGAGTTTGAAGTAATTCTGATGTCCGTAGCAGGATTCGAACCAGGATCCAGAGTATCAGAATTGAATTGCAAGAATTTTAAGTGATTCTGATGTCCGTAGCAGGGTTCGAACCAACATCCAGATTATCAGAATTGCAAGAATTTTAAGTAATTCTGATGTCCGTAGCAGGTTCTAACCAGCATCCAGAGTATCAGAACGAGATCACGTTGCCGATCTGACTAAGAGAAGGACAACAAATTTGCGTAGTGTAAAGTAGATGCATCGCGACAATTATTGAGTCAGCGTAATGCAGTAGGCTATTCCATCAACAAGAGAACGACATGGTTTCCAATTAAGATGGAACATTTGTCGCACACGGCTATGTTGCTGGTCAGAAACAGCTATATAAGGGCCTTGTGGTGAGATCGGTACCATTCCCTCCTATCAAGGAAAGAGACCCAAGTTCAACTCAGGCGAGGAGAGGTAGATGGTTAAGTTTTCTTAAGATCCGTTTTGCTTGTATTAACCTTGTAGTTAGAAGACCGTGGTAGCTGTGTCTAGAGTTAAAAATGGCATGAGACTGGCAACCTCATCCACAAAAACTTGCTAAGAGCCGGAAGGCACCCTCTCGCACCAACCCAATTTTAGGGAAAACGGTAAATGACAAATATTATATATATATAATATATATATATATGTGTGTGTGTGTGTGTGTGTGTATTATACAAATGCGTATACATGTATACATACATACAGTTTGACTTGGTGCCGAAGCTTCGTTTTGTCGCACCAGTTATGAATGACAAGCATTTATCAGAAGCTACCTAAAATGATTGTTCCTAAATATATTAAAGTGAATGCAGCAAGGCAAAGGTAAAAGCTGTACTAAGGAAAACTCTCGGCTACAAACTAGCCACCTCTCTCTCTCTCTCTCTCTCTCTCTCTCTCTCTCTCTCTCTCTCTCTCTCTCTCTCTCTCTGAGAGCTGAAAGTCAGCTCAGTGGTTTGGTTAAACTACTTTAATAATAATAATAAGAATAATAACTCTCTCTCTCTCTCTCTCTCTCTCTCTCTCTCTCTCTCTCTCTCTCTCTCTCTCTCTCTCTCTCTCTCTCTCTCTCTCCACAGTACATTAAATCCTTTAAATGTAACCATGGTGAATTTGTTCTCATCATACCACGAAAAAAATTGGTTAAGAGAGTGTTAGGTAAGTAAGTTTTAAACCACTGTTCTGTAAGAGGTGCATGAATAATTGGGTTTTGGTGTTTGAAGACAGAGGTCAAGCTTAACGTTTTTGGAATATTTAAACTCTAAACATCCCAGTATCAAATTTACCATCGAAGAGGCTAATGATTTTTAAAATTTTCTCGACTGTCTTGTACACAAGACTTCAGAAAACAGTCTCTTTGTCTCCTTTGTATATTTTTAGAAAGCCAGCATTTACTGGTTTAGGCCAAACTTACAAGAATTTTAAACTCGGTGATATCTGTACACCCCTTAACTGAGCTCATGAATTAGCAGTAACTGGCAGTTTGTCCATGAAAAAATTACATTTTTAATTTTTTCATAATTAATGGCTGTCCTACGGATCTTGTTCTCAGGATATGCAGAAAAATCATTAAAAAGTTATTTGTTACTACAGAACCTGCTTTCACCATTGGAAAAGTTCCATTTTACCTCAGATTACTTTTATTAGCAGTTATACATGTAGTTTTGACGAGAATTACTACCTCGAGTTTTTATATGGTTGCATACTCTAGTGACTTTAAGACGGGTTCTTTCAAACATTTCTGAGACTCAAGGACCTACTAGACAAGGAGTGTTGCCAGCTGGTTGGAATCAGTTACTGTTTATTTGTAAACATGCGGTGACTGCAACGCCACCTATTTTGACTCCTCAGCGAGGGCACTGAAATCAAGGGCCAGTGATCATTTTGCCGTTTCTGGCCGAAGTGGTAACACGCTGGCTAGGCCGATGGCCTACAGATTTCGTGGCCGATTTTCAACTTGTGAGTCTGGTATGGATCTAAGTCATTCCACCTTTTTAGATAAACGCAGTGATATGTTAACCCTTCGAATTTCCGGGACCAGTGAGATAATAAACAAGAAACAGACTTTGAATATTGACTGGTTTGCTATTCGGTTATTTTCAATATTTTGTGCGTGCGGTGTTTGGCGTTGGGAGGTGTACCTAGTTTGCTCGTGTTGTACCTCGTTTTCCTAATTATTGTTTTTACCTTTAGTTTGTTTTAATCTTTTTTTTTATTAACTGTAATTTGAAGTATTTTTATGAATATTTGTTATTACTTTACTAGCTTTGAAAATGTTTTGATGTAAAACAAAAAAAAATTGCCAAAGTTTTCTTTTATATAGAATATATTTATATTTATATATATATATATATATATATATATATATATATATATATATATATATATATATATATATATATATATATATATATATATATATATATATATATATATATATATAATATATAATATATAATGTATGATGTTATTCGTATGTTAGTACTCAGACTATTTCTTCAGTATTTTTTTCTCATAACGTGGTGTAATTAATATAGATTTTTTCTCTTATATTCCAGACCTGCAGTTGGCTGCCGAGTTGGGGAAGACTTTGCTGGAGCGCAACCGGGAACTGGAGTCGAACCTCAAGCAACAACAGGCTGTTATCGAGGATCAACTTCAAGAAATTGAGGTGAGTTTTTTTTTTGGCAAAACCTCCGACGCATTATCCATAATAAACAGGTTCTACTGTTAGCGTTGGCAAAAAAAAAAAAAAAAAATGAGAAGCCACTGTATTTATCTTTTAACTGCTGAATCAAAGATGAACCTGTAATGATGAGACTATCATGACATTGGTCTATCAGCAGCTCTTCTGTTCATAAATTATATATATATATATATATATATATATATATATATATATATATTTATATAAATTATATATATATATATATATATATATATATATATCTATCTATCTTTATCTCTCTCTCTCTCTCTCTCTCTCTCTCTCTCTCTCTCTCTCTCTCTCTATATATATATATATATATATATATATATATATATATATATATATATATATATGTATATATATATATATATATGTATATATATATATATACACACATGCATACATGCATACCTAACATACATGCCTGATATTTTCGGTTTGTTCCCGTCGTCCCTCATATTCATTATCAATGCTGTCGCTTCTCAACGACCTATATTAATAGAAAAAAAGTTCTTTATTTAGAGTGACGATCATACAGTGCCATCATTTTCCCTAAATCATTTACGAGAAAAGTCGGAATTAAAGATTGTGATTCTATATTTGAAATAGTACGTGCAAGGTTGAGGGTACGAGCAATGCTGGTGAGCTTTGAAGGTTGGGGTGTTGTACAGTAGTAGCTGTCTGCAAAGGTCGTCCCAATCCATGGTTCAGCTGTTTAGTTATGAATGTGGCAGTGATCATTGGTTTATCTTTGTCAGTACTATATTTATTGGGCTGTTTTAAGGGAAAAGCTCGGCGGCTGCATTAACAACTCGGTTATATTTGAGATATGTTGATTAAATTTATTAGCAGTTGTAATAATCTGAAATGTGAATATCAGTGGTTTGGCATAATACAGTAATTATAAATTAACGGAAGTTGTAAAAGGGGCAAAATAGTTTCGTTGTGTTAGTAATACAAGCAGTCGTCCCGAATTTGAGTAGTATATCGTGTCATTGTCTGAATTTCAAATTGCTAAGACTTGTTTATATACTTCTTTCAGTGTTCGAACGATTTTTCCGAAATACTCTTAACTAACCAAATATTTTTAAAAAATCGCCGGAAAAGTATTTAGTGTTATGAAATAATAGGAAAAATTGTTTAAGGTTGAGAAAATCAACGAAAATCAATTTGTCTTAGCAACAATTGTTGATGAGATTTTAGGTAATTTTGTACGGAATAATAAGAAAGACTTGAATCGAGAAATTCGCCGTAAATATTTGGATAAATTCCTTGATTATTCAGACACCATTGAAAATAGCGTAATGAGATGCGACCTATTCCGTACACGGTGACCATAACGAAAATGTAGCCCTCCCATCAAGGGCTGCAAATGAAAAACTATCACAAAAACTAGCTATCGCGTCTGGGAATAGATTATGAAGAGACGCGCTCATTTGAATCGCTAACACATGGTTTACCAGTCCCACACCGTATCCACTTACTGTAGAAGGCATAAAAGGAGTGAAAGCCAACTCTGCTGCTGTGTATACATACTTAGGATTCATAGCGGACTCCTGCATCAATATCTATGGTTTTACCTCTTTAACCTCTCCGACAACTGTGATTAGATGCCTACTCAGTGCTGGTGGTGTTGCGTGGGGTGGTGGTAAAGCCATTGATATATACATAGGTGCAGTGGGCCTCAAGCCAAAGTAAGCACAACAGTAAAACAGGCTTCACATTTTGTATCGTCTGTGTCTGAGTGAATACATCGTTGCCCTGTTAATACATTCGCATGAAACACGCAAATGATACCAAAGTAATCTGACATGCATTCAAAGTAATCTTCCAGGCATATATATATATATATGATATATATATACATATATATATATATATATATATATTATATATATATATATATATATATATATATATATATATATATATATATATATATATATATATATAAAAGAATAATATGTCATAAAAATGTAAGTCGTACATCAGGCAATGGTATGAGGCGCTTTTAAATGACATTACAACCATTAAGCAGGCATACTTGTACCAACGTTAAGTCTTTCGTGAAAATTCTAAGTTACGTATAGATAACTTCGAATTTTTATGTAATAACAGCTCAGGTTAACAACTCAGGACCTTATCATTTTATAATTGTATGTGTCTCTTAATTTTGAATGATTTTTTCCATTTGTTACATTCCCTGATAGTACGTCAGTTCAACGAAATGTATTGAAGAAAAATAGAATAATCTTTACAACTAGTAAGGAACATGCTTGGTCTGACGCCAGTCACGTATACCTGGGAATCTCATCAATTTTCTCTCTCTCTCTCTCTCTCTCTCTCTCTCTCTCTCTCTCTCTCTCTCTCTCTCTCTCTCTCTCTCTCGACTTATGAACACGATCAACTACGTCTTAGTTTCGTCGACGAATAACGTACTTTGTGGTTAGTTGCCATTTATTAATTACCATATTTATGTTACTTATTAGATCATTTATACGGTTGTTTTAAAGACTAATAACATGCAATATCCTGTGGAAATGTTCCAATAATGTGATAATATAGGTGAAATTTCCATTTTTTCCTAGTAAAATTCAACTTACATTTCCATGCTTTTCGAAAACAAATTCAAACAGTGTATTTTACTTCCGTTGACTTGTCCAAAAAAATCGATTATATGAAAGGAAGAGAATAAATTGATCGTAGGCTTAAACTTTCTACTGTTTAAAATAAATAAGCACTGAAATTTGCAATAGGATGTGGGTCTGTTGTTAGCGGCGGCATTGGTCGCTATTCCATCCTTTAGCCTAATCTTTATGACCCACTGCCGCTGGAAAATCATATGAAGGGTTGTTGCATTATTGCTCGGTATTTTAAATGGAATTACACTACGCTAAACCACCACCTTCTATTCGGGCTTGGTACTGGCATGAACACGTCAGCTCCGGCAGCGAGGTCGAGAAAAGGTAATCGAGTGAATAAACTGTGGCCCTTTATGACTGATCACTTTACTTTTTTTTTTTTTTTTACTTCTAAAAGTGTTCTTTCTTCCTCCGAACAGTACTTGAGCAAGCAGACAGCGGCCCTGAGGGAGGTCAACGATTCCAGGCTACGCATTTACGAGCAGCTGGAAATATCGATTCAGGAACTGGAAAAGAACAACCAGAGGCTCTCTGCAGAAGGAGCTGCTGACAAGAGGAAAATCAAAAGGTATTTCACCCTGTACTTCATCTAGCTTAGTGTTTTTCAATCAGGCAATTCGCCATAAAACATTTTCACTCATGTAATCCAGCAACAAAAGCTTATTTGCAAATTAGGCAGTTGTAAGAGGATTGGGGGTTTTCGAGCAGTTTTCTGAAGACTAAAATAATTTCACATGTATAAAAATCCCTGCAAAGAGTATTGAATGCAAGAGAAGGGGTTTTCTTCATTAAATGAAAACCTCCATTATTAAATGTGTTTTAGGGAGATATAACTATGCACAGCACTAAGGATAGCTTTGCAAGATGTCTGCTTACAAGAATAAAAAGCCAACCCTTTCAAACCATGCTCTAGAGGTCTATAAAATTATGGGGAATCTGCTAAATCAGGCAAACATCTGAAACTTTTTATTTCGCTTAAAAACCTATTTGACTCTTTTGAACCATAGCCATCTGCCTAATTTTGATATTGAAGAAGGCCCACTCAGAGGCCTAGTGGCCCCAAAGGTAACAAGTGTGGCTTCCCAACGGTTCATCTTTACGATTGAGCCTGCCACGCCCATTCTGTCATGCTACTTAATCATGGGTTTTCTTGCAAAAGGAATCCGTTGCATAGCAACTGTTCTGCTGATGAGGATCAAGATGCCAACGTGGGAGACTTGAAGAAGAGATACCTCTGATCCAATTAGACAAGCTTGGACATACATCCCCCGCCTTTATCTTGAATTACCTTTATCCCCTCCTCCTCTTTCTCCATCAGTATCCTTTCCTCTTCCTTCTCTTATGCTCAAGCTAATAAACTTCCCAGATTCTAGTCTGGGCCAAATGGCCACACTCCGTATGCTGCAGTTTCTTAATACTGTAGGAGGAAGCAGCATCCTATGTATAAGGTTACTGCTAGGTTAGGCATATAAGGAATGCTCACCATTTTGCACAGGGATCAAGCCATTGCCGATATCCTGGAGAGTAGCCATGATTTTCAAGGCGAGAACGGACTACAAAATCCATTATCTGTGGCTGCTTTAATCACCTGTGTTTGGGATCGTATTTTAGATCTTCCCTACGTTATGGGTGCCCAGAGATACATAGGAAAAATGAAAATGTCATCTCGCAAGATCCTTGCCACCTTCCGAGGCCCTGTTGTTCCTCAAATACAACTCAGCACCTGGGGAACCAACTGCACAAAATCTTACACAGCTTAGCCTGAGGTGTTTCATTTCCTCACTGTGTTGCACATACTGTCTATGGGATATGGGGCAGTCGTCATGATGAAAATCTGGCTTGAAAAATTCAAGAAACAGAGCCGTCCAACCCAAAGTGTCCAGATTTCACAAATCCACTTCATGCTTGGTTCAAGGGCTGCTAAGTCAGGGTGAATATACTGGCCAGAATGGAGGAGCAGGCATTAGGATCATCTCAAGGTAGATGAAACGATAGCCGTCTGTTAAGAGTTATTCACCACTAGCACTCATTCTATTGGAGCAAGCCCCCCCCCCCTTCATTAGACTGTTTCTGTAATTTTAGATTCTGCTAGCACGAGTTTCAATACCGCCAGAAATAGGCCCAGTTTTTCCAGAAGTTCTGAATCTTAAAGTTTTCAAAAAAACTAATTCAGAGAACTAAGATGAGCTCATGGGAATTCAAACCATATCAAGACAATTTGATACACTCCTGACTGAGATGTCATATTTACTGATACCACGACTGGAGTTGGACTGATGGATCCTAAATTTTATGATGACCATTGCAAGGAGAGATTGTTTTGTAGAGTTTGGGCCTGTGTACCAAGGACGAGTTTCACCTCATCGATTTCATAACATCAGCTCCTCCGAGCTGATCAAGAAGCAAGAGCCTGTGTCAGCATTAGTTGGCACACACACACACACACACACACACACACACACACACACACACACACACACACACACACACACACACACACACACACACACACACACCAACTGCTGTTACCTAATTTATAAATAGCCTATGTCAGAAATTGAACTTATTTCCCAACACATGCATTTTGTAATTATTTCCCTCGCCAACCCATTTAGCCTAGTGGTGTTTGCATGACTGGCTGCTTAATCATCTTTGTAAATGAATGAGACAGGAAATTTACTTGGGTGTTTTTCTGGCTCTGTTTGATTTAACATAACAATCTCACTGGTGCATATAAAATATTCACTGTACAACAGGAGGGAGGCAGTATGTAGGATTACATCCCTTAAATGGAACTCAATTTTTATTATTTATAAATTTAAATTTCTCCACCTTTTTATCTTTCAGTTTATGCAGTAACATCGAATCTTTAGAAGCCCGTTGCGATGAACTTCAGAAGAATTTGGAGGAAGCTCGGGCAGGAGCCCAGCAGTTACGAGGAAGAAACAAAAGAAGATCAATTATCCTGGAAGAACAGAGCTTCCGTCGCTCTCACTCATGCGAGAATACCACACAGGTAGGTATTGCGATAATAACAGTAAATCTCTCTCAAAATCTATCACATAGTAATCATCTTTCTCTAAATCTATCACTTAGTAATTTGGCTAAAAACTTCATTACTTTTTATCAGTCTCCTGTAAATTATTGTCAGTCGTTATGTCTTCCCTATACCGAATAGGATTTATCACTTGTAGTAAAACTATCTTGTTGTAGATGCAAATTTGTTGTACTTAGTACCCAGTATGGTTAAACTCCGAACCTGGCGGCATTACAGTTTCAAAAAAACAAGGTAGTTTTATGAAAATCGGTTGGGAATGTGAGGATTTCGACTAGTTAGACAATGGCCATCAAACCATACTAGAAGATATGGTAGTTTTCAACCCTATTTTTGTCAGGAATATTACAACGTATCGAGTCACAATACTGTATACTGCACAAAAATCTCTACCGTATTTTAAGGAAATACTGTACTAAGGTAAATGTTAAAGCAGTACACACTTACACATGTTAAATTTGTTCTCACAAACCATACACTGGACACCTTTTCAAAGCACTGCATATGTCTCAAAGTTACGCGCACCTTTTTGCTATATTGAATGACAAGATATGGCAATGATTTTTCCAATTGTATTAGGCCATAGAGTTTTAGTAGATGTTCTTGGCTGTAATTATTGCCTCCAATGCATTTCATCACTTCTCAGAAATTCCTCACATAGGAAAACTGGGGCATGTACAGTACATCTCCTTGCAGTTTTCTCACAGTTACTGGTTGAAGAAAGAAAGGCACCATGCATCTTCACATATCAGTGTAGAATGTTAAAAAATGAATTAGATTTTTCAGATGAGTTTCAAGGAAACCACTTGTCTCTTGGTTCTTTTGTTTTTCTTTGATTGGGAAGTGGCAGAAAATTACAGTACCAGAGAACCTAAAATCAGTTAATCAGCGTGACCCAAAATTTGTTCTGTGGCTGATATATGAATTATTACCAAACTATAGTTAATTATGTTCCCTGGTCATTTTAAGTCATTCTCCAAACTAAGTTCTTGCATAGTCATTTTGGAGAAAAATTTCAGTCATGTTGGCGTGATAGTTTAATAAAGCTAAAAACTACATTATCTCAAATGAAAAATTTATCTCCAAGATTTTCTTTTACCTCATGCAGTCATGACATTTTAAACACAATTATTATTATTATAGTCAAATTAAACCAGACCAAAAGACCATAAACTTGCAAAGCAAGTTTCCATAGAATATGACCCTTATTATACATAAAAAGGAGACAGCAGTGAAAAGCAGCAAATGTTACTTATAGATTAGAAAAAAATTTGTTTGGAACTTTGACTGTGAATCAGTCAGCTGCTTTAACCTGTTTTATAACTTTGGATCATATCCAAACTTGAAGTAGTCTAACACACTTCCCATTAGGAACTGCCTTTTTATGAAATATTCTTGCCCAGCTTATGGCTTTCCATAATCATATTTCCAGTTTTTCATTATCTTTTATTCTTATTTTCTCATTGAAGAGTATAGACTTTAAAGATCCTTTCCCATTCAGGACAAATTGGAGTGATTCATGAACAAAATACACTTTAGATGAATACAGTATTTAAATACATGCATATAGGTAAGGTAGCACACATTATGCAAGTTTCTTGTAAAGATGCCATCTAGATTGCCAAAAGTTGTATGGGGGCCATGTAAATTCCAAATAAATCAAGATTGATTTGTTTGAATTTACATATTTATATAATTTACACAATAATTAGAAATAAGGTATACATATAAGAACAAGGAGAATGTTTAGTAATTTTCATTGTTTTTAATTAAATGTTGAAAGGATCATTTATACACTAGCTAATATTTGCATAGAATCATATAATGGTGTTATAGATATATATTTATATAATTTACACAAGAATTACAAACAGGTTATTCAGCATAGAACAAGGAGAATGTTTAGTAATTTTCTTTGTTTTTAGGTAAATGTTGAAGGGGTCATTGATACACAAACTAATACATATTTGCACAGAATCATCATAATGGTGTCATAGATACATGGCTAATTGGGAATAACTTGTGTACAAAAATATACCTGTTGTCTAAAAATTTTCCCCCAACGCTGTTTCTCATTAATCTTCCCCAAGGATGAGGAGGGTGAGGTGGAGGAGGAGGAGGGGGAGGAGGAGGAAAAGAATGGGGAAGTGGTGAAGGAGAATAAGTGTGGCTGCCAGGTAAAAATCCACAGTCCTTATCTGCATCCAGTTTTACCCCCACCCCCCCAACCCCATTTAATGCTTAAATGTCAATCCCCTTCTGATACATTTGTGTACAGAATTTAAGTTTTGCATTTTTTGGTGTCTAAAAGTTTTTTTTTTTTTTCCATTTTTTAGAGTTAAACAATATATACTGTACTGTAATGCCATACTCACTGCCATATAAAGTGTTGACACTATAGTGGTTTGATTTTTTTTACTTCCTACTTTTGCTACTTGTGATTAAATTATCATTCTCTCACGCAGCATTTTCATTATTATCTCATTGTCATAATTTATTATCATCTTCCTAGAAATACAGGAATATTGACATGACAGTGTAGTTTACCTGTTTTTGGTGAATATTCTTTCAGAGTCCTTTAAAATTTAATTTCCTGAGCATGTGGCAACTTTAGTGAATCATATACCTGTACATACTGTATTTTAGTCTTTCAGTGTTCAATGTGTATGTTGTAAAATTCACGTTCAGAGCCCAAGTGCTCATATATGATACATTTTGGAGTTATAGTATAAGTAATTCTCTATTATTGTTTTAAAAATATAATTAATACTGGCAGTTTACAAAACATTGCTTTTAGATCCAGCTTTTGTATAGAATTAGGTCCCACAAAATGTTTAAAATCCACTAAGTGACATGGAATGATTAGTAGCGTGCCCGTAAAACCCACATCACTTATCCCCTCTTTTAAGTAGTGAAATTTCTGAGAAATATAAATGAAAATTTTTAAAAATTAACCTAGCAAGAGACAGAAAGAATGCACACATAAAAGGTAACTTATATATACTGTAAGTATTTAAATGAGAAATGTACTATTTGAATAAATTCAACTTTGCAAATGTAATGTGAAAGGTAATGCATGAATAAAGAGGTAATGCAATACATTCTCTGCAATCCTGTGACGTACTAAAGTCCATTCCAACTTTCATCTGGTAAACAGGACCCTCATTTGGTAGCAAGGTTGTTTCCATTTACTAATGTTACATTTCACAAGGAATAAGATATTAAAGTGTCATGCATTTTGACTTTCATGCCAAGTTAATTCAGTTTTCTTGGGAAGTTTAGAATAAAGAATGTAAGGGTCTGAATATTTGATTTTCACTTCACTTTAAGGCGAGTCATAGAGAGTTTTAACAATGATTCTCTATCCCCACATTCCTTCAAGACCTCGGAGGATAGAGCAACGGAAGAACTCGAAACCAGGGCCAAGATTGAGGAACTTCAGGAACGCTTAAAGGAATCCCAGAGTGAGAGAATGGGAGAAGTGCGCAGAAGGGAAGAGCTGGAGATACAGTTGGCATGTATGGCTCAGGTACGGGAATTGTTTTTTTTTTTTTTTTATAGCAAGTTCATTTTAGGTTGGTCTAATTTTTCCTCCTTTACAGAACTTGGTTGGTTGGTTTAGATTAAACAGGTCTTATGCTAGCATGTGCCCTTGCCCAAAGATGGCCTGTAAGTTTAATAAGGGTATAACAGGCTTGATGTGGATTTTTGGAATCGGCCCTTACAACTGAGACTACCATAAAACAAGTTTTATGTGGTTGCATGTCAGTCTGATTCATGATTCTTGTACAATACATTAGGAAAAAATTAAGATAACTAGTACTACTGCTGCTTAGTTATGTAGATACCTGTATATCTTACCTCATGATTTATTAAAAACTTTTATGCTGTAATTTGCATGACATGCCTAAATATAATAAATAATACAAATGGTCATTTGAAAAGAGGGAGGGGCTTCTTGAGCACAGTATTGTAGATTACATTGACTTCGTGGTAATTACTGCTTTTTCATTTTAAACAGTTGACATTTGATACTTTTGACAAGGATTTGTCAATTTTCCCTGTGCTTTTGATAGACATGACACAAAACCAACTAGCAAACTTGTAAATAATTTCCATAACATTTACTCAGCTCATATAATTAGGGAATTTTTCTGTTGTGCAGGAAAATGCCGTTCTTCAAGACCAGCTGACAGTTTTGCGAGAAAAGGAAGTAACCCTGAGGACATTTGATGAAGAACTGGCATCACTAGATGATGCTTCATCAGGCAGGCTATGTCGGAAGGTAAGTTGAGGGCGAGCCATGATCTGCAAGGAAATTAAGTATAAAGTTCATTATGTAAGTTCCAAACTTTCATCAGAATAAATTTTACTTTTCACATGTACACACAATAGAATTAACATGATTTTTAAATGGAAATTTGTAACAATTTCATTTTATTATAGGTACTTATAAAGGCTAAACGTTGTTACAGATCCTGAACTTACATAGCAAGCATCTACAAAATAGAATACTTACAGTCCTGTAAATATATAATAGGCTAATAATACAGCAGTAGCATATCCATCAGTAATATATCAGTAAAACAATAAATCAAAGCTTAGGATATTAGTTATCAGTATGCTAGTAACAGTGTTATTCAAAGTTACCAAATCAAAGTGCAGTATTCTGTTGTGGCTATTCTGTCTAATACATGCACAGTAACTTGAATATTTTTCATTAAGTATTTTTAAATGTTTAGGTTTCTTAAATACTATTTTTTTTCAATAGAAAGCTCACAAATTTTACATAGCCTTTCACGTATCAGTATGAATCTCATATTGCAAAACTAGTGGAAGGACAAGATGCTTCCTTGCCCTATAGGTTGAGACATGCTTAAATGGTTACCCAGGTCCTTAAGTGATTGACTCACTTCTTGCGTAGCACGAGTTGTGACAGAACTGTGGTTTCAGGAATCAGGCCTCTAGTATAAAAAAAATAATGAAAATGTATTTAAAAAATTGTCATTTTAACAAAAATAATTTTTTACATACAATTGCAATTTGGGCAGTAAAGAGCTACGCTTCTGGAAGGAAAAGTCAGAGCTGAGGGAACCATTAGGAGCTTCTGGGAAATGACAGGAGGACCTGTAACTCCTTGATGAAACTGCTGTAAGTGATGGACTGGAACTTTCATGTAAATAATGAAAAGCCTGCAAAGATGATGTGGATGATTGCAAACCCAAAACATAAAATGCAACTTGAACAGTGTCTTTTAAATAAAATGTAGTGACTGCCATGTGCCAGCCAGCTTCATCAGTGACTCATGAGCCAGGAGATACTGTTCTTGGTGATTCGTTTTTTACCTGACACATTGAAAGGAAAAACTTGAAAGTGTCCTCCCTGAGGGCTAGTTTTTTTCCTTATACTATATGCTAGTGGCCCAACTGGACAGAGAATGCGATGATTCTCATTTTTGGCTTGGAAGGAACCAAAAATAGCTTGACATCTTTGTTGTATGGATTGAGCTCTGTCCACAAAGGTGTAAAGGATTGGCTGATGTAATTCTTTTTCTTGGTATGAGAGACTGCTGACAGGGCATGGAGCTTGTCCCTCATTTTGTGGCATGGAGGAAAATATAAAAATCGTGAAGTTCAAATCTGAATGCAGATGAGTCAGACAATCTTTTTACATTCTAGTAATGGGAAAATATGGGCTATGATTGGAATACGTATAGGCTTTTAGGCAGTTGTTTTTTTTTTTTTTTTTTCCTATCTCAGGCGAGGTACCTGCTGTGAATTTAAACGTGGATAAGTCATTCTATATAAAAAGACAAAATGATTGGTGTTGAATGACTAGACCAGGCAAGGTATTAAAGACTGCTCTGGTGATGACTATTAATACTGTGGGTAGGAAGGCTAAAAGTCCAGGTGATGAAAATGGAATTAAAAATATTTTAATTGCAGTAATCCCTTGATCATCCACATTCAAAGCCTGACCTTGGCTGGCCTATTCAAACTTACAATTAGTTAATAAATCATATAGAATCCAAATAAATAGGAAGTGTGTACAATTGCATTAAACATTGTGTGAAATAAACATTTTACCCAAAACACCCAAAAAATACAACAGCTGGAAGTAAAACGTCCAACTCAAGTCAGACTCCATATTTTAGTCAAACCTTTTAGGGACACGTATCCTTTCAAATAAATGTTCTGAGTTTTCATTCTTCTGTAAACTTAGATAATCTCTCTTGCACAAATAGGTCGATTATCATTTCACTGACTATATGCAATTTTGTCATGAAAAACCTGTGTTGATACATGTATTTCATTAAAATATTTTTCCCTTTACAGTGCCTTGGCCACGTAGATGATTCCGCAAGTAATTCCGGCCTGTATGATCTTCATGATAGCATTGAGGATACTGATGCATCTATTGAAAGCATCCATGGAGAATGTGCCCTTGTCAAACTTAAGAATGGAGGCTATGCGTGGGGTTCTCAGGTGAGTGAAGAGATTTTTTGTTTGGTTCAGGTGTGACTATCTATGTAATTGTCCTGCATTTCAGAAACCGTATTCAAGAGGTCACTCATAAATGTCTCATTTTTGGGGCCAAATATTTGACAGTTAAAGTTAAAAGATTATTTCATCCATGTTAGAATTATAATTGCATGAAATAGGGTGTGTATTGTGTACACATTTAGGAAGAAAAAGCTTGGTTTTCTATTATCAGTAAGTGCTTTCATATACTGTAGGTTAGAGGAAGGGAAAACCAGAGTATACTAAGCCTTTCAAAGTACACCAAAAATTTCATCTTTAGTCATTGGACCTTTTATTCAGAAAAGGTTGGAAATTTATTTTACTTAAAATAGCCTGTTATTACCAAAGTGCTTTGTGGTAAAGCAAAATATTTACAGTACTAGTGTTATCAGCAGATATTATTTTTTCATGGTTTTCTATTCATAATGATAACTATAATTTTGTAACTGATCATATACAAAATAGAAGAGGTAAGGAGAAACTTTATTTTTTAACCAACAAGAATATTAGTGACAAATTCTGCAGATGAAAAGACTTCATGTTGTTAATGAGTGCCATAAACTTTGAAAATAACAAATACAGAAACACTGAAATCATATTCAAACATTCATATTTTACTATATAGACAACATGAATAGATATTTTCTTGTGTGAAAAGAACCTTAAAATAATTAATGAATGCATACTTTTAAAGTTTGTTCAGATTAACCCTAACGAACGGTATAACTAAATTTGCATTTTGTATAACCCTTTTTTTGTTTGAAGATAAATTCAAACCTCACCAGAGCCCTTGCTCTCTCTTGAGGAGTATAATTATAAATTTGGTTAAGATGACCAGTTGAGTATTTTATAGATTCATAGGGATTGCCCAAAGGAGTTGTTCTGAAATGCTAGTGAACTACTATGACATGTGTATTTCAGGAAGTTTGAGTCATTGTTTTTTGCCAGTATCTTTCAAACCAATCGACTGATTGGTATGGTACTTTGAAACACTTTCTCACACGCTCTCCTAATTTTTGATAAAAAAAATTCCATCTCCAAACACAGATTTTAAAGGCACTTTACTCTTGAATTTTAGGACAGCCAAACCTAGCCAGTCAAGATTTACGAATTCAGTCGGATAAGCACTCTTAGGGTACTTATCCCTCCCAACACCAATCTTTAAACCTCACTTCCCATATGTCTTTTCATTCTCTCTTTCTCTCTCTCTCTCTGTCTTCGCAGTAATGGAATGTATTCAGGCACATATTAGCATTGAAATTTTTCAACTGAGCAATGTAGGATGAAGTGAGCTAACGACCTACATGGTTGTACAGAATGTAGGGGTTTCCGAAGTCTTTGTAGTTGACAAATGAAATGTTTGGTTAAACGATGGGTTTCTTCGTAGTTGACAGATGAAATGTTGGGTTCAATGATGGGTTTATCGCTAGTGTATCCAGTAACTAAAGAGAAGGTTGTCTCGTCGGTGTTCAGAGTTATAGATTATATGTTGAAATGTCCCCGTGGATGCAGAAATGCATTTGCTCTACATCTTGTAGTTTACAGCCAGGAGAAAGCTGCCCAAAAAGAATAAATCTGAATAGGTAAGATATTGCTTATGGTTATTTTTCACGGTCATGTATGTAAGGGAATATGGGAAAGATAAAACCGATTTATTGATATCGTGTACATGTCTCAAATGGTTATAAACTGTTCTGTGATTTTAACCCATTACTTTTTTATTATATACAGTATGTAGAACAATGAATTTAGAATAAACATGAAATAACTTCTCATGACAAAATTATGCAAACAAAATAAAAACAATCACATTCATGAAGAAAGTAACATATGCTACAGGGTGTAATGACATCAAGGAAGAGTAGGGAGAATTTCAGTGGAGGAATCGAAGAGGAAAGTTGAGGGTAGTGAGGAATTTACTACAAGTAGATACTCAGGAAAATTCAGTAGCACTCAAGCTCGTATGTCCGAAAGTGTTAATTAGTTTGCTGGCTACCCCATCAAATTTAGGAGTAAAGCATCTGAAAAAGCTGAATTTGGAAATTGAATTTATTACCCAAAATTAGGGGAGGATGTGAAACACTGTTGCAAAGTAACACACCGATCCATCAATTAATTTGAAATATATTGGCAAAAAAATAATGACTCAAACTTCCTGAAATACATAGTAGAACAACATAAAGAACTTGGAAAGTCAAATAATTAAAAATCAGGGGAATTGGTGAAAATAAAAGAAGGAAGCAGTACAGTGGAGTTGAAGGGATGCTGCAAAGAACCTTTAGTGCTGTACCATCCACAGTGTAAATGGTATGGGATTGAAGATAAGAAACCAAGCTGCTAATGAGAGGCACCTAATAATTTTAATGCTCCTCACCAAAAGAACAACTTCCTCTTGGCTTCTCACCTCAGTATTTTTTTTTTTATTTGACAATTTCCACAGCCAATATTTAGCCAACCATGATTGGCAGAGGCTCTTGTTCACCACCCACCAGAGGTTAGTTCATATATATCTGCAAATTAGAAGTGAGACAAAAGCTTCAGTGGTATTGGTTGTGGATATATATACCACCAGTTTAAATAAGCAGACTGAAATAAGATTGATTTTTTCTCTGAAACATAAGGTTTGCATTACACCTGTGATGTGCAGAAGATTATTGTTGCGTACTGCCATACTTAGTACAGGAAATAATTTAACAGCCAAAACAATGGAAAATTCATTCAGTACTTACTATGTCAAGTCCGCCACTCCTTCATTTACATTTTTCCTAGTGCTGTACTCAAAATATATATAAAAAAAGACAATGTAATTAAATCTAAAGAATGGCTATATTTTAGCTGTTCTTGAACATTATTGTGGTTATATCTATGCCATTTTTGAACAGTAATAGGAATACTTTAACCTAGTGTGATTATATCTCGTGAAGAGAGTTATGACTGATTGAGGGATCAGGATTGTGGAAATAATCAATACCTTAGGTCATCTTACATATGAAATAGGAAAAAGCCATTGGCTTACTTAGGTGGTTTTCTGAGATACGTGACTGTATCATAAATTAACATAAGGCTGCCTTTAAAGCCATGAAGCTTCATTAGTCATAATTTGCTAGATATTGCTAATTCTACTGTACAACCTTGGAATCATTCCCATTACAGAATGGACACATTCAAAGGTGTGACAGGGATTAGTGTTTTTTAAGCTTAAATCATAGCTTCCTGAGCTATGTTGTATAGGCTTGCTGATACTATAGTTACCTTGAGTAATATATCGTATAGGAAATAGAAGAAACCTTTATTTTTTAATCTTATTACTGCACATTGCCTTTGATTTACTGTACAGTGAAATCCAGTGTTTGGTACAAATTGGTAAATCGGTATTTTATATTCTACAGCATTTTGTAAAGCATTTGAAAATTGAAAATTTTGAATGTAATACAAATGTTACTAGTATGACAAGCTTAATTTTCTTCATTCAAGATCTATTAATAGTTATATTTTGTCATATTTTTGTACAGCAGAATTCTGTTCTGTTTTCACAATGTGACTATTGGTTGTTAGAAGAACTAATAAGTAAAGAAGCCAATTTCCTCGTATAAAACTTTGGTTGAATATGTTTTATAAAGCTGCATTCGTGGTTTTATAATAGCTCAAGTATTTATGCTGTTCTCTATCCACTGAGGGAAAGCAGGATTGCAGTAATATGTGTTTAATGTTGTCATTGCTTTATGGAAATTTCATTCATATGCTAATGTAGAATTATTTTAATGCTGTATTTTTTGTCAGCATTGCCAGCCTTGCCTTAGTAAATTTATATTTCTCATGTAGATTTTTGTGTTACATTTTAGCTCTATATTCTTTTAAGACACTTTCATATAGTGTTTATTATGCCACAAGAATGTTCAATGGCCATTAATATAGAGTAATTATATTCCATGACTTGAATCAGATACGGGATCATGATAATGTGGTTCTGATGCAGATTTAAATACTGTACTGTATTGAACAGTGATAACCAGAGTGGATATTCTAATCTAGTCAATAAAAAATAAGGGACATGGCACATTTTTTCAAGATTTTAATGAATTTGGTGATTTTACAAAATTTAATCTGAAATCTGAATATTAGAAAATGCAGAGGGATGTAATTTTCACACTGGTTTCTTTTTCTTCAACCTTTCCTCAGACTTGTTACACATTTACTGTATACAAGTTAGAACAAATAAGAATTCCAGTACTGTAGCTCATAAAATTCATGTGTGACCTAAAGAAAAAAAAGGACTTTAATTTACTGGAGAACTATTTAAACAATTATTCCTGGTAAGTCAATAGATATTACTAAACTTCATTCATTGAGATGTGATTTAGTCAAAATGATTTAATTCTAATGATGTCAGTTAACCCGATTCCTTAGGTAAGGGCAGGCCTTTTTAATTATAAGAATTCATATAACTGGGGGTACATACAAAATTGATATTGTAATTGGAAATACTTGTTTTTTAAAAATGTCAAAATGATTGACTCCCAATTTGGGATGTGGAATATGGCCAAGATCAGAGGACATGGTACATAGTCTAAGTGCTCCTGATCTCATTTAGCCATGTAGAGGTGTTGTATGGAAAACTGAAGTCACAGAACTGTAATGACTGCCAAAGAACTAGAGTAGAATATATTTTTAAGTGTCCTTCAATCAATTATAATTAATAAGTAATTTAGTCAGACCAGTGAGCTAATTTATTTGGCCTACAATGCTGGCTGGAGGGATTTGTCTCAATCAATGAAAAGGTTTAGGTTTTATTAAATTACAGCTATTTAAAATTTTTATAAATAGGTTAATTGAATATTGTATACTTCAAAGGATCAGCTGATAGTAAGATCAAAATCATTGGATATATAGGTGTTACAATCAGGCACATGTGATGGGTGCTTGTAACAAAATACAGTATAAGGGCTTCTCATCTCCAACATCAGTTTAGGTGGAAGAAAAATGGGGAGTTGGGTGAATGTTATCTCCTTTGTGGGAAATTTTAGCATGTGAGTGAGACTGTAACACTCATGGAATGAACTAAAGTACTGTAGTTGAAAGAAATCAACAGTCCATAGATTTTGGAGAACAATTGAGGAGGCAGATTAATGGTATAATAAAATCTAAATGGAGGCAGACTAATGGTATAATAAAATTTCAATGTATATTGAAAAAGTGTACATTTGTTTCGACCAATAATGATGGTGATTTTCAGTTTCCAGCCTACAAAAGAATTTTTTTTTTTTGGAGAGTAAGGTTTCTCACAAAGTAAAATTAAGAAATACTTCTTATCAGTTGTAAACCATCTTAGGAATTAATTTAAATTTACTGAATGCCTTTTCATTTGGTAACTAAAACGTTAACTTTCTGTGGTCACAAGAATTAGAAAGCAGTGGATGGTCAACCTGCCCACCTTAGTAAGTCCAAACTTACAACCAAAACTTCCAAAAAATATAAGACTACAGGTATTCAAAATTGTGTAAATGTAGTTAAAATGCATAAATTAAAATGATTTGATGTCTTAAGACACATATGTAATACAGTATATGGTAATGCATGAAAAAAGAAGAGCGAGCTGATGTTTTCAGCACATGTATTTACTTCCAATTAACATCAGTTTCATCTGACGATTGGTTGTTAGGAACAAAACCTGGCCATAAGTTGGAGAGTAGTGTGTAAGCAGGAATTCAGTTCATAAACTGGAACTTAAACTACTTAATAGTAATAATAATAAATGTTCCTCTACATTTTCTTGTGATTGTTAAACTGTAAACATGAATTCATTATCATTAGGCTATCTTTGTTACACGCAAAAAAGAAGTATAGAGATACACATTGCTTTTTATATAGTAGGATGGATGAAATGGTATTTTCAAGTAACCTTTTAGCTGCTTAAAAAAGAATTCCAACTGGAATATCTAGCTTAATTATACCACCAGCCTCATCCCATTGGATGGGTCCTCCAACACCATAACCTTACTGCTGTTTTATTTGTAGAGCATGAGAGGCAGTATTACTGTTGTTGAAGACATAAGCAGTTTTTCATAAGTACATATACCATGTTATCTAACTATGGAATTTGCTTGCATAAAAGATTTGGTAACTACTACAAACTTTTACCAAAGCTTGATACTGAGTAGTTTCTCCCAAGTCATCTATAAAGTTGTTCATATACAGTATCAACAAAAAATTTTTGACCAGTTTATTTTTGAACAAGCTGTTGGCAAAAGCATTGTTGTCACATAATGAATAATCGCATTATTGATATTATATGATTAGCAGTTAGCTCATTTTAGATCTGAATGTATGGTAAGTAGTTTTATTAGAATTGATGTAGGTCTACCTTCTAGAAATGGATGTGTAAATGAAAGTAACTGGGCAGATAGTTTTGCTTAGTAAAGATATGCATCAAATCTAGAATGTCAGAATACTTAACTGCAGTTTCCTTGCTTATCAGTGTGAAGTTTATACACTAAGGTTTTCAATATTAGTCACATATCTGTTGTTTATATTTTTGTCACTAATTTTTAACCCCATCAGGGCGTGGAACTCAATGGTTTGGTGTCCTACGGAATAAACTGGCTTCTTGTACTTGTTGTTCTTCTTATTTCTTTTGTTGAAATGCTTCCTGCACGATCTCTGTTTGGTTATAAAGCTCTCGCAGGAGTCCCCAGCCACACCCAAGAGCCCTACAGAGAAATTGTCCAGACTCACTCCTCCCAGGGCTCGGTCCCACAACAGCAACCGCAGCAAAAAGGAAGACCCTCAATCCAGTTGCTCAAGTTCTGAAAATTGCGTAAGTGGCAGTCTGGTTCTCATAGAGGCGCTTACATTGAGAGCTGCATAAGGTAGTTCGTGCCTGCTTATTTGTATATACAGTATAGCAAAATGTAATAAGTTGGTTGCTGTAAAGTTTACATGTACGAATAATACAAGTACTGTACCGTACTGTAGTTATTTTTGGGGTCAAGCTATTGAATTAATATTGAATTGCTCTGCCTAATATTTTTAACACATTAGCTTTGAATTCCTAAAGAATATAATTACGTACTTCCTATTAGAGTTTCTACTTTTGTTTCCTTTCTAACCACTAGCAGCCTTCTCCTTGGCAAATGCTATGTGCGTTACATTTAACATCTGGATTGATAGCAAGCTAGATAATACTTTGATGCAATGAGACTAAGCAGTAGACAAGAAGGTAGCATATTTGATTAGCAAGTTACTTCACTGTACTGTATATGCATATTACTAAGCTTCAATAACAATAGATCCTCTTGAGATTGCCCATTGATATTTTAACGTAGTTTTCTTGCCATAAGAGAACATGAGTAGGATCATGGAAATCAAAGTATTGGAATATCACAGCAGGCAGGAACTGGATCAATACCAGACTGTCACTTTTTGCAAGGAAAGTAAATTGTAACATGTTACATACTGTGGCTTAATGTTGAGGCCTAGCTTTATGTAGTTGATGCTTTACTTTTGTTTAATTTGAGATGTTTTCTATTTTTGTGTTCTTAATTATTAAAATAATCTTTTTTTTTTAAGTGAATCTTTGCAGACAGCAGTGAAAGTTTCTTATATTCTTTCCTTGTAATGTAGGAATACTCATATCCCAAACTACACTCAAGAAAACCATATCCATGTAAAATAAAAACCTATAATTGTACATGTGCCTATCTGTGGTCAGCATAACTTGCATCTGCAGTGAGGTCCCAACTGTTCAGTTGATGACAAATGGCCCAAGACCCTGGTCCATAACTTTGCTTACATCTGCAGGAACTCTTGCAACAATGCCATGAATTTCTCAATACCGTATCTAGATCAGTGTGTACATATACAGTATATCATTATCTTTGATGTATAATGAGATAATTTTCACAACTGAGCTGACAGTGGGACCTAAGTAATGTTAACAGACTAAAGAGAACTTTAGGTATCTGAAAAGTTCTTTAGGAGAATGGGCCATCAATAGACAATCATCCAGGTACTACAGTAGTCAGATCCCAAAAGGTGTGGGCCTAATATGTTTACTGGGATGAGTACTCTAGTAAATACCTGATGGGCTGTTACTAGCTTGTATCATCGGGTCCTAAACTGGTAGATCTTTCCTCTGACCCCCCCCCTCCTTACACACACACACACACTCTGAAGAAATACCTGAGAGGGAAGATGCATTGGAATCTGAAAATACACATCCCTGACATCTATAGATGGTAGAAAGTTGTAAAATAAGTCTGAAGAAATACCCAAGGAGGAAGATGAATTGGAATCTGAAAATATGCATCCCTGAAGCCTATAAATACTAGAAAGTTCTCTTTCTGAATAATTTGATACAATGCAGTCATCACCTCCACCAGCAAGGACATAAAACTGCAGGAATTTGTTCAAGGGAATGAGGTTAACTGGGGCCCCAAACCACTGGAGGCTTTCGACTATTAATCCTTGTCTAAGGCCATAAACTTGTCTGAAACCTTACATAGAAACCAAATAGAACTTGCACTGAAGGTAGAGAGCAACTTTATCTTGAGAAATGGTAGTCTGTACCCTTTCCTTAAGGTTTATACCACTCATGGGTCTACATGTACCTGATCCCAATGAGGCCATAAACCATGGAAACAAGCTCCAATTGGATACAAGCAGTTTTGAGGGTGGAGAACTTAATCTCTTGCTACCAGAAACAGGAGGTTTCTGCCAAACTCTCCTCACCTTGTTCTGACAAAGGAGCACATTGTCATCAAGGGATTGCTGACTAAGTGTAGACTGATAGGACCTTCTTACTAGGGTCCCAGGAGACTTTGTACACCTAATAAGATAAGATACAAAGTTAAGGAAAAGGAACAGACAGACTTGTAAAAGTCCCTACAGAGACAGTTGGCTGGAGATTGGCTAACCCTTACTAGTGCTGAACTGCCTGAACACCTGATTACAGATTGAGCCATTGAAGCATCAAGAATCTCTGTAATTTCCTTGATCAGTTTTTGATGAAAGGGATGACTCATTTTGTCTGCCATCCTTCAGCATATGAAATCTGAGCTAACAAAAGGTTTGAAAAGTATTTAAATAGACTTTTTCTTGAAAAGTTTTCTGAGGTGTTCATAATGGATGGATTATTCAGGATTGAAGATTTCCTTAGTGCAGCAACTATTCTTCTGGCTTTGTATAGGTCCTCAAAAACCTATTCCCAGATCAGCCTCTATGAACAGGACAACTGATGGTCTTACAAAAAGGAGAAAAATGGATCTTGTGCCAGACTGGACTCCCTTGGGGGGAAGTTTCTTAACAGAGGTGTAACACCTAGTCTTTTGTATAATTTACACGACTGCTTTTTCAGGCCTTTTACGCCAGCAAAACTCTGGTATTACATAAAAACTGTTATAACTGAGACCAGTCTTTAAATATACTGCAAGTTGATTACGGTGAGCAAACCTAGCCCCTGCAAGTACTATGTAATAAATGCTGATCCTTATCTGTGGAGGCCAAGAAAATTCCACACTGCTTGCCAGGGTTGCTAGCATATCTCCCTTGAGCCATGGTTACACAATTATAACTTCAACAACACTATTCACAGAAAAATAAGCCCTAGGTTGATACCAATCTTAAAACACAGCAAAAAAAAAAAAAAAAAAAAAAAAATACAAGTTCCAAAGTTTATTCTCTGAACAGTAATTCCAGTTATCTGTAGCCACTGTTTCACCACAGAGATAAGAAGAAGAGTAATTATGCTTAGTAACATTACTCAGCTGAATAATAAAGAAAAGCAAACAGTGAATGGCCTTAGCCAAGGTAGACAACTGACATAACCACAGATGCATGAGCACCATTTAACAGTAATGTACTTAAAAAGTCAAGTATATCTTAGTTTAACCAGACCACTACCATTAATGTTCACCATTAGGAAAAATCCAGAAAAAACACAAGGTAGAGGAACACAAAGAATAAAGACCAAAGAATGAAGGTATGAAATAGAAAAAGAATGGTGTTAATAAGTAAAATGTTATCCAAAATTAGCAGCAGCAATGAAAGGTATACTCTGGCTGAAGGCGCACAGGAAAGACTTCCCGTACACACTTGGTAGTGCTGGGGTCCCTCAGATGTGTGATTTGCCACAGGGAGTGGTGTTCTTCAGTGTACATAAGTGTTTTTTGGAGTGCTGACCACACAGATGCTCATGTAAACCAGTGGGTTTTGTATTAAAACATTTCTCTGTCATTTTCCTTGTTAACATTGGCATAAATATGTGAATCAGAATAATTATTTGGGATTGGCATAAATATGTGAATCAGAATAATTATTTGGGAAGTCCTGTAGATTAAAGGCCAAGTCACCTGTTTTTCCATTTCATTATTGTGATTAAGCCTTTATCAACAGCCAGTATATAAATATAAAGCACTGATTTTTCTTTTGGTGAATTAATGAATTTATTTTCCAAGATGAAAATAGTTTGGGTCAAGGATTTTGTGATCAAGTCCAACAATAATTATGAACATTTTTGTAGTAACTTTAGCATCTCTTCATTAGTGAATGTTCTCTCCTTCACTCATGAATACAGTAGTAGTGCAGGGTATTTATTCAATTATGTTCTTGTAAATTATATTTGTCATATACTGTGAGTCAGTTGGTTTCCTCTGGTTGGCATTTGTTTCTTCAAATTAGTCAAATCCCTTGGGTAATCACTTGGGGCAAAACTTAATTTTAAGGGACAAATAATGTTAACACATTAAGATAACATGTCCTCAGAGGTGAAGAATGAAGTCATCAGTCCAGGGAAATTATTGAGAAGACCAACCAAAGCATTTCAGAACTAACCCTGTTATGTCCAGACTAGGTCTTGCATTTGGCATGACCTAGTCTGGATGACTGTGAAGCTACTGAATTACCCAGGCCAGGTTGATGCATGAATACCTTTACAAGAAGCTACATGTAAAAGCTGAAATTCTAGGGTATAAATCACTCTAGTTTACCTGACTAGGATTGATAAAAAGAAAGCATATTATTGTAAAAAATTCAGTATAGAAATTGATGCAGGAGGACAGGTACACTGCTTATTGTCATACTAGTATAATAAGGTAGTTATTAGTTATTTTTCTTCCGATGCTCTTGTGCTTATAATTTGTAATTTTATTCCTGTTGCCTTTCATTTTCTTTTCACTACATTTCATCCTGTAGTAGATGTTTTTATAATTGTATTTAAATATTTTGAGGTTTGTTCATATGGTCAAGTAGCAAGCAGTGTCTCTTGGCATCATTGTCATTAGCTTCAGGTTAACCTTTTTTTGGGTCATGTTATGCACATCCTGTTTTAGAGGAATTTGCACTTTTAATTTTACATCCTCATTACCAGCATTTAGAACCTAGGGTAACTTTTGCGTTATTTTTTTCTTGTGATTGGGGGTTGTGTCTTTGTGTAAATTTTTTTTAAGTTTGCACTTTTTGTAATACAGTTACTACAACAGTGCTTTGTGGTTCTTCACTCTAGACTATAGTTTTTCATAGTGCCACGTGTGTCTTGTTGCCCATGGAATGTTTGCTTATCCAAGGAAACAGACTGGCTGTGCTAAAAAGATGAATCTTTGAAACACATTATGTCCCTACCCCCATTTGAAAGTTTTTTCTGCAGATTTTGCCTGTCTTTATATCTCTGCTTTATGTTTCTTTCTGGAGGGGGTCTTACATAATTTGGGGGGTTTCCAGTATCCTTTTGACCTTAATAACAAAAAATTTTATTCACAGTACATACCGTATTGCAGATGGCATGCAGTATTTAATTGAGACATTCAAAATTACTTATTTTATGCTTATTCTGGTGAACTAGGGTTTTTTTTTTAGGTTGGCACTTATATCATTGTGTAGATTTTTTCAATTTTTACTTTTTGTAACAGTTATTACAACAGAGCTTTGTGGTTTTTCATTACAGGCATTGTGATTATTCACTACTATCTAGTTCCTTGTAATGTTTGCTTATCCAAGGGAACAGGCCACCTGTGCTAAAAATGGAACCTTTGGGACAAAACTATTGTTGTCACATTATGTCCCTACCCCATTGAAGTTTGTTTCTTCTGCAGGTTTTTCCTATCTGCATTACTTTGCTTGACATTTTCCTTTGTGGGGGGGGGGTTATCAATTAATTTTGGGGCTCCCTTATACTTGGTTCTTACACAACTTTTCCCAAATCTTTCTTTTGGCTTCAACAACAACAGCAAAAATGTCATTTACAGTTACTACAACAATGTACTGTAAATGATGAAAAAGAGTGTAAAATGAAGACTTGATAAAAATTTTATAGGAACCAACTTCATGAGAAATGCGTATTTATAGTACTTCCAAACTGGAGATGGCTTGAAGTATCAAGTTCATCATTCCACAGTGTTTGGTCTGTGCTCCTGAAGAAGTGTTCCATGGCTGGTGATATTTCCTTATCTTTAAACCTGTGGTATAAAATATATATTTTTTTTAGCCTTACAGTATCAGCCTCCAAATATGGTATATCAGGATTAAAGTGCTTGAAATCCCATATTTCATCCTTTTAGTTCATTATCCTATGAAAACCATGGTTCAGTGAAATAAAACATCATACAAACTTCCAGAAGATTATTTGAATAATCTTACTTTGTATGTTAAGGAGTTTATTATTCTTATAAGGAAGCGTTTTGGTATACTGTAATTGACCAATGGAATTAGATTGTCAGGAATACAAGGCAAAAAAAATAGAACCTGCCTGAAAGATAAATCTTATATTAAAGCTGATATTCTTTACCATGATGTATGAATTAACATGCTAGCACAAAAGTAATCAGCTCACTGCTTAAACTATATGTATACATGTGTAAAGACAAAGTATACATTAGTAATCCTGGAAGTATTGATTTATACTCATATCTTAATACTATAATAGGTTTTTAAAATTATTCCCTAAGATCATTGTAGTTGCACTAAAATACTAAAAATATTATCTTAATTTCCTGTTAAAATGGTAAGAGGTAACATCTAAGAATCAAAATATTTTTCAGTATTTGAAATGCACTACAGACTAAGATTTCCATACAATTTCACAATATCTGAACATTTTTATAGATTTTTTTGTGTATAGCTATGTGCAAAAATCATTTTAAAGGCTTAGACTTTTTTGTATCAACTGATAATGAATGTGTACTATTTATCCATGATACTGTTATACTAAGAACTCACTTCCACAGTGAGATTTGCCATTAGATGAAGTTCTTGATACTGTACCTGAATTAACTGAAGCTGATCATGTTCATCATTTGTTGAATTTCATTATTACAGTTATGCTGAGGACTGAATTCTTAGAAATTTTTTGTTTCTGGACAAGAAATATTTCCATTGTGTCTCTTATAACTATTTGATAAAACAACCATGATGAAAATGAATAAGATCAGAAATTTAATTCATCATTACATAGGGTTTGAAAATATTTGTTGGCAAGTTCATAGACCACAGTTTTTGTTCAGCAGAAATTGAAAAGCCATTCAGCAATGTTTCTCATGCCTGTTATGAAATGGTACAGTACATCTTTAATTTCATGTTTTATTGTAAATAAGTGTGTGGTACTGTACTGGATATGTATACATACAAATATATATGTATTTATGCATATTCTCCACCATTCAAACATATGTAATTAATTTCAGTCCGTTTATGAAAAATTATCTGTAATGGAGGGAGAAATAAATATGGCTTTGTTAACAAAAGGTTACAGTTACAGTATATTATATTAAGTTGGTTTGAGTAAATTTTAAATACTGTTTATAAAAATTGGTTTACAGATACATTACTTGCATGCATTTATACAAATTGCATATGTAATCATACATCAATATTTGTTTTAAATCTAGGCATAAAAACATTACTTCAGAATTCAAAATCTTTTAAGTATAAAATTTGCATTGCAAGGTGTAAGATTTTAATGGATTTCATTCCATTTGTCCAGTCATCAATGTATGTTTTAGTTAGGCGTGGCACTACAGGCAGTACCCGGTTATCGGTGGGGGTTCCTTTCTGACAGCATGACGATAAGCAAAAATTGGCAATTTTTAGTGCCGATAACCAGAGATTGGTGCCTCTGACAGGTATGTATTGGCGCCAATACCCGATTAGCGGCGCTGATAAGCGGAAATCAGCGCAGATTTTCATCGCTAGACAAGTGCCGTAAAACCGGAACGCCAATAACCGAGTTCACCAATAACCAGGGACTGCCTGTACATGTAGTTAACTCATGATTAACTGAGATTGTCTCTCTGATATCATTGGTTTACTGTGATATAGATGAAAACTTGTATCAATCATAAACATACCAATTTATGTTGATATGATGATACAAGCTTGTATCAGTCTGCTCATATCAAACAAACAAATGATGAGTTTTAAATTTTCTACCTAACTGCAGGTAAATAAAAAGACATCTAGCTATGCGAGAGCGAATAAAAAGCATTCTAATAATTTCTTGCATGTAAATTATATGAGTAGGCTAATTTTTGAAATAGCATGAAATATTGTATAAGGCTGCCTGGGGTAGGTGAATGGAACAGCCACTGCAAAATTGGCTGGAAGGCAGGAAATTGCAGTTAATACAAGGCAGTGGTATTGTGAGTGTCTTTTTAGAATGCTGTCTGAAATCTCATTTAGTTCCCATCATCCTTAGTGTGTTGATATATATATGGCATAAAAGGCTCAACAAGACAATTTTTTCTTATTGTAAGGCATTGGACCAATTCTTAGATAGAATGAATAAGTAAAGGTTGTAATAAAGTAATTTTTACTAATATAGAAAGAAATTATGCTTAAAAGGCCAGTAAAATAAAATATCTGGTGAGTCAATAGTATAGAACTAGCATTCACTTGTCCCTGCTTCATTTTCTAGTGGTTAACATCATTAAAGGTTATTTTTCCAGTGTGCTTGTCCAATTGAGTAGACTGTTTGATATACAATTGTCTTGTATTGGTATGTAATTGATAAAAATTGGCAAGTTTACAATTTATCGAAGTAGGTGTGAGTGCTTTGTGTATGCTACTGAAGAAATAGTTTGAATATATACCACAATAAGCCAACAATATCAGAAAAGTTCATTATCTGCCAGTCATGAGCTACCCATGTGCATCTGCTATATCTTCACCCATGGGTGGACAAATGAGTTGAAACCAACCGCAGTAAAGTATGTCAATATCTGAAAAAGACTTGCTTGATTACTAGGATTTTCTAAATATACAAAATGTCAAATAATTTTTATGCTCTGTAAATACAAGTGTGGGTGTTTAGGGTAAATACCCAAAATGGTACAGTAAGCCAGTTTCATATTTCATTTGATAAAATGAAATCTGGAATCATTCTTTCATGTAAATATCCATGCCAGTAAAGTAAACCACCTTATTCATTACTTTTGATTACTTAGCAAGCTGGAGCATTTGTAGATGCTACCATTTTGAGTGCCTCTGTAGGCCACATTCAGGCTGTGACATTTGTTTTTATAGGCAAAAAGTTTTTGGTTATTGATTTTTTAATTCATGCAATAAACATACCTCTTGCAGTGTTCATTCTGAATGGATCTTTTGGAGAGAGAAGTTAATCTTGCAAGTTTTTGCTTGTTTCTGGCTGGAGGTTGATATACACTGTAGTAGCACAACTATAATCCCAGTGGACTCCCTGGGCAGGGCTTACTGTAAAATTAATAAAATATAAGTATTTAGCAAAAACGTATCAGGTGGTAAAGTACTTAGTGAGTGTAAGGGGAAGGAATTGAAGGGAAAGATGGGTAATGTGGATGCTGGTTAATTGCCTGCTTAACCACCAGCACTGACCTTTGGAGATGTTCTTGAATCATTAAATGACAACCATGACATACAACCTGACAAAAGTTGTAGGCATTGCAAACACGATAGCAACCTGAGTAATGTAAAGTACATTGATAAAGGTATGTCCTGACTCCTTTAACATTGACCTTAGAAAGGGCATAGTCCTTGTCAAGATAGCATTACAGGCTCACAAAATTTAAGTTTCTCCTTCATACCGGACATTTATAAAGAACAAATTCCCTATACTGTACATGTATTTGAAAAAATTCTTCTCTACTAAGTCTAGTATGAAAGAGATCATTAAATTTAAAAAACGCTCCCCAAAAGATTCATGTGTGTATTCTCTGAAGATAGCCATGCAGTAAAAGAAAAAAAAATGGGTACTATTACAATGCAAGACTTCAAAATATAGTTGATACTGAAAGTACTGTAGACCTGATTGTGAAAGTTGGCAACCTCTGACTGACTACTACCTCCATGCAATCGACCATAGTCTATTCTTCTGACACACTTGTCCAAATCCCTTTTTAAAACTGTAATTAAATAATTAAATGTCTTTACAAAACCTTTATTTTATCTTCAATTATATTTTTGAGGGGTCATGAGCTTTTGGAATTTTAACATTAAGGGCTGTGGCATTTTTGGCTGTCCTTCAGTATTATGACTGAACATTTTGAACTTCTGCCATAGCAACCACTACCCTCTTAAGTCTACTAGCAGTTCTCCACTGTAGATGTGAGAGTCAAAAGTCCAGGAAACAATACTTTTTGTGCTATCGGTAGATGGAGGATCCAATTCTCCTTGGGTCAAAAGAACAGATGATCCAGTCTTAGGAAAAGCACATGATAATTTGGAAAGTGTGTCCTACATTCAGACCTATAACAGGCCTCCCTGGACCCGTTTGCACATTCAGTTTAAGTAACCTCTCATGCATTCAGTACCTGGACAGTTAAAGGCAGTGCAAGCCTGCATGCATTGCAGCCATAAGTTATTACTCAGCTGGCCCTTAATACCTGTGTATGTATACACTATGGTATACAAAATAGTTACAGGAAAACTTACAAACTTGTCACCATAAATTAGCATACTTTGCCATCTCCCCCCCCCAAAAAAAAAAGTCAGGAAATACATGGACTTTTTGTAATGAGTCTTAACTAAATGCTTAAACCTAGCTCAGGTTAAACAAAATGGCCTATATTACATAAGTATCCTAGAACATGACTTTGTATTACATAACATGAAAACAAAAAAATAATTTATACTAAATTAGTAAGTTTCCATTCAGTTGTAACTAGCTAGTGTGTTTTAAAATGGTTGTTTCTGGAAATCTGTGAACAAGCGTCTGTGTGTGAATATTTCTATACAAGTTCACTAAAAAGAGTCAGAATTCTATTTACATAATCAGCATTGCAGGTAAACTAATTTTCAGTGCTGTTCTGAGTACCTCTTATTAATATAGTAACATAAAAGATCTAAGCCACAACTGTTATCGAGATGTAATGAACAAGAGGCCTTCACTCCCAGCAGCTGGGTTACTCATTTGACAGAAAGACACAAGATTACATATTTTATATTGAATGCCTTAATTCCTGACTCATATGAGGTCATTGAAGACATTCATTATTTAATTTTACTCCAATATTGTAAACATGGTTTCTTCAAGTATTCATGATGTTCGTAGGAAGAACTGCAAAGTAGGATTATACTTGGAGACATATTTCCAGTTAACATGTCTTCAATTAATTTTTTTACATTTATAAAATTAAAATACAATATGGAATGGTTCAATTATATTTTTAGTGTCTCAGTACTGACATTCATTTTTCCTTTCCAGGAATCTCTTGCTTCAATTGGTCAAGTGGTCAGCCATGTGGGATCAGGGGGTACTTCTCCAGGGACTGAAGTGAGTGATGCTCCTCATAATTCTCTTCTGTCAGAACTTGATACATCGTATCGCATCCTCATTGAGAAATATGAAGCGTTGTTGGAGGCTAGAGAACAACAGCAACAAGCTGCTCAACATGCCACATTAAATCATGGAGAACTGGTTCATCCAGGGGTTGATGATATGTCAGGACCTATGAGCCTAGTGATGACAGATGGTGTTATGAATAACCAGACTAGCTTGAAATGTCAACGCTGCCACACATGCACATGTGATCTTAAACCTAATGTTGCAAGACCAAAAAGCAACATGGAGGAATTTTCTGAGGTAGAAACATCCTCATCTGGTTTCTCAGATGGAGAGTCTCGTATCAGTAATAAAGCAACGCAGACTGGAGACGAGTTGATTTGTCGAGAGATTTTTGAGGATTCTACTCCAACACCAACAGTTCCAAGCAGATGTTTAGATTTAAGTTCCCCAATAAACCCTTGTGATAAGAGGTTCCAGGCTGCTCCAGAGTATAAGAAACTTTTCCAAGAAATATTTTCTGTTTTAAAGAAAACTGTGGATGAGAAAGACTGCCAGAATCAGTCTTCAAAATCTGGTAAAACTCCTCAGTCAACAGAAGCAGCAGCACCTGTTTTGGTTGAGATATCTCAACTTAATGTCCCTGAACAAGAAAATGATTCCAAAGTTGCTACAGAAGAATCAAACCCTTCACCATCAGAAAATGATAAGATGCAAAAGGTTAATGAAATAAACAAAGCTGAATCCTATTCTGAAAATATTGCTACTGAGCTGGTGTTATCTGCAGATAATTTGCTTCATTCAAAGCAGACATTAATAACCGATGAAGGAAATGATTCCCAGTTAAAATGTATTGAAGGTTCTGAAGAACAGCGCATAACTCATAAGCCACCAAGGCCAGATTCTCTGGATTTAGGGGGAAATGGTTCACGGTCCTCAAGCAGGCAAAAGCGAAGGAGGCGTCACCATCATCGTGTCCGACTAGACTCTCTGCAACAGCAGCAACAGTTTCAGGGTCAATATCAGTACACACATGGCAACCAAATTCCCAACCATATTCAAGGACAGTCAAGCCACAAATTCATCAAGAGGGACAGAGATCATTATCATGCACATCACAATCCGAGACAGCAAGCAGAGGATTTCCCAAATCTTCAGGCACACACAGAAGGTGAATACAGCAGAACACGCATTGTATACAATTCTTCACGAGGAAAGTGCGAGCATCACAGGTCACGCAAACATCGTGATCGCACTAACAATAGTCACAGCCAGAGATATCAGCAACAGAATAATCATGATATCAATGAACAAAGCAACCAGAATGATTATCAGAGATATCAAGGAAACGAAACAGAGCCAAAAGAAAAAACTACTCCCAAGATTAATTACCCATCTGTTGAAGTAGCTAAACTGAGGAAACTAGAAATGACATATGCTGAAGCTCTCAAAACATCATTTAGCAGATCTTATTATAACAGGAGATATTAGGCAGCTACTGACAACTCAAATACAGTGACATATCTTAAGTCTCAAGTATTTTACTTATTCCATACAATATTACTCCTTGTAAATGACTGTGGCCAATGCGTTTTTGTTTCTGTTTTTATGTATATTGAATTTGTAAATAATATTGTATATATTTGTTGGTACACTCCTTAGTGTATAAAAAGATTCAAGGGAAAATATTTATTTAGTGTGCCAAGTAATGTTAATATTTTGCAATTCGTGTCCATATTAGCTTTTATTTCAGTTTTGTTATGTATATCAAATGGTTTGATATGGCAGTCAAATGAATTCAGCATTTTGTTATTGTATTTCAAAATATTATCCAAGATAACACCAGTGCAAGGTCTTGGACTTATAAAGACATTTTTTTTTTTTTTTGTAGGAGGTACTTTTTCCTTCCTTTTTTTTTTATTTAAGTTGGAATAGAATAAGTGTTGGCTCATTGAATAACCAGTTATTTAGACAATAATGCCTATAACTTTAGTTAATGGTGGACAGTGATTAAACACTTTACCAGTAAATCCAAAGAAAAGAAACACCGCTCATAATTAGCGTGCTTAAATTGGACAGATATTTTGGCATGTCACTGAAATGTCAAGTCAACAAACATAATTAACTAAAAGTAAAATACTTTGGATATACAAAACTGTATTAATATTAAATGATGTTTGCATTTATAGTCAACTAAGAGACTTAGCAGTACTAGAGTGCCCATAGTCATATTTGAATGGGAAGTTTTGTAATCAATATAGCAGAAGCAGAACTCTATACATTGTGCCAAAGCCGGCAAAATTTATATCTTAAATGGCCATATAATACTTCATTTAATCATTAGAATATAAATTGGTTCCAAATTTTATGATAAAGATATACATGATATTCAAACCTAATTATCTGTAAAGAATGTCTAGCCTATTATTTTTTCAAAGTTTCTGTCTAGTCGATTATTAAAAAAACTTGTGCATATATTTTTAAGGATTCCTCGGTCACACGTGTGTTACGGATTTTATTTGTATTTGTTTAAAGTGCAATATTAAAAGTTAAACTTATGCCCATCAAGCTCTATAAACATTGATGTCAAATTCATCCAGAAATTTTGTCTGGTCTAAGTGTATGATGATTTGTTCTTGAAATGGAAAAACTTACATGGAAATATGTGATAATGAACTTGTAGGCCTGTTTACAAATAAATACTATTTAATCTTTAAAAGTTTCTCTCATCTCTTTCTCTCTCTGTACCTCTGTATCAGTACTGTATGAAGAAAAGTTTACTGTAAATGTAATTAACTACTGCATATGTATTTATTTGTTGGCAGAGCATCCTACTTCTATTAAGACAAATATACAGGTTTTGGTTTTTGTTCATGGAATTTTCTGTAAATTCAGTTATGTAATGCTGGTTATTTTACACAGGAATCGAAAATCTTTTGAACAAGTGTCATGTACATTCATAATGTTATGTCTGACTTAACAGTTGGGTTCAATAAAGTCCTACCCTCAAAATATTGCTTGGTAGCAGCCCAAAGCCTTGTATAATAAGATTAAATAGTTGTTGTCATATAGCTTGCCTTGAAGTTCAGGTAGCTTGTTAAGTAGGCTTTTTCTGGACAAGGAAATAAAAGTTTAGCTGGTGTGTGTTGTTTCTCTTCTGTGACATTAACCTTGGCAATTGTAAAATTTAAAATCGTTGCTTGTTTCTCTCAAATATAAATTGAACAGAAAAACTGACAAGTACAGAATTTGGTAGAACAATTTTTTTAACAAAAGTTGGATGATTACCGTAAAAGATCATTTTATAAATGTTAAAACATTAATGATAAATACGTATACTTCATATGACCAAAGCCCAATGAAATGCAATCTACAATTTATTAATGTAAAACAGGAGAAATGGAAAAGTTAAGCATTTGAACAATCTTACTACATCAATAAGTCAGGAAAGTTTGATGCCATGAAGAAAACCACAAAGAAAATTTTTGCTTACAAGCCTGGGACTTTCAAACTATTACATAATTACCACTGTCTACTGATTATAATGACAGAAGATAAGAGAGTCAAGAAATTTTGGCTCTGAGCACCTCACTTGGCAAGTTTCTTTTTGGACATCATCAAGAAGAAACTTGCAGTCCACAGTATTCATCATAAGCTGCTGCTGTGTGTACAAGTCCACTAGGAAGTGGAGGCAATCAGCTTTCATAAATTTTGGGCTAATGAAACTAGTAAGAGCTACAAAACTTAGAAAACATCAACAGAAACTTGTTACCAGGATGGCACTTAAAATCATAGTAATTTTAATTATAGTGAATAGTCTATTCATGTAAGAATACCTATAACTGTCAAATGCATTTAGAATTGATTGACACAGAATTTAAGTCAAAGGCCATGGGGGGGGGACCTATGAGGTCATTCAGCACTGAAAAGGAGATTGAGAGTAAAAAGGTTTGAAAGGTATGACAGGAGGAAAACCTCACAGTTGCACTGTGAATCAAATCTTAGGGGAGGGTGGAAAGTAAGATGGAAGAAAGAGATAATAAACAGAGGTACAAAGGAATGAAAGGGGTTGAAGGGATGCTGCAAAGAACCTTAAGTTATGCCTACAGTGCACCACATGAGGTGTACTGGCAGCACTAACCTCCTATGAGAGTCAAATGCATTTAGGATAACAATTGTTTGCATACATGGCCACAGAAGTTACCAGCATTGCACCTATCAAGTCTATTTTCATCTCTGTAAAAAAAAAAAAAAATTGACACTATGATTAATGCTATTTACAAGGGAAACTTTTTCAATACATTTAATTCAAGCCAGCAGTTTATGAAAATTACTAAAGATTAATTGTTATCTCTACCTAGCATTAGTTCTGCAACAATATACTGAATAAAAAAGTTAAAAATGATGCTAAATTATTTTATAATCTCTCTAAATCCTAAGTACAGTAAACGGTTAAAGTACCTCCCCAAGTTTCTAAGCTAAGAATGAGTAGATGTGTTCATTGTGACCTACTGCCAATCATGTTGAACTCATACTGTTACCTGTTGCAGTAATTATATTTTTAATGATTGGGTGTTAATCTAATGTTCAATTCTCCACTTTGATTAGGGCTTGGGACCATCCTGGTGTTGACTACCTTGGTAGTAACTTGAGTTCTCTGGCAGAAATATTGGTGTTCTTGCGATAAAGTATGAACTGGAAGGTCAATAATGCAGTCATGGGCATGGAATAACGCTAGAGTACACTTTCATTTTCATTATGTTTCTAATTCAGTGAATTTGTGACAAGCACTTGTATGTAGAGAGACAGCTAACTTTCTTATCTGACTAGAAGACATTCAAGTGTGATGTTATCAAGCACCTCTTAACATGCAACAGTCTGAGTAGTATTTTGGCATGATCCTAGATAATAGTCTTAATTAACATAAGAAACTGACAGCTAAAAAGCCTCAAGAAAAATAAGGATTTAGGATATAAGTGCAGTACTGCTCTTAGGAATATAAAATAAATAAAAACATATACAAATTGTTCTAATAAATGAATATAATGCTTAAAAACATACAATGCATGCAACGCATTCAATGGTCTCTAGCTGGGTGAAGTAAAATAACATTGGGTCTGATCAGTAGTTGACTGGGTAACAGCTAAGAAATACCAGAAACCAACTTCTATGACTATCTATGAGCCTAACAACTCCATTCCAAAAATCAATTATTAGAAATTTGCTACATACTGTACATTTGCAGTCTAGTGCAAGCCACAATGGCTTATAATGATGTTAATTCAATTGGTCTTGGATTTATTAAATAATGTATGTTGGTAGATGTTGCCAATTATAATGGCAATTAGAAAAAAGTAATAAATTAACTGTCTTGTTACACAGATAATGTATGACTTCCAAGACAGGAATCTGGAGGCTGGGAAGCAGTCCTACCCTTCAAATGGCATCATTCTTGCAAGTATAATCTATCCATGACTAAGATAGGATTGTTAATTTGGATACAAAATAATGTCCAGAAAATGGAAACTAATTTTGCCTTGGATTGGAATGTTAGTTCCCCCTGCTCATGCAGGACCACATCAAAATGATGAAGCTAACAACAAATCCTGGGAGTCTGATGTCAGCAACAATGTTCCAAAATGAGGTCCTAAAAGCCTAGTTATTACTTTTATACTTTTTAAGGATATGAAAATGTTTAAGATAGTTAATTATTTGGATACTTACCTACTTTTAAAGTTAGCTTATATCTTCATTCTGTAAGGTGAGATCAGCATTCAAAACAAATAAGAGAATACTGCCTGGCTGACTCAGACAGATTGACTGTCTATAATATATTCACCTGTCTCCCACCAGGTTACATTAGAATGTTTATGTCCTTGTCAAATTCTTCCTGATCACCCAGTAAAATGTGGGGAGGCTGAGAGGGTTTCCACTTTCCACCTCCATTATTTGGAATAACTCTTACCTACTGTCAAGTTAGTTAATTACCACAATAAATGAAGATGGTGGGTTAGCGCAGCCACAGAAACATCCACTCAGCCAAGCAAACTAAATGTTTTTCTTCAAGATAAAAACATTCTAAACATTCTTGCCTGTTGTGTTATCCTTCCTAGTAAGTACTGTCGCCAAACAGTGGATCCACGGCAGGGTGTAAGGTCATCAAGATCATCAAACTGACCACTATTAATGATAAGATCTAACAATGGAGGGCCTTCAGGACTTAAGGATTTGTTCCCTAGCCACTCTTGAAAAGCTTCTAGATTGCAAGAGACAGATGACAGTTTCTACATGGTTAGAAAAGCATGTAGAGGTTTTGATGGAATCTTCTCAAATGCAACTGTCTAAGATTTTTCTTGATTGACAGAAACTGATGAAGCTCTAATGCCAGGAGAGGTAGCTCAGGAAACCATTCCCCTTGGGGCCACCAAGAGCTAACAACAGCTTGAGCTCTCAGACAATCACAACTTGTTGAAAACTTTCTGCAAGAGTGGAAATGTACAAGTAAAGCATTGGCTATCCATGCCAGAGATCCTGGCATGGAGCACAGTAAACTTGGAGTTTTGCATTTTGGGCAGTTGTGAGCAGAATAATGTTTGGGGCTCGCCAAAGCTCCAAACTTCAGACATATTTGCAGATGAAGAGACCATTCTGACAGAAGACTTGCCCTTTCTTGCTGAGCTGGTTTGCAATACAGTAACATGCCTTGTGTTCTCTCCCTGGGACAAATTGTAGTAGAAGAATGATTTTTGTGTACTGTCCACTGGAGAAGTTTCCCTGCAAGCCTAAACAAACTTCTTAACTTGTTTGTAAGAAAAACAAGTTGAATTCTTGGAGTAGACTGCAATTGTCTTGTCTTTGCATAAGACCTTCCAACCTGCCAAAAGCTCTAGGTTGTTTGTACACATTTTGCTCTCCTATACAGTCTAACTCCTTAACACTTCAACTTTCTCCAGAATGGTCCCAATGTGACCTCGACACAACTAAGGTAACAATTAGCAGCTTTAACATTATTACAATGCCAAAGAAATTTTCTAAGAATCCCTTGTTACTAAGCACTAGAGGATCACCATGCACTTACCTCACGCAGCTGAACACTGAACATGTTTAGTGATGACAGCCTACTACAAAAATGACATCTCTTCATTTTCTTGCCTGTACATAAACTTTCCGATGAAACTGAAACCATTTAAGCTCACAGCAACCCTCTACCAGCAGTGTGACAGTTCTGCAGGAAAAAAACATTATTCTATTATTTGTTGGCTACTTTGCATTTGTTACAGAAAATAAGAAAAATGTTCCTTAATACTTTGTAGAAAACAGCATTCACACATAAAACCATGAAAATTCAACACTTACAGCCCATACCTCAACTCATATCAGCCTCAAAAGAATGGATCCAAGGGCAAGACTGAAAGTTTGTTAATGTTTTAGGAGTCCAGTTTCTTATGAGTATTTGCCCTTGCTCAAATTTATACCCAAAACTTTTCTCAAGTTGTTGAATATTTTCATATATACTCTACACATTTTTTTTTGGTCTTTCTCTAACCCACCTCTGAGGATAAAAGATAAATTCCAACAAAAAGAATGTAAAGGTTAGCCATACACTGGATTCTCAGAGTACCTGATTTACTATTGAGATTTGATCTGCATGGGGATGGAAATGTGGTGACACACAAGCATGTGGCTGAGGATACTCTGTGATTGCCTGTCAACCTTACTGGCTAAAGTTGGTATGGCACTGGAGTGCTGGCCACAGGGATACCCCTCAAAAAAGACAAAGAAAATGGAACAAACGTGGGGAATGACACGTGCTTCTACACCACACGAGTAATTTTACATTTATATACTTGTTTAGATTTGTAATACACAAGGGCATATGGGAAATAATAATGGTGATATAGTAATAATAAATCATTGTTCCATGCTGTAGTTTGAAGAGTTTGGTAATATATTGTAAGGTGTCAAAGAAACGAGCAGGTAAAAGTTACTGCTACTTTATTACAGATCCAGGCAGCTTATATAGCGGCCGACTGACGCCCGCCGCGCGCGAGACAATGGAATTGACTGTGACCTGAGGTCGAAACAATAAACAATAATATACAGTGAACAGTACAAATTACAATACAAAACATACAGAGCTACAATATGGATACAGTCTTGATGCCTGTGAATGAAGAAACATGTGATACACAATGTGTGACATTTGTATAAATACGCATAAAGTAAAAATGATTAAAATGCGTGACCTGGCACGTTTTAGGCGTGACTAATTGAGCCTGAAGAAAATGGGAAGTCACCAAAGAAAACAAGCTCAGCGGAGACTTAATTAATGGCGCCGCGAAACACTATCCTGGCGCCAATGTGGTGACTTTACAAATACTCCCAAGACGAGGGACGCGTCTGACTAATCCCTGTATCTGCTGGGACGCTGAAGGTGCCGCGGCTCCTTGAAGATAACGGAGGGCCTCCCCGCCTGTGAGGCTGCTGGTTGGGCGGTCCCTTCCTGGCGGCCGCGCCTGGGGTGAGGGCGTGCTGGAGTGCGGTTGGGCGGCAGGGGTGCTGCGTCGCTGCCGGGACTCTCCGACAGGAAGGCGGGCTTTAACCGGTCTATGGAAACCCAGTCGCCCTGCCTGGGAGTGCCAGCTGAACGCCTTGCTGTTCCGTTCAGCACGCGGAAGGGTCCCCTGTAGGGCTTAGTTAGTGGTGGACGGACGGCGTCGACTCTGACGAAGACGTGGGTGGCGGATGACAGCTGTGGCGGCATGAAGGTGGTTGCTTTGTCGATGTATGAGCGCCTGCAAGGGGCTTAACTTGCCGCCACGTCGCGGAGCCTCTGCAGTGATGGGGAGTGGCGTTCATCCGTCACGAGCTCTCCCGGCACCACGAGGGGTTCCCCATAGGTTTGTTCAGCTGCGGATGGGGTGCCGTCGGCTCTGGGGCGGTCCTCAACCCGAGGAGGACCCACGGCAGCTGATGTTTCCAGTCCTTGGCGGTGCAGCGGGCCATGAGGGATGACTTTAGGGACCTGTGGAACCGTTCGACCAGGCCGTTGGCGCTGGGTTGTACGCTGTGGTGGTGTGGTGCGTGGTTCCCAGCAGTTGAGCCAGGGCAGACCACAACTCGGAGAGGAAAGCGGGGCCCTGTCGGTTGTGATGTGGTCCGGGACGGGCGGCTAACCCAACTGGAGAGCAGGGCCTCGGCGCACGCCGCGCTGGCGGTGGCTTCTTGCATGGGTGTGGCTTCTGGCCACCTCGTCGAACGGTCTACCACCGTCAGGAGGTATCTGGATCCGCCTGATGGGGAAGGGGCCCGACGACGTCGATGTGGATGTGGCGGCGGCGCCCTGGCTGTGGGAACTCGCCTACCCCCGACTGCGTGTGACGACCCACTTTACTGGTCTGGCACTGCAGGCACTGTTTTGCCCAGGCCGTGGCGTCCTTTTGCACCCGTGCCAGACGAACTTTTTGAAAGCAGTTTGGCCGTGGTCCTGCGGAGGGTGTGAGAGGCCGTGAATTATGTCGAATACCTGGCGGCGGCGTGAGGCTGGAACCAAAGGGCGGGGCTGGCCTGTGCTGATGTCACAGAGCAGGCTGGGGCCTTGGGGCGAGGGTCACGTCCCGCCACTTGAGGGATGTGATGGCGGTGCGGTATGCTGGGGTTTCTGGGTCAGCGGCCTGTTCTCTGGCAAGGTCCTGGTAATCTACACCAAGCTGCACTGCGTTCAACTCGACTCTGGAGAGGGTGTCTGCTACGGGATTTTTCTTGCCGGGAGGTACCTGACGGAACAGGTAAATTCGGCTATGGCTGAGAGGTGGCGCTGCTGTCTGGAAGACCATGCGTCCCCCTGCTTCGGAAGGCGTGAACCAGTGGCTGGTGGTCTGTGAAGATTGTGAAGGGCGCCCCTCCAGGAGGAACTTGAAGTGCCGAACTGCGGTACATCGCGCAGAGTTCCCTGTCGAAGGTGCTGTAGCGGTCTCTGCGGGGACTGAACTTCTGCTGAAGAAGGCGATGGGGTGGGGGGCGCGTTGATGATTTGCTCCAGAACAGCACCGCAGGCGACGCGTTACTGGCGTCTGTCGTCAGCTGGAGGAGCCTTGGGATCCTGGTGTGCCAAGGCGGTTGCCTTGGTGAGGGCGGCCTTCGTCAGGAAAAGGCCTGCTGCTGGCTGGGTCCCAAGACAGGGACTTCGGTTGACCTTTTAGGACTTCCGTCAGGGGCCGTGGTGTGCGCGATCCCGGGATGAACCGCCTGTAGAAGTTTACCATCCCAAAGGAACTCCTGGACGGCCTTGATGGAGGTGGGTGCCGGGAACTTGGCTACGGCTGCCACTTTCGATGTAAGAGGGCGGCGCCTGTCGGAGACACCTCGTGACCCAGGAATTCTGCTTTCTGGACGCCGAAGGTACACTTGTCGAAACGGACGACGAGGCCGTTCTCTTGAGGCGCTGGAGGACTGCTTTGATGTGTCTCTGGTGTTCGCTGTGAGACCTGGAAAATATGAGAATGTCGTCAACGTAGCAGACGCAGAATTTTAGGTCCCCAGGATGCTGTCCATGAGCCGCTGGAAGGTGGCCCCAGCGTTCCTCAGCCCGGAAGGTGGAGAAGGCGACACATAGGACCCGAAGGGCGTGATGATGGCTGTCTTTGGTATGTCCTCTGGCGCAACAGGTACCTGGAAATAAGATTTAAGAAGGTCCAATTTAGTGAATATTTTGGCCCCGTGAAAGGAGGCCGTGAGGTCTTGCATGTTGGGTAGGGGGTAGTGGTCGGGCTCTGTTGCAATGTTGAGCCGCCTGTAGTCGCCCGTAGGGTCTCCAGGAGCCGTCCGGTTTCTGCACCATGTGGAGGGGGAGGCCCATGGACTGGAGGCTTTCCTGCAGATGCCCATCTGTTCCATCTCCATGAATGCTTTTTTCGCCTCCTGAAGGCGCTGAGGGGGAAGCCTGCGGAACTTCGCATGTGTCGGGGCCCTTTAGTCACTATATGGTGGTATATGCCGTGCTTGGCTGGGGCCCGGGGACTTGGCGGCTTCGGGCTTAAATACCTCAGGGAACTCCGACAGTAGGTGTGCATACTGGTGGGGCGGCGCGCTGATGGTGGGTCTGGGTCCGCCGTTAACGGGAGAGACCGGCAGGAGTCGGTATCGAGGAGGTGCTTGCGCCCCACGCCGACTAGCAGGCCGGCGCGCCAGAAAATCGGCCCCCAGGAGTGGGGTTCCTCGTCCCGCGACGATGAAGTCCCAGGAGTAACTCTGGCCCAGGATGGAGATCGACAGGAGCCTGGTGCCGTAGGAGAGGATGGGGTTCGTTGGCGGCCGTCAGGAAAGCGGCCGGTCTGGTGTCTGGTTGCGGTCCTCTCTGGATGCTGGGAAGACCGATTTAAAGGCTCCTGTGTCGACCAGCATCATCCTGCCGGAGACGGTGTCGCGGACGTAAAACCTACTGTTTTTGAGGCCCTGGGTTCTTCGGCTGCCATGGCGGCCTGTCCTGCTGGCCGCCACCCCGCTTTTTGAACGGGTGAACGAGCAGGGCGGCAGGCAGTTTCGGGCGTCCTTTCCGAACCACTTGTGGTAGCGACAGAAGCCCGGGACCTCCATCTGCTGTGGTTCGGTGGACGTCTGTTGGCGATGGCGTTGACGGGCTGCTCACGTCCTCTTCAGGCTGGCCGGAGCTGACCGGCTGTGTGGCCGGTTTTAGCCGCTGTGAAGCCTTGACGGAGTCTGTGAGGTGTTGCGCCGTCTCTGAGGTCCTCGACAGGCATGGTGTAGGGGTGAGCGATCTGGTTGCGTACCTCCGGAGGAGTTGGCGAAGGTAGATTTCCCGTGTGAAGCTTATCTCCTGCCGCTTCTTTGTGCCGCCCAAGTCTGGTAGTGACAGGAGATCTACGACCATGCCCCAAGTGTCTCTTGAATTGAGGTCGTGGCATGGATTTATGGCAAGGTCGATAGCACGGGCGGCCCGCCTGGCGATGGGCAGGGAGCAAGCTTCGAGGAGGAACTTTTTTGTGGTGCTGTATGTGAGGTGTGTTTGGTACTCGCGAGATGAGTTTTCTGTACACGTCCTCCGGAAGGGCGTTGAGCACTGTGTCGGCCTGTAGGATTTCGTCCGTCAGGTCGCGATTCTGAAGTGGCTCTCCACCCTGCGCAGCCACATCGATGGGTTCCCCTGCGTAAACGGCGGCAGCTTTACGGTGAGGGCGGCCCGCAATT
>NC_089769.1:8432083-8524583 GCF_040412425.1 Macrobrachium rosenbergii | reverse complement strand
AATAGCTCAAGGTCTATAGATTAAGACCAACAATTTTCGCAACGTTCTCGTAAAACGGAAGTCACAGGCGAATTTTGCAAGCATGAACACACGCGACTTAACATTCTACCAACATTTCTAGTTAATCAAAGCAAACTTCAGCAGAAAATAGGCTAAACAGACGCCATAAACCGTGAACGCCTGGCACGATCTTCCCAAGACTTGACCGAAATAACATCTTGCGCTCGGTCAAGCTAAGATCGAATTCCCGGGCCTCCGACTGACCGATGATTGCCATTGGAGGGGGTTTTCATCAGGAGATGCTGCAGGTGACAGGTGTATCAAGGAGGAATAAAGCTGCAGACGATTTCCTTATGGGATCTCCGATCAAGGAAGCGGGAGGGAAGAGGAAGAGGGGGAAGTGGATTTGGGGAGCCAAAAGATGAGCAAAAATTTCAGAGGATGAAATGTGATTCTGTTGGATATATGAACAAAAAGAATAAGCGTGAAAAAGAATCTTTTTGGAATATAGTTTATGTCATGCTGGGTTTTATGATTTTAAATTTCTATGACTTTTAGGCTCCCAGCCAAGCAGTGGGATACTTTCAGCCATTCAGTGAAAAGGGGGAATCGGAGTGGTTGGACAGCAACATAAAAACATTCAAAAAATGAAGGAAGAAGTGAAGTACAAGGATCTAGAGGAGACACTAGAAGAAAATCCCACAGGTGCACAAAAAAGGAAAAGGAATGGAGGTAAAATAAAATGCTGCTACTAAGTGATTGCAGTGAAGGACCGAAGGTTTGCTGCAAATACCCTTTAATAATGCCTACAATGCACCATGTGAGGAGCATTGACGGCATTACCCCACATGAAAGGGTGGTTGTACTAGGTGACCTGAATACAAAAACAGGTGTCAGAGAATGTGGAAAAGCGTTTGGAACGATGTTTGATAACTGAAAATGTATGGTTTCCAAAGAAAAATACTTGGTAAAGAGATGATGGTAAATAAAAGCGTTTTCAAGGTTATGTATCAGAACAAGGCAGACGGCAAGGTAAGTTTATATGTATAACTAGTTGGAGCTACGTCTGATCATTATTAGATTGAGGCAAAAGAAGTAAGATATGAGTGGGATAGGGACGGACGAAATATGATTGTAAACATAATTAACACAAGTGAGTTGGATAGGAAGTGAGATTAGGCCTACATATGATACGCTGTGGGATAAGGTTACAGACAAGGGTGGAAGGAATAGATAAGTGTGTAAGATTTGAGCTAGGAGCCATATGTTGTTATAGGAAAGCAGGAAGAGCAAAGAAAAACATTAAGTAGTGTGAATGTATGATAAGAAAAGATCACGTGTATGCATAAAGGAAGATGTATAGCACAGTCAAGAAAAATAAGCGGGAGAAAAAGAGCTAGCGGTAAAAGCAGAGGGGAGAAAGTAAACAAGAACATCAAGGAAAATAAGAAGTTGCTCTACAAGATAAGTTCTTCTACAGAGAAGTAAATGCAATGAGAGAAGTTAATAAAAAAATGGACCTCAGAACAAAAGATGCATATGGAGAAATACTATCTTATACAATATATATATATATATATATATATATATATATATATATATATATATATATATATATATATATATATATTTATCACATCATGATTCATATATATATAAAGCTACAAATAATATCCAATTCACTCTACTGTAATATATTTTCATATATGTTACCGAAAAATTAAGAGACTGGCTGTAGCGACGGACGAGGAATCAGGACCAGTGACGACAGTTTTACTTTATTTCGTAAGCAACTGACGAAGGAATGATCAACAAAAAACCGTTGGAGACCAGAAATCTGAGGTAGAGTGAACCGAGAGGTGTCGAAGGGAGGGCGACAAACTCAGTATGAAAAAATTAAGAGGCTGTATGTCCTAACCAGGTCAGGAATGATACAAACCGTTATGTCCATTGAATGAGTTTTATAGCCCATCCTTTGGACACCTGTCCGGTGTGGATTTTTAGTCTCCAACGGTCTGTATGTTTATATGTACTGTACTGTCCCTCTAACAGTATATATATATATATATATATATATATATATATATATATATATATATATATATATATATACTGGTTTTACCAGTGAGTATCAGTTCTTCACCAATGGCTTAGAAATGAAATTGAAGCTGGCCAGGACCTACACCATAGTCCCTTGTGTTTTCAACTATGGCGATGTGTTATACTATACTTAATCACGTGCGTCAGACGGAAGAAAATATGAACGAAGTTACAGTAATAGGAACGAAAAGGGCTGCAGCTAGGGGCAGAAGGGACGCTGCAAAGAACAAAGTAATGCCTACAGTACACCGCATGAGGTACACTAACGGCACTACTCCCTACGGAAAAGCAACAGAGATGTCCTACAATTTGCAAATAATAAATAAAACTGCCAGTTCCACGAAAGAAGACTGAACTGAACTGAATATAAAATTTAGACCAAAGGCCAAGCACTGGGACCTATGAGGTCATTCAGCGCTGAAACGGAAATTGACAGTAAAAGGTCTGAAAGGTGTAACAGGTGGCAAACCTCGCAGTTGCACCATGAATCAATTGTTAGGACAGGGTGGAAAGTCAGAGGGAAGAAAGAGAGAAAGGAGGTACAGTAAAAGGAACGAAAAGGGTTGCAGCAAAGAACCTTAAGCAATGCCTACAGTGCACCAGTTAAGGAAGGTGGAAGAGGTCAATAGTGATAATTTTTAAAGAAAGTATTAAGAACAGGTCTGGTATTCCGTGTCCAAAAATAAAATTCCATCTGTTGAATATGTCATGATTTAGCGGCTGTCAAGAATCTCTTTCAAGAAAAGCGACGCATGAAATAGGTTTCTATTTTGCTGGTGTCAAAGCAAAATCCGAATGGAGGCGAGATGTAACGTCTTACGAGCGGTAACAAGTTGTAGCTACAAATGCTAATTCTGGACAACCAGGATATGCAGTTCTGAAGTAAACAGGCAGTGCTTTTTGCAAGCAACCTCAAAGGACGTGGTTGTTCCTGAAGCAGAACTGTTCACTCATGCAAAACATGACGGCGATTGCCATCATCACACGAATACTGTGGTTCCTGATGAATGATTCTGGGACCACCGTCTGCAGCTAAATATACCGTTGTGAGCCGTTATTCTAATGGACTAGCCACCCTATCATTTAATTTGTTCAGAAAAACACCAGCATTAGCAAGTAAAAACGAAGTACAGGTATTCTGGAGTGACTAATGACTTGAGGAATAACTAATAAAAGTGAGAATCCTGAGGGGATTTTGCTGAAGGGGAACTTTTGAAAAAGGTATAAAAGTATTTAGGTAATTCTGAAAAGCTTGGAAAGCTGGATTATTAGCAGACAAGACTCCTAGTGTCGTTTATCTCCATCTATATCATTGCTACGAAGATCCCATACGACTTCATGGTAGCGAAGATAAGTTCTTTCAAAATGGCAGAGCCATAGCCTTTTTTAAAAGAACCGTGAAATTCCAGCAAGCAAAAAGATTGTGTTTAAGATAAAGCATCATGGACAACTGTCAACTGAAGATATGCAAAAAGATTAGACAGCTGACTGTAAAGATAATAAACAATGTTTTACAGCTGATCAATTTAGAGTCATTTGATTAGGATTCCCCTTAAATCAAATAATTTTTAAATTTTGTAATTACACACATTATATATATATATATATATATATATATATATATATATATATATATATATATATATATATATATATATATACATACATATACATAATGTATATTTCTATCACGGGAATTAAAAAGTGATGTAAAGTACAAACAAGTATAAAAACTCGGTTTGATTAAAAATGATTGAGCGAATAAATAAAAAGTGTAAAACTAATTAATGCATGAAAATATCATCATGTTTGAGGTTGATCTCCAAATGACGAACAATCGTTTTTAATTAATCCAGTTAGTGGATTAATAAGGGGAAGTTGAGGACTTTAACAAGTTGTTAGTTATGGATAGCCTTCAGTTTCTCTTTTGAATCTCCTCTGAATCTTGTGCAGAATGGGGTCAAGAGGATACAGGCATGGACATAAACTAATATTTTTACTTGTTAGCTATACGAGAACAGATTCAGAGAGGTTCTAGAGACAATGTAATTATGCTGATAAAGGGCCAATCAATATGTGATTTTCCGCTCATGTTAAAAAAAAAATTATTCGTTTGGCAAGTTCTGAACATTCATGATTTATTGAAATCTAATCCCTTACTTGTCTTGCCCAAATAAAATACATCACAGTCCATACAAGTGATTTTATTGAAGATTTTACTCTGGTGAGGCCAATTTCTCATACGCTTGATTTTTAGTGTCATTATACGAAAAAATTACTGTACATTTACACCGAATATTTTCAACACTGACTTGATGGACTCAAAGCCAATGAAATTAGTCATACACAGGGGTTTTCCGAGGTAATTCTGGCTTCCTGTCAATTTTATCACAAAATCTTTCCTCGCTGGCCATATATTCTGTTTATATTTTATATTGCGTTGTTATTCCCGTGACTGAAGTTATTCATACATACTAAATACATACATTATGTATGTATATATATATATATATTATATATGTGAATATGTTATGTTTATTATATATAAATATATATATATATATATATATATATATATATATTACTGGTATCAGCCTTATATCAGGCTTAATTTGGAAGATTGATTTTCAAAAAGAGTGGACCATAGGGTTAAAAAGTCAATCAGGCCTTAGTGACAAAGAGTGAGTCAATCATGTATTTATTATGAGCACTGCCATCGCTGAAGAAAACGCGGGAATAACTAAAATATAGGATTGGTTTGACAATTTATTCCTTAAACACAAGTACCTAACAAAGAGAATTACACGTTCTATAGTACGTCTTAAAATAATTCATTTTGTTTGTGAAACAATAGCCAATTCAGCTAAAATAGGACAAAAAAAAATCTATAAGAAAAACTCTAAACCAGTAACCAGAGGCGTGAATTGCAGTTGGAAATATGTCGGCAAATCATTTGGGTTATTCTTATTGACCTTTATATAAATCCGGTGGTAAAAACGACCGCAATAATCATCTAGTTATAAAACTGACATCAAAGGCCACTTACCAAAAAGCTCTCTTGGTCTTTGCAAAGGTCGTTCCCAAAACAACCTCATTCGTATGAAGCTGGGAGACGAGTTAGCCAAGTTAGCGATGATATGAATCAATGATGCGAAGAGTACATGACCACTGTCATAGTTACCATGTATACTTAGTATTGTCTCTCAGGCCGTAATTGGAATGGAATATATGGGCATTCTATTCTGCACATATGAACCATCATTAATGAAAAAAATTTCAAACCGATTGAGAGGCCATTTAGGAATGGAATACAGAATTTAGGCCTAAGGCAAAGCGCTGAGCCCTACGAGGTCATTTAACGCTGGAAGGGAAATTGAGAGTAGGTAGGTTTGAAAGGTGTAACAGAAGGAAAACCTCGCAGTTGCACTATGAAATAACTGTTAGGAGAGGGTGGTTAGCAAGATGGAAAATAATGAATGGAGCTATGGGCCGAAGGGACGCTGCAAGGAACCTTTAGCAATAATGCCTACAGTGCACCCCGTGAGATGCATTGATGGCACTAACCCCTACGGAGGTCACGCCTTATTATCATCCCAAGCCACTTGTGGAAGATTTTCTTTTAATTTTCCGCGAGTTCTAGTAGCGATTGGAACTTTTTATCCGGGCTAGGAATCGACCTGATATAGGCCTAATAGGTCATGATGAATCATCTCCCGTCAATAACCATCTTTTTTTATGTACAACTAAGGTCCTCTTTCGGCTCAAGGTTAAAAGGTAAAGCCGAGTGATCAGAGAAAGGAATTGCAAAGCATGGTAATTAGAGACAGGAATTAGAAAGGCTGGTGATCAAAGAAAGGAATTACTAAACCTGGTGGCTAGACAGGAATTATAAAGCCTATAGATCGGAGAAAGTAATTACGAAGCCTGGTGATCGATCAGAGACAGGAAATCCAAAGCCTGATGATTACAGAAAGAAATTACAAAGCCTGGTGATCAGAGAAAATAATTAGAAAGTCTGGTGACTAGACAAAAATTACAAGGCCTATAGATCAGAGAAAGTAATTAAAAAGCCTGGATCAGAAAATGATCCAAAGTCCCAAGAACAAGAATCAAGAAAGCCTAAGGATGGTGATCGGTCAGACAAAATGGCACTGCTGGAAATCCAACATGGTGCAGTAGGTTCAAATAGCTCTGGGACAAGACTCACTCAGTAACAGAAAAATGTGCACAATCATTTTCAATAAGCCATGCTTTGTGCTGGCATTATGAGATACACTGCCCCTCTGACAGCATAGCATAAAAGCCCGTAACTTACAGCATTCAAATGTGCCAATAATTTTTATCTCATCCTGTTTTAACCTCAACTAAGGTGCATTCTTATCTCATCCTGTTTTAACCTCATCTAGGGTGCAACCTGACTATTATTTTTTAACCTAACCTCACCTACCTAGTTCTAAATTCACACTGCCATATGCTTCTCAAATTCTATCACCCCTTAATGTTTATGGAATAAAAATCAACTTGGAATCTGCTGTCCGATAGAAATGCTAAAAATGTGCAATTTATTTAACAAATATCAAGCCACAAATTACTCAAGTACAGCATTCAACAATTCTGACCACTAATTCTAAATTACTGTAATTTCATTTGTTGAAGTAAGCATAGATAAACCTAACAGAAAACTAAAGATACAACATACAAGAAAGTTTGATGACGATTGCCATGCCAGAATTAGATGCCAGCAATGAAGGAAATACAACAACATAAGTTGTTTTTCATGAAATGTTTGGGGCAAGTCAATGACGAGATAGTCAGTGGTTAATGTTATTAGACTTGGGAATTATTTTGCAAATCCACCCCAATTTTCATGTCATTCAAAAGTTAGTCCTGTCCATTTCCTTAAATATATACTGCTTGTGAACTTGTGGCTATATTTGGGCTTGTAAGTGAAAGATACGGCAAACTTCACCCTTTATAATTGGGAAGTCATGGCAATTTCTGGAATGTTAATGCAAGGTGTTTCGTATGTTAATGGGTGTCTTAATAAAATGCTTAATCTCTGTTGCACTTCTGATGTACAAATTAAGGAACAAATGTAATTTAGATCATGGGGGGGGGGGGAATCCAGGGGCAGGGAATAGCTAACAGATGGGTAACTATCCTGAAGGTTAAGTTAAGCTGAGATACATCCCTTGAAATGCAATTGTCACACTTCCTTGGCAAGAATAAATGATTGGCCCAGGGTGAGATGACCACCAGCCAAGCAAAGCATCAAGCTGCACCCTAGGTTAGGTTAGAATACATCTCAAGATCCCATTATCACACTTAGTTTATATAATAAATAAAGTCAAGTGGGTCCACGAAGGTGAAGCCCTGGTCAGGTTGGATGTTCCACCTAAGGATACATGTTCCTTTTAATGCCATTACCACACTAGGTTAGGATTTAACCATCCTACCAACATTTTTCCTATCCTTTGTCCTATTAAAAATGGCCCATATGAACTGTCTCTGTTGGCTGGTCAAAAGTAGAGGTCCACACCAGGAAACCTATCCCCTTCAAAACCTTCCACACTTATGGGTCTGTGCTGGCATACACCAGCTTGTTATAACCATCCACCACACATGGCACATGCAATTTGCTCCACTGTTTCTCTTGTATTTAGAACATTTCTCCTTACCTACTGGCATTATTTACTCACTGGTCCCACAACCTAAAATTCTTCAAAACTGTGGTCACCCATAACAGCCGAAGGTTTGGTTGAGAGAAACAAAAATGAGTATGTCTGCTACTGTACTTTGATTTCTCACTAAACATATGAACCATATATCTGTCTAACTGGTTATCTTATGTTTCATACATTTTTACCATAAATTTTGGTGCAAACTACTCGTATTTTTTTATACCTGTCCTCCTTAACTGATAATTATGGGGAAAAGCCTCCTTTTTGGGAGAGGGGGAAGCAAAAACGAGTGAACTGCACTAGGAAATAAATATACCACAAGTTATGCAGTAAAAAAAATAAATAGTTCTTATGTTTAACCAGTAACAATCAACAAACAAACACGGCAGTTTGAGGAAGAGAACCTTCCATAGTGAGCTGTCTCAGCTAGCCAGTGGGTAGGGAAAAGGAATAGGCTACCCACCCTAACCTTATCTCACAGGCCATACATCCGTCATGTCCTAACCTTCCATAGCCTAGTGCACCCTGTCCTACTCATGCAGTTACTTTAATAAACCTACAGCACCGTAAAATATAACTGTAAAAAATATTTAAGTAACCTTAGCATTTATTACCTACCTTGATTTGCAAATACTGGTCTTGTGGTATTTAGACTAGTACTCCATTTAAATGTGAATAAAAGACCACATTCAAACTTCTCAACATTAGGCTAAGGTTACTATCCAGTTGTCACAAATCACAGTTAAACTGCTGGATTTGCCATTTCATGTTAGCCTATAGCCTAGTTATGCAGTTTTTTTATGTGATATAGTTTTTTATATTTTTCAACTAATGTTAAAACTCTGATAAAAATTATATCATTGCATCTTCTCTATTTCTTTACTTTCACATTTAATTATATCAGTTCTAACCTCAAAGAACATTAGAAAATCATCTTAGATACTCTTCACTTCTACCAGTACTGTACATACGTAATAATCATCTTCCGGTATTATTTTATAAGTTGCCAATACATGATATGAAATTGTAACCTACATTTTTTAAAAGAGCTCATTCTCGTTATTTTGAACCCCCATAAACACTATGAGCAAATATATAAAAATATGTATCAAATCAAGACTTATAAGGTAGGACAATACTGCCTCCCCCACCCTTCATAGACAATACGAGAAAACTGTAACCAGTAAACATCCCTACGTTAAGTTAGGTTGATATTTTTTGGTTCCTTTAGTGCCCTATCATTTCCCAGCCATTTTTGCATAAAAACCTGTAAAATGGTTCTTCAAGTAAAAATGGCTGGCAACTTATAAAATTCTACCCATTTGGTTTCCTCTCATACTTCAAAAGGAAAAAACTATCATCACTCGTCCCTTAGGGATACTGGACTTTGGACGGGGAAAAATTAAAGAATCGTATATTAACCATAAAATGAAGGTTTTGCCTACAAAATGATGTCCACAAAAACACAACAGACAAGTCGAAGGTCGGAAAACCTCATTCATTTGCCATATTTCTGTCCACAAGGACCCTTGCTAAGCACTTGTTGACTTTAGAAATAAGCAGTAGGTCTAGCAGCTGGAGTGTCTTGGTTAGCCTACCTCTGATTAGGCCTGATTTTTGTTAAAGTTCTTCGAAGTGCTTAGCAAATTCAAATAAAACAGAACGCAGGCATTTTTCTTTGAAAATATACAATAGCAGAATGTCTTTTACCACTTTTTTTTTACATGTAAAACTTTTAATATAAAGTCCACGTTTTGTTTCACGAGCTGCTCAAGGAGTAAGAAACCGTGTCAGCAGCAGACTGACTTAAAACACGAATATATAAACCATTTCACTCACTATCTCAATGCACTTTCTTGCATCGTCATTTCAGCACTTACCGAATTTGAGGTCTTGAAAGATCCTGACGTTGAACTTAATGACGTTGTTATTAAGTTGAGCTGGTAACGAGTAACGTTTCAGTTATCGGGGTTTCAAGGTTACTCGAGCACTCTCCATTGCTTCCCAAGACGTTCCATTAGGAAATAAATAAAGTAAGAAATTATAAAAATGTGCATATATATGTATGTATGTATATATATATATATATATATATATATATATATATATATATATATATATATATATATATATATATATATATATATGTATATATATTACAGAAACAAAAGACGCATTATCTGCGAGCAAAGATGACAGCAGGGATATGCTAACGTAAGTAACGTGTCTGAGTTGCAAAGGAGATTAGAGCCAGACTGAAGGCTGACAAGGGAAAAGCTGACAGCCTGCCTGAGAAATGACAAGTAAAATGTAGTTGAAATTTGAGTCACTTGGAGCGTTCTTAAACTTCTCATCCCTGAAACAGCTGAGTTGGTGTATTAATAATAATGATCAAGGTCATAATGCTTCCCCTGATAAGACATCAGTCATCACCACGTTCATTCTTTATCAGGTAAATATAAAAAAATTAACCGCTCGTGTAGAAAAATTCCAGAATATAGGCAGGCTCTATTTAACTCATGCAACTTGATTACTTGGGTATTAAAGGTTTCTTCAGGGAATGGGTAATGAAAATTTTTAACACTCAAAACTATCAAATAAACGGACAATATAATTAAAGTTTATTCTGGTTATTTCATTGTTGATAATATTTAAGACAATATCTATAAAATGTAGACACAAATTCATTGGTATCGATAGTAAAAATTGTCTTCCTACTAAAGTAAATCAGAACTGATCGTAATACCACCTTTCGGGAAAGAGTAAACAATGTCATAGTTCACTTTAAAATTAGGCTCACGCCGTACGTGATAAAACATGGAACTAGAACACTCATTATTTCTTCATCTCGAGAGCGATCACTGAATCTCTATTTTTACACCGCTTATCTATTGACTGATAAAGTTCGTTAACGTTAGACACTTGTATTTAGATGGATTTTAGGAAGCTATTTTATGAAAATCTACGGGAATAAAACATCCAAATTTGGTTGATTTCAACGATTAAGAAAGTAAAAAGGCGGCTGGAATATTATTGGATTGGGTAATCTCTAAATGACTCTGAGAAAAACATAGACTATCGTGGAATCCTTTCACCTTGGGCTAACCTACGTGAGATTAACTCATTGCTTATAAGCTATGACACTATAATTTCCTTAACTGGTGTCAGCAAGGTGTTTAATGTGAGGTTGTGAAGGCAGTTTTCCATGTGTGGTTTTCAGGGGATGTAAAACATATAACGTTATTATTATTATTATTATTATTATTATTATTATTATTATTATTATTATTATTATTACTGAAGAATGATCCCGCCTGAATGCACGAATATTCTGGAAAGGTATTTCACCTTTGATAAACAACTGATTGTGATGAAGCAATATATATATATATATATATATATATATATATATATATATATATATATAAATTCAACGAAAAATCATCATCATTGTATCCTTATCTCTCGGCGTCGGGAGATATCTATCTATCTATCTATCTATCTATCTATCTATCTATCTATCTATATATATATATATATTTATATATATATATATATATATATTATATTATATATATACATACATACATACATACATATATAGATAGATAGATAGATAGAGAGATAGATATCTCCCGACGACGAGAGAAAAGGATACGATGATGATTTTTCGCTAAATTTATTTTTTTTCTTTTTTTGAAATATTGATATTTTCGTGGCAATAAACCTTTCAAGAAAATTTCATAATATGATCTGCTGCGAGTGAGAATCATTGTCGGCTGGAACCGTAATATCTTCTTGTTTTCCATTCCGTCTCCAGCTCGTGGAAAGACGAGAGAAATGCCAATCGCGCATGCGTACAGCGCCATAACTCAGTAAGGGCACTGACTCTAAGGCCTCCAATGACTATCTCCTCGGTCCTCAAAGTCGTCTTGAAGCCTTCAGGGACAGCAAGTGAGCAAAGAAGGCGAAGATTATGGCTAAATTTGACTGGATGACGAAGCAAATGGACTAAAAGGGATTTTCCAGAGGGAAAAGTACGTCAGGAGAATGGCAGTTAACTTCAGTCTACAATTGTTTCCTGATGAAAATATGGACTACTTCGCGGAGCAGTATGGAGTCGAAGTTCCTGCTTTCTGCAATTATGGATTTATTCACCAGTTCTGCAGTTGTATTATTTCCACTATGGACGCAAGTTCTTCATTCGAAATAAGGAAGGAAATAATCAAGAAAAGAGGAAGACAGTGGCGTGGAGGAACTGAGGAATTTATACGAAATAAAAGGTAGAGAACTTGAGGTGTTTTCTAAGCTGATTGAGAGGAGATTTGGATGCTCAAAATTACCACTTGGAGCAGATCTTCGCTCGAAATAAGAAAGAAAAGGAATAAAGAAAAGAGATGTTAAAATGATCTAAAACCCTCGGGACTTTCCTTGAAGACATTTTGGAACCCAGTTTCCGGGTCCTGGAAGGACGAGAGAAATGCCACTCGCGCATGCGCCAAACTCCAAAGACTCCAGGAACAATTTCTGGGATGCTTCAAATCGTCTTGACAGCCTTCATAGAGAGCGAGTGTCATATTTGAAATGTTGGCTAAGAGAAAGCAAAGATTATGGTGGAGGGACTTGGACAGCGACGCAAATCTTTCAAAAGGGGGAGATAAAGAACCTAAACCAGAACTTCCTGAAGAAAACCACATCACTACAATGGAAGCAGAAATTCAGAAGAGGACGAGGAAGCAAGAAGAAGAAGGCCCTCATCAGGATGGGGTCCAAAAGCTGCCTAGGCTCAAGCCCTCCTCTAGGGGAGAAGGGTCCGACCCAGAGGGTGAGGCTGGAAAGACCCCCAAGGGTGAGGCCCAAAAACCTCCACGGCTCACCAGTCTCTTGAGGGCAGTCTTGAAGTGAAGGGTCCGACCCAGAGGCTACTTCCTCGGAGGAAGGCAGGTATCCTGCCAGGCCAAGAACTTCAGGATGAGGGAAGGCTCACCAGTCGGGCCTGGAAGAAGACCTCGGAGGAAAGAACTGCCATGCTGGGAAGGGTGGAGGGCCCAAAAACCTCCAAGGCTCACCAGTCTCTTGAGAGCAGTCTTGAAGGGAAGGGTCCGACCCAGAGGCTGCTTCCTCGGAGGAAGGCAGGTATCCTGCCAGGCTGGGGAAGCGGGCCTGGAGAAGACCCAGGCCTGGAGAAGACCCAAGAACTTCAAGGCTCACCAGGTGAGGCCTTGAAGGGAAGGGCCGACCCAAGGCTCACCAGGCCTGCCATGCTTGAGGGAGCACCCTTGAAGGGAAACCCAGAGGGTCCAGGATCCTGCCATGCTGGGAAGCGGGCCCAGAGGCTGCTTCCTCGATGAGGGCCTCCAAGGCAAGTCTCTTGAGAGCATCCTGAAGGGAAGGGCCATGCTCGGGGAAGGCAGGGGCCTGGCCTGGAGGGCCCAAGAACTTCAAGGATAAGGCCCAAAAGCCTCCAAGGCTCACCAGTCTCTTGAGAGCAGCCTTGAAGGGAAGGGTCCAGAGGCTGCTTCCTCGGAGGAGGAAGGCAGGTATCCTGCCAGGCTGGGGAAGGGCCTGGGAGGGCCCAAGAACTTCAAGGATGAGGTCCAAAAGCCTCCAAGGCTCACCAGTCTCTTGAGAGCAGCCAGGGTCCGACCCAGAGGCTGCTTCCTCGGGGGAAGGCAGGTATCCTGCCAGAAAGAGGGCCCAAGAACTTCAAGGATGAGGCCCAAAAGCCTCCAAGGCTCACCAGTCTCTTGAGAGCAGCCTTGAAGGGAAGGGTCCGACCCAGAGGCTGCTCGGAGGAAGGCAGGTATCCTGCCATGCTGGAGAGAAGGCCCAAGAACTTCAGGATGAGGCCTCCAAGGCTCACCAGTCTCTTGAGAGCCTTGAAGGAAGGGTCCGACCCAGAGGCTCGGAGGAAGGCAGGGCCTGGGGAAGCGGGCCTGGAGAAGGCCCAAGAACTTCAAGGATGAGGTCCAAAAGCCTCCAAGGCTCACCAGTCTCTTGAGAGCAGCCTTGAAGGGAAGGGTCCGACCCAGAGGCTGCTTCCTTGGAGGAAGGCAGGTATCCTGCCAGGCTGGGGAAGCGGGCCTGGAGAAGGCCCAAGAACTTCAAGGATGAGGTCCAAAAGCCTCCAAGGCTCACCAGTCTCTTGAGGGAAGGGCAGGCCTTCCTCGGAGGAAGGCAGGTATCCTGCCATGCTGGGGAAGCGGGGGAAGGCCCAAGTCAGGATGACCCAGAGCCTCCAAGGCTCCAGTCTCTTGAGAGCAGCCTTGAAGGAAGGGTCCGACCCAGAGGCTGCTTCCTCGGAGGAAGGCAGGTATCCTGCCAGGCTGGGGAAGCGGGCCTGGAGAAGGCCCAAGAACTTCAAGGATGAGGTCCAAAAGCCTCCAAGGCTCACCAGTCTCTTGAGAGCAGCCTTGAAGGGAAGGGTCCGACCCAGAGGCTGCTTCCTCGGAGGAAGGCAGGTATCCTGCCAGGCTGGGGAAGCGGGCCTGGAGAAGACCCAAGAACTTCAAGGATGAGGCCCAAAAGCCTCCAAGGCTCACCAGTCTCTTGAGAGCAGCCTTGAAGGGAAGGGTCCGACCCAGAGGCTGCTTCCTCGGAGGAAGGCAGGTATCCTCCTGGCCAGAAGGCCCAAGCAAGGATGAGGTCCAAAAGCCTCCAAGGGCTTGAGAGCAGCCTTGAAGGGAAGGGTCCGACCCAGAGGCCTCGGAGGAAGGCAGGGCCATGCTGGGGAAGCCTCCCAAGAACTTCAAGGATGAGGTCCAAAAGCCTCCAAGGCTCACCAGTCTCTTGAGAGCAGCCTTGAAGGGAAGGGTCCGACCCAGAGGCTGCTTCCTCGGAGGAAGGCAGGTATCCTGCCAGGCTGGGGAAACGGGCCTGGAGAAGACCCAAGAACATCAAGGATGAGGTCCAAAAGCCTCCAAGGCTCACCAGTCTCTTGAGAGCAGTCTTGAAGGGAAGGGTCCGACCCAGAGGCTGCTTCCTCAGAGGAAGGCAGGTATCCTGCCAGGCTGGGGAAGCGGGCCTGGAGAAGGCCCAAGAACTTCAAGGATGAGGCCCAAAAGCCTCCAAGGCTCACCAGTCTCTTGAGAGCACCCTTGAAGGGAAGGGTCTGACCAGATACTGCTTCCTCGGAGGAAGGAAGGTATCCTACCAGGCTGGGGAACGGGCCTGGAGAGGTCCCAGGATGAGACCCAAAAGCCTCCAAGGGAATTGAGGGGCCTGAAGGGAAGGGAAGGACTGATTCCTCGGAGGAGGGCAGGTATCCTCCCAGGCTGAGAAAGGTCTGGAGAAGGCCCAAGACAACTTCAAGAATGAGGCCCAAAAGCCTCCAAGGTTCACCAGTCTCTTGAGGTCAGCCTTGAAGGGAAAAGCCTCCCAAGGCTCACCAAGAACTTCAAGGATGAGGCCCTTGATTCTCTTGAGAGCAGCCCTGAAGGGAAGGGTCTGACCCAGAGGCTGCTTCCTCGGAGGAAGGTAGGTATCCTGCCAGGCCGGGGAAGCAGGCCTGGTGAGGGCCAAAGGCTTCTCAGTGAAGCCAGTTCTTTGAGGGCACCCTTGAAGGGTATATACATACTTATATATATGTATATATATATATATATATATATTTATATATATATGTATATATATATAGTATATATATATATATATATATATATATATATATATATATGTATATTTATATATATACATATATAATTATATATAGACACAACAGAAGAATTCTGTGTAAAGCGGAGTCGAATAAAGAATAGGCGGACCAGTACTTGGGGAAACATTCTTTATTGCGACTAGTTTCGAGGTTCTAACATAACCCATCATCAGGCATCTACAAATAACAAATAAATACAATGAAAGAAAAAAAAACACTCATTAAAATAAAATAAAATTAAACACATCAGAACTAACTACCAAGAATTAAAATTGAACATTACCGTTTAACCTATAAAAGCAAGAGTCAAGGGAGGAATAAAAGGCAAATACAAAGATAGTTACAGAAGATAGACACAATTAAAATCAAAGCAACTCAACTGACCGTTCATTATTACAGAGTGATGGTTTTTCTCTGGTGGGATATAATGTTCCAATTGCGGTTAGCTCCACATCACTAGACCGACTGGCTAAATATAGAAAAAGAATCTATACTCAGAGGATATGGTCGTGCTGATGGGAATGCTCACGAATGGCACTAAATGCTTGTTTGTTAAGTGGACTGTTTGTTCTAATTGATCGGCCTAGATGTTCGAATAATTATATATATATATATATATATATATATATATATATATATATATATATATATATATATATATATATATATATATATATAGTCCAAAACAACAAGGAATGATAAATAGAGACAATTTCTGCTCTTCAGACGATAGGAGAAGGTAAACAACAAAGCTATGGAATACCTGGGCAAGATAAACGGTCGACTTAACTTTCATTACCCAGCTCTAGCGTAGTCCGTTTTCTTTCCTGCCCTTTTCGGTTCTATGTTCACTAACCTATTATATTTTTTATATAGATTTTACATACCAGGTGGCTGAAATATGTGTTGAAGCCTCTCCTCCTATCCGTAATCTTAGACCTATTTTATGATAACAACGCAGTCTTAAGCTGTAACCGTTCTTTACTCTAATTCAAGTTAACATGGTGGAATATAGGATTTAGGCTAAAGGCCAATCTCTGGAACCTACAGGATCATTTAGTGCTGAAACGGAAATTGACAGTAGAAAGGTTTGCAAGGCGTAACAGGAGGAAAACCTCGCAGTTGCTTTATGAAACAATTGATAAGAGAATGTGGAAAGTAAGAGGGAAGATATTATGAAAGGAGTTACAGAAAGTGAAAGGGGTTGCAGCTAGGGGCCGAAGGGACGCTGCAAAGAACCTTGAGTAATGCATACAGTGTGCCCCACAAGGTGCACTGACGGCGCTACCCCCCACGGGGAAGTTAACAAATAACTGGTTGGCGGTCTGATAACTTGACTGAGCTGGTCTGTGCGATACTTACATGGAGAAAGATTTAACTCTTAATGGGAGCCATAATGCTGTTAATTACTTGGACATCACTGACGGCATTGAAGAACAGTTGGAAATTGTGAATATATAAATCATATATCGTGAATATTCTGCAGTTATTATCATTGTTATTATTATTATTGGTTTCAAAAATACCTTCCCTACGTGTAATAGGAAGAGCTAGAAGATAAGGATAACTAAAAATCAAATGAGGATAATTCAGCAAACCAATAACTGTTCATGCATGAATCACAGTATGAAGTTGAATATGGTTTTGTAGCATTTAAACATCAGCTGCCTATGCTTGGTGGTCAGCAACTGGAGAAAGTAAAGACAATATCAGTGACTGATGGAGTGATTTAGTTTTTAAACACACACACACACACACACACACACACACACACATATATATATATATATATATATATATATATATATATATATATATATATATATATATATATATATATATATATATAATGTATATCTGTTTCTGTTGGTTGAATTGTCAGATCTTTCATTTCTGTGCCAGAGAATTTTTTTTTTTTTTTTTCACCAGAATTAGTGGATAAAATTAGTGAATGACTAAATCACATCAAATCTTATTCTTAATGAAAATGACCATAATTTTTAAAAAAGAGATGCGCTACTAAATAAGTAGATAAATTAATGAATTAATAAAAATGAACCATGAATGTCACAAGCTTTGGAGAATCTTGCCCCTTACAGTTTCAGCTACTGAAACACCAGCCAAGCCACACCTTCCCACGTAGCGCAAAGGGCCTCTATAGGAGTCCCTCGACCATGCCTGTCTCTTGCTCTCTCAGGCAAATAATCACAGGAGATATGAAACCCCTTCAACCTAGTTCTAAACTACATAGGTCTAGGTTTCCCGCAAGTGTTCGCTGAGAGGATCAGCAACCCTCTGGGCTCAATGTGATTAGACTTCTCTCCCTCCATTGCCAAACTTTGAAACCTTTACATCTTTCTTTTTCTTGCTAACTTCAGGGCATGGATAGTATCTGTCTAATTGGCCTTTGTGTTTAACAACAGACAAAAATAAGGGAGGAAGAATTGTTCCTCATCTCCCTCGAGCAAAAATCAATAGTTTTCTGGACCATCAGGCTACAAGGGAGAGAGAAACGGCATTAAGTTACTAGTATTCCTGTAGATTAAAATCCAATCAGTTCTTGATTACCACTGCTCCTTCCGTAAGCGAAGGAGAGAGAGAGAGAGAGAGAGAGAGAGAGAGAGAGAGAGAGAGAGAGAGAGAGAGAAGATAATTTGATGTCATATCTCCTGTGAATTACTATACAGATTAGTGTAATTGAAACCTTGATTTTATCCTCCCCAGGAAAAGGGAAAAAGTAGGAAGTAGGCAGGAAAAGTCGTTCCTGGGGAATACCGTCTGACCAAAATAAGTGGCTGCTTCTTTTGCTTCTCCTTCTTGTTCTCTTGTTCTTCTTTTTCTTCTTCTTCTTCTTCTTCTTTTATACAACACGAGAGCCCATTCATTAGATTCTGAAACAATGCAGAAAGGCCATTCATTTGCGCCGAGAACTTTCACATAATGGAATGCCTGTAATAGAAGACGATAAAAACTTACCGAAGAGAAGAAGAGTCAGTAAAGATGATTAAAATAAAATGGATAAAGATTGAAAGAATCAACGGAAGATACGATGTGGGAATGAAGCCTGGAAACGCGATACACCCCCTCTCAAAATGATGAGCTTCAGCTTACCTGAAACGGCTTAGAGGAAATAGACTTACTTTTCCAGTATTGAAAAGAGGAAGGAATCAATCATTTCAGGCACCTGGTTCAACAGAATCGCTAAGCTGATTATGAGAACTTGTATAAAATAAAAGAAGTACACGGAGAAGAGTCTTCAAGAGCTGTTTACTTACAGGTTTGAATAAACTGCAATGTTGATGTAATCGCCTCCACCTCGCCTCTATGATAGAATAATCAGGCCTTATGCCAGCACTGAGCATTGCACAATGGCAGTCTTTAAGAGATGGTAAAGTGCTCAAATGATAAAGAGGTCCGGTGTATTAACCCGGTATGTATCCACCTACTTGTCACCTCCGAAGTGCTATAGGATTAAACATGGCGGAAGCTCAATGGGGCGCCGTGTGTTTAATACTAAACCTTCGGGGATCAATAACATCGTTTATTAATATATAGGAATATATAAAAACGAGTGTCTATAATACTTTGATCCCCGAGAGGCTAGTACTAACACGGCGTCCCATTGAGCTTCTGCCATGGTTAGTACTATTATAGCACCTCAGAGTTGATGCAAGGTGGATAGGCCTACATACCGGGTTAATACCGGTCTTGTGTGGTCCTCTTGGCCGTACCTACCAACACGAAGAAATATTTTGATATCCTGAAGAATGAAGTTGATAACATTTAAAAATAACCCCCACCCTCCAAAAAAGGTTAGATTAGCACTCTGTTGAATTATTTTGTAATAAAAAAACGGTGAACGTCAGTTGTTCTGCGTGGCTTAGAACTAGAGAGTAATATGTTAATTCGTTTAGGACAGGCCCTAAATCAATATTTTATATATATATAAATTTCTGACCCACATCGGGATCGAACCCAGGTCTTTCAGTTGAAAGGCGAGGGCGCTGCCAACTGTGGCTCAGTTGGTAGCACCCTTGCCTTCCAGTTGAAAGACCTGGGTTCGATCATCCCGATGTAGGTCGGAAATTTATTTCTGTTCCACACGAGATTGTATGTTGATCATTATATATATATATATATATATATATATATATATATATATATATATATATATATATATATATATATATATATATATATATATATATATATATATATATATATATATATATATATACTATGTATATGATTTTGAACACCAATGAGTATAGATATATATATATATATATATATATATATTATCATATATATTACAGACACCTTTCACCATCAAAAGGACTCGGATATGGGCCCAATCGACAATTTTATCCACGGCTCATTTTCAGAGCTAATATTAGAGCAAAGTGTTTATGGAAAATTTTGCTCTCGTAATATCTATAATGAAAAAATCTTGTAAACTTTGAGCTTTGATGTCGATGTTGGTAATATACAGAGATGTTCAAACTGCGTGACTCTCCGCACCGATAGTTAACTTCTTCAGAATTTAGATAGGAAATATGAACTTCACGATACCGTTGAAAATATGCGTTCAAGTTATGCAAATTTAATAAATAAATAATATCAGGTTACGCAGGTAACAATAACAGTATGACACTTATTTATGAATATTTTGGAAATGATGTTCATGTGTAATTTTAGCAATAATAATAATAATAATAATAATAATAATAAGTCTATAGTTAATAATAACAGCAAGTCTGCATAGTTAATAACTAAAAAAGGTTCATATGTGTAATAAATAAAAAGGTTAATAATAATAATAATAATAATAATAATAATAATAATAATAATAATAATAATAATAATCTGCATAGTTAACAATAACAGCGAGACACATGTGTGGATAACTGGAAAAAAGGTTCATGTGTAATAATAATAATAATAATAATAATAATAATAATAATAATAATTTATAGCATTAGAGAATTCTAACAATAACACCAGAGATGGTGGTATGAACTGCATCAGCGATAATTGTAATAAAAACAATCTCAAAAATAGCACAAGAAGAAAAGTCACATTGCTATTTAAAAGATCTTTTATCTGTTACATAGTAAAAGAATTTACTATATAATTTTGGATTTTTATCACAGCCGTCTTTCCACGATATTGTGAATACCTTAGCAAGAAGAACAACGATAAGTTATGAACTCAATATAGTAAATTTAAAAGTATTACTGAAATGGAAGCTTACCAGTAACTATGAGCCCGCCATCTGGTCCTGGTTACAGCAGTGGTACATTAAATACGAAAATGTATCAAATGTAGGTAATAAATGTATTTAACAGACCATAGATTTATAGCCAGTCGGTTTGGGGGTTAATCATGCATGGCTAATCACCACAGTGCGGTCTGTGTTAATTATGGAGAGATTATAAACAACGGCAATCGTGATTTTAGAATACAGGGTACACGGCGCAAGCACTCATCCGCACCAGTGGCCCTCATGTCCCTATGTGACCCATGATCGTTCCCAGTAAGCTCCCATGGTATGGGGCTGGTTTCGATGCGTTGGTTATGGGATAGGTTTGCTAATCCGGTGTCTATGGCACAGATGTAAATACATACATTCATTCATATGTTGTACAGTATATATATATATATATATATATATATATATATATATATATATATATATATATATATATATATATATATATATATATATATAAAACCTCCGTTAAATATGCAAAGCTAATTAACATTATCCATGAACGATGCAGGTGGCAAGTTAATATTTACGTGTTCTTGTTAAGTCAATTCTCAGTAAGCAGTGAGGTGCTACAAGGCAATGTTAATTCACCTTTATTGTTTACCCTTCTCGTTGATTTCACAATGGAACAAGTGAAAAATGCGCCAAAGTTTCTTCGGCGCAATCGAGTTTTCTGTACAGGCGTATAATCAAGGCCACCGTAAATAGATCTATCTTTCGGTGGTCTCGGTAAACTGTAATGCTGTATGAGCCGTGGCCCATGAAACTAACCACGGACCGGTGGTGGCCTGTATCGTGACCAGACGCACGATTATGGCTAACTTTAACATTAAATAAAATTAAAACTACTGAGGCTAGAGGGCTGCAATTTGGTATGTTTGATGATTGGAGGGTGGATGATCAACATACTTATTTGCAGCCCTCTAGCCTCAGCAAGTTTTCAAGATCTGAGGGCGGACAGAAAAGTGAGGACGGACGGACAAAGCCGGCACAACAGTGTTCTCTTCAGAAAACTAAAACTTGTTTAAGGTAGAAGAAGTTTAACAGAGTAACAGAAACTTGACAGATTCAAAATATGCAGATGATGCTAAAAAAAAAAAAAAAAAAAAAAAACATGACTTGCAAAGCGTGTTAATTTGAATACTTCAGATATCAGAGAATATGTGACTCAACATGATTTAAGAAAAGCAGAAGTAATGAGTGCAAAGTACGGCACAAAGAGATGAAATTACTTTAGATAGAAAAAGGATTCATGAGGTCGAGTCTTTCACATATTTGGGAACAATAATATCTAGGAAGGTCGCCTCGAATCGGAATTCTGTGAAAGACTGAAAAAGGCTAACCAATCAGTGGACGGGATGAATAAGATTTGCTAACAAATAGGATGAAATTACATATGATATGAATACTGTACACAAGTCTAGTTCGAGTTTTATTTCTAAACAGACACGTTTCATGGTATGACAATGAAAATATATTTAAAAGAATTTCTTGACTGGAGAATAGTTTTAAGAAGAATGTGAAGAGTCAGATGACAGGACAGCGTTACAAATGATACCATATATAAAATTACTGAAGTTCCACTTGTAGATCAGGTGGGAGAATAGTACGTGATAGTGTCAGCTGGGTTCTACGGACACAAGAAGAGCTATATATCTGAATGAGAGTTACGAGAAAGGAGGACGGAGATAAGTGGAGATTTGTGGAAGATAAAGCACAGGGACGGCATGACAGGCATAATTTCACAGAGGCGTTTTGCCTGTTAGAGACGATGAGGATAATAATTTCATAAATTTAAAAGTTTCTTTTGAATGTAGGGCATATATTAGGACTTCAAGGATGTTAGGTTATTCATTATATTTTTATTGTCTACCCTGTCACTTCAGAGGGATGAAGTGTTGGGTGAGCTAAAAAAAATCAATGCTCTTACGTTTCTCAGCAAGAAGTTGGTACAAGGCATAAGCCCCTGCCTTCAACACTTTAGCGACCGCACAAAACGAAGCCCAGTCAGTAGGAGCTTGGGCCGTTGCCTTTATAACGGCGACCCGGTGATGGGAGAGCCCTTTTCATGTTTGGCTGGTAATGGAGATACGTCACGTACTCTTTTATTGACTCTATTGTAGCCTTAGAACCCCCGGACCACCCTTGATCAAGCCTCAGCCTATTACCCCTCGGCAAAGTAGGTATACGGACACACCATTCACTTTTTCACGCAGGTCTTACGTCAAAGGCTGATCAAGAATTGATATTTCGAGGTTAATGGAAGATTCATTGGTGGTGTAACGACTCCTAGCAGGCGACTTTTCAACATAACACACACACACAGCGCGCACACATACATACATACATACACACGATCTCAAAAAGTTAATTGAGAAGATAATTTGGTTTGTGATCATTATTTTAATCCATTTTCCTCAACCATCACTAAATTTTTTCCAATATAAAAATACCTGATTTCCTTATAACCGAGATATGAAACTTAGCCGTACACGCAATGTCTCTAAAAGTAATTTCGTACCTAAAAGAACCTATTAGCTGTCCCTGTCTACGGGGATTTATACAACCTGAGAGAATTACAAGATACGCATAAGAGTGAAATTTCCCATTTATTTATTTTAATAATCATGAAAAAATAAAATCTCATCTCTGCAATATTTAAAAAAATGACTGGTGATCAGAATTACAAGGTGCACATAAGAGTGAAATTTACCATTCAATTTAATAATTATGAAAAAATGAAAAGTCTCATCTCTGCAATATTTAAAAAAATGACTGGTGATCAGGATAATCCCAAAAAAAAATCCTACCAACGCATCTTTAGTCAGTAAACAAAACCTCCATCAAAATTTTTTAAGAATCCACGGATGGCATTTTGAGATAGCTTTTGAACTGACAGACAAACAGACAATCCTAGTATATACACATCATCCGTCCAAATAAGTTAACGGGAAAAAAAAAAGAAAAACACACAACCTGTCAGAGAAGGAAGACATAGACTTTCTTCTTCCGTTCTTCCCCTTTTTCTTTCTTTCCTTTCTTTTTTTTTTTTTATTAAAGGCGTGCCTGAACCCAAGCTTAACAAACACACTGATCTGTGGCTCATATTATGAAGCCATTTGCTTAATGGAAAGTCGTACCGAACTGGGGGGAAAAATACAATTTGTCCCAGAGGAAAATAAAATAGTGGGGAGAGAGAGAGAAAATAAAAGAGAGAGAGAGAGAGAGAGAGAGAGAGAGAGAGAGAGAGAGAAGTAAATTTCATAACAATATGCTTAAGAATCTCAACAAATAAATGATTGCCAGAGAGAAGCAGAAGTGGAGGAAGTGAGGAAGGGAAGGAGAGAGAAAAAGATATAGAATTGAAGAGGGGAAGTAGGGAAAAATGAAGGAGAGAGAGAGAGAGAGAGAGAGAGAGAGAGAGAGAGAGAGAGAGAGAGAGAGAGAGCGGGCGAGCAAGTTTCATCACAATATACTTGTGAATCTAAAAAAAAAATAATTAGCAAAGAGATAAAGTGATGGGAATGAATAAGGGAAGTAGAGAAAAATGAAGTAGAGAGAGAGAGAGAGAGAGAGAGAGAGAGAGAGAGAGAGAGAGAGAGAGAGAGAGAGAGATATTATTATCACAAAACACTTCAGAATCTCAACAAATAGACAATTAGCAAAGAGGAAAAGAGGTGAAGAAGGGAGGAAGAGGAAAAAATGGAGAGAGAGAGAGAGAGAGAACAATAACAAATAATTAGCAGAGAGAAAACGACACATGAAGTGAAGACGGGAAGGAGGAAAAACTAGGGTATAATGAAAAAGAAAAATACAATATTAGGACAAACCGGATTCCAGATTTTCAAACGACAAGCAATAAATTCATTGACTTCCTGAGACCTTTAAGCTATTTTAGTTTTCTGTAAAAGAAAACTGTTGTGTTGGCTTTGTCTATCTGTCCGCACTTTTTCTGTCCGCCCTCAGATCTTAAAAACTACTGAGGCTAGAGGGCTGCAAATTGGTATGTTGATCATCCATCTTCCAGTCATCAAACATACCAAATTGCAGCCCTCTAGCCTCAGTACTTTTTATCTTATTTAAGGTTAAAGTTAGCCCTAATCGTGTGTCTGTCAACGCTATAGGATAGGCCTACACAGGGCCATGGTTAAAGTTTCATGGGCCGCGGCTCATAAAGCATTACACCGATACCACCGAAAGATAGATCTATTTTCGGTGGCCTTGATTATAAGCTGTACAGAAAACTCGACTGCGCCGAAGATACTTCGGTGCATTTTTTACTTGTTTCTTCTGTCCTAGCAACTTGATCGTTGCTTAGACAAGCCACATGCAGACGATGCAACTTGTGTTGCAGATACTTACATTGGTTAAATGCAAAATGAAATTGTTGCTTATCCCAGCAGATATGTGGAAAACTTGAAGTCACTGGTTCTCGACTCGCTTTAGGCCATGGGGAACCAGCCCATTAAAGGAGAAATATTGTTGACCACTTTTTTTTTTGAGTAACGATGAATAAAGCATAAATAATACACCTTTTGGATTGAAAAATAAATTTAGTATGCGAGAATTACAACCTATAGATTGTAATCATATTTTTTAAGAGGAATAATTCAAATTGTTCGTACTGTATTTCGGTGAATTTAAAAATATATGTACCAGTATCCAATTTATTACCAAATATATTACACGTCCTGTGGCCCACCCTAAAATAAATCATCATGGACCACTAGTGGTCCATGGACCACCAGTTGAGAAAGTTAAGTTTAAAAATATATGTACCCATCTCCAGTTTATTACCAAATATATTACAAGTCCTGTGGCCCACCCAAAATGTCATCATGGACCACTAGTCATGGAACACTAGTGGTCTATGGACCACCAGTTGAGAACGGTTAATTTAGAAATATGCTCACAAATCCCCATTTTATTACCAAACATAGTACACGTCCTGTGGACCACCCAGAATGTCACCATGGACCACTACTAGTCCATGGACCACCAGCTTCGGTAATTATAAAAAAATATACATCGTACCAATCTCCAGTTTACTACCAAAGATAGCGAACGCCCTGTGTACCATCCCAAAAAAAAGTAAACGTCCTGTGTACCACCCAAAATGTCATAATGGGCCACTAGTGGTCCATACACAAGCAGTTGGGAACCACCGCTTTAAGCGATGTAGTCAGTCGGGTAAGAGGCTGATGTCTCGCAACACAGGGGTTTTATTAACCCTTCCAGATTTGGCTCCTCGCCAGGTTTTTTCCGTGACACGTGCAACTTGGATTTATCTAAAGTAATAATTTTACTCCGAGTGGGTATCGTAAAGGTATTTCATAATGATAAAATCCATCTCTTATCTTTTTATTTATCTATTTATTTATTTTTGTTTTCCTTCCTCAGGCAAGGCGTCTATATTCCTTGATATTGTACACTTAAATTATACATATACTGTGTATATTTAGCTGATATTTATTTTTTTTACTCTGAATGACACACACCTACGTCACTGGAATCCCGGGAATTGAGAACAGGATGACGTAACTGGAATCTTAAAGATTTAATTAGCCAATCTTTCATTCTCATGCAATGTGCGCTTAACGACTTTGACAATGAATTTTTAGCAGTTCTTAACACAACCTTCGACTCCAAATATCTAATGCTGCCAGGAAGCTCGATGTGATTTATTTGGAGGCTGGTGTGTACCTGTGGACTCAAGACAAGACAACTGACAACTTCCATCAGCTCCCCTAGTGCACCACGGGAACCAGTGCGTGCTACTCAATTTGAATTAAATCACCCTCCACACTTGGTTGAGGTGCCACATTGCCCATTTTCATAAAATTTTTTCCTCTCATTATTAAACTTTTTTTTTTATTATTGTTTTAAAATATTTGCTTTTATTATTTCTCCATTTTTCTCGTTATCAAATAACTTATTTTGAGGAATTACTGACCTCTCTCCCTTGTGCAAAAGTGTTCGTTTACTCGTTTAGAGTAATTATAATGATAATAATGGTCTTTATTCGGGTCTACCTCACACCTTTATTTCGTGAGATGTGAAAATCCCCTGATATTTTTCTATAATAATTATAACAAAGGACTATTTCCATGGTAATAAGTCATTCACATGTATCAAGTTTTAAAACCCGATTGTATATCATTGTTAGTCATTATTAAAATGGTTAATTGTGCGTTATATGAAATTTCATATCTTTGTTAATTAAGAGAGAGAGAGAGAGAGAGAGAGAGAGAGAGGGTGGGGGTACAGTACAATGGGACTAGTAGTGTCTCTTAAGAGCCCCGTTATAATGCTCTAATCTTGTTACCCTTCCATTCTATGCACTGTTTTTCGGGATGAGGTTGCTAGCCCATGCACACGCACTCACAGGCAGCCATGACAGCTTATATGCCAACAGCGTAAGGTATTTCCTGATGGGGTCAATCGGAATGATAAATTTACCGTGAATTTCTTGATAAAGGAACCAGCGTTAAATCGAATATGTCGTTCTCATGCAAAATAACACGACCTTTTAAGCCAAATCTCCAGGAAGGCTTTTCACAGTGATACTAATATGCTTTGTTTTAAATTAGAAATGAAAAAAAAAATGGCAAAGTAGTTCCTGTAATCTCCATTTAATGTGTGGCACACATTGCTCCACCACGAACTCCAAGCGGAACACTTACACTTTAATGCCTGACTCCGCTACACATCATGCCTTACCGGTATTGACAAATATGCTAATAATAACGCGAACAATTGCGAGAATATAGGTTGAAAAGAGCCCTCGGCACCTCAAAACACCTTCCTATTGTCGCCGGTGGAAAATAAAGTCTACTCTATAAATACCGGCAGAATAACAACGGCCTAATGATGTAAAAGTCTTCGTAATTCTGGTTGTTAATCGGAGTGGGCCCCATGTGGCTTTGTTGACTGGAAACGGTTTTTAGGCAGATCTTTCCTCTCCCGCTCTTTGCTTTGGCCGAAGAGCGTTTCCCGGTATATCTGCTCTCTCTCTCTCTCTCTCTCTCTCTCTCTCTCTCTCTCTCTGAAGCATGACTTGGTCTTTCTCTCCTGCTCTCCCTATCTATTAAGCATGATTAAGTCTTTGTTTTAAACAAGATTCTCTCTTTCTCTATCTTCTATCTATCTTTTCCAATAGTTATTTTTCTCGCTGTTAACCACGAGGCACAGGAGGACTTTAACTTTTAACTAACCATGATTATCCCTCTTATTTTCTCAGTCGACATGACCAACCCTCTCTCTCTCTCTCGTTCTCTTTTCTTGGAAGCAAGGTTACCATGCATAGCGTCCACCAGGGAGTGGAGAGCTTTATTAAGGTGTGGTGTAGGGAAGCTAATTTTTGCTGGGCAGTCAATTTGTCCAAGAGCATGGCAACAAATAGCTCACCGAGGAGAGCTCATTTACCGCTGAGGGACGTTGGTGTCCCATACACAAAGAAAAAATAAAGGAGTCTTAGCTCATGTGGTCTCTCGTGGATGTACAGAATATGCCAAGAAGGTGGGAAACTATCCTTTATTGATTGAGAGTTAGCCAGACACATATTGCGTAAACGTATTTAAAGGCTTAGCAACCGGAGCCATTTTTCAATGACTGGGTCCCATGGCTGGTGAGGCACTTGTTGGTCTAGTGTCCTAGTCTCATAGGGATAGAAATTTCCACTAATCATCTCTTATTTTCTTTAAACGTCGTAATTTAGTTATTTTTTTTTTTACACATTTTTATAATTACTTTATAATCATACAATTTTACGGATACACGGTGGAAAAAATGTCTGCAGGTGAAAAGTTTTTGTGGATAATTTTGTCGACTTATCTGTTATGCTGTAGGACCAAATACATACGTCCAGCGTCCTATGGAATTAAGTCAGACATAAGTCTTACCTTATCCTTTTACGCATCTCTCTCTCTCTCTCTCTTTAACCATGACTCTCTCTCTCTTTTTTCATGATACCACCACGAATGTCTCTCTCTTTCTATATGTTTCTTTTTATGAACAACTAGCTCTCTCTTTTCCTTCTTGCTAACCATAAACTATTCCTCCTTTCACTTATTTGTGACTATCTGTCTCTCTTACTCACTTTCTTTTAAGCATTACTCTTCCCCTTCCTCTATTTCTCTCTCATATATTAAACGTGACGCTCCCTCGCTCTTTCAAATATTATTAGCGCTCTCTCTTGCTCCACTTAACTGTGACAGTTTCCGTTCTCCCCTTTCTTTATTTTTTAGACCATCTAATTTCATTGTATATTTAGATTTTCGTTTTATATGAGTGTTATAGAAATAAATATGAGGGAATGGATGCACAAATACGAAAGGAAATACAAAGGAAAGTAAAATGAAAGAGATATCCGTAGTACGAGGAAAATTCTGTTATATAACCTTGAGCAATTACGCTTCAGAAAGGATGAAAATAGTTGCCTGGGAACAACTAATTGAATATTACGGTGAGTTTATATATATATATATATATATATATATATATATATATATATATATATATATGTATGTATATACTGTATAAACTCTTTATTTATATATTCATCACGTTCCATACTGGCTTTATTTATATATTCATACGTTCCATATCTATATATAGTTCATTATATATATATATATATATATATATATATATAATATACATATATATATATTATATATATAATATATATATATATATATATATATATATATATATATATATATATGTATGTGCTTTATTTTAGGCTTTTGTTTCATCATCAACTCTTTTATTTCTGTAGAGTGATTTTTGTTTTATATAGAGAATTTATATATTTACGTGTGTCTAAGCCCGGATAAAAGAATGGGGTTGAGTATAGTACTATCTACACTGCCTTGTGAATTAACAGACATCACTGCAATGATTAATTAGTACGATATAATTTCCACATTACAATATACAAGTTCCAGAGCCTCATCTTAACACATTACCAAGTCATCAGACCACAAAATGCCTGTTGCAAGATTTTATTTCTCATTTGATGAAGCAAATCAGAGGCGATGGCCCTACGCCCAAACACCTGATTTTTATGAATTGTAGATTTTTTTACGTGAATGTAAATAGATTAGTTAATCTATCAGTGAATCGTTTATATGTGCCATTTGGTTTGTCAGCCGTAATGGTTTATACGGTCAAACAAAGAGCCAGCAATAAAACCGGCGTATGGATGACTGCGATAAAAATAGACAGGGTGCACATAATTTGTACTCCCTTCAAGAGAATAGGATGAATGTCTCTGTTTGTCCTTCTCTCATAGTTTTCCACTTATGGTACGAAAGCTTAAGAGAGATGGCGTGATTGCTTAAGAGAGAGAGAGAGAGAGAGAGAGACGCTGTTGCCTTGTAATTTCTTAGCCTTGATAGAGTGTCATGGTTTGGGAATGGTCCATAGTTCTCTCTCACGGTCGGCATTTCCAAATAGATTCCTGGGTAGTCAACAATCTCTTGCATGATGGCTTTCTTTATTACCGTTTCTGAGCATCACACCCCTCCTCTTTACTCCTTCCTCTTCCTCCCCCACCCCCTCTCTCTGTACTCCTTCCAGTTCAATACTGTGGCTCAAAATAGTTTAAATGGAAAGGTGTTGCCTTTGGATGCTTTATTTTTATTATTATTTTTGGTCCGGTGAGGAGGTGGGGCGAGGTAGGGCGGGGATGAGGAGAGGGGGCGGGGGTGCAGTAGGAGATGCGTTTGGAAGATTGCTTAATTCCGTTTTCCCTCGATTCGACTATTGATCTGGAAGCGATCATGGGGGCCTTGGCCTACAGACTTGGGGAATTCGGTCAATTTCTACGGCTGGAGTGGCTGTGATGAGCTAAAAGTATGCATAATGAAATGCGTGTGTGCTTTTGAGTGAGTGCGTGCGCGCGTGTGTCGTACATTGGGTTGGAGTCTGAGGCTGCGCGTAGCCCCGATCCCCGGCCAGCAAGACCCTCCCTCTCCCCCCGGCCCACCGGGGTCTAGGGAGGGACGACGGTCCGCACCACCAAAGCGGCCACTAGCAGACAGTGTTCTCTGAGCTGTCGTTGAAGTAGGTTCTGTGTCAAATATTCTGGTGCTTGGTCGCCACCCCCATCACGCCCTCTTTAAAATCGCCCGTGCGCCCAGTCCATGCCTTAAGCCATGGCTAGCGCCAAGTCCGGCGTGCATGTTCTGAAGCTGAAACACATCAGCGTTCCACAACAGCTACAGGATGGCGACAAATTCGTCAAATGGGATGAGGTAAGTTACAGAGGCAGAGAGAGACTCCTTGCCTCTGCTAACACTGCTACAACCACCATGGATCCATCCCCTCTCCACCCACTCCTGCTGTCACTGCCCACTTCCCCTGCTGATTTTCCACCAGGATTCTCCGTTCTTCCTCCTTCCACGAGATGTTGTTTCGCCTAACCGCCCAACGGGCGGGTCACTTTCTAGATAAGGTCAAGTCTGTGCTTGTGTGGATGTGGGGGAAAAAAGGTTCTGAAACCGCCTTTGTGTGGGCGAGTGGGAGAAGAGTCGAGTTTGTACATGTGTGTGTTTGTGTGCGTTTGTCGCAGGAGAGGAGAGGAGAGGAATGATGGCAAAGCAGGTGCTGCTGGACCTATCACTTGTCAAACGAGAATCATTTCTGGGCCTCGAAACGAACGTCGTTTCGGAGGGGGAAGATCGTTGCATGCAACGTTGGGGAGAGGGCTGCGAATGAAATGTAACGATTGGTGGGGCTGTGCTGCTCCTTCTTCTGCTGCTGCTGCTGCTGCTGCTGTTGCTGCTGCCTCCTCGATGTCTCTAACCGAGATTGTACTTGTGGGGCAACGAATACGACGTGTGTGTATCCGGCCCTCGAAGATACGAGATTAAGAATGTAAATAAAAGGAGAACGCCGACCGTGGCGCGAGAGAGGTTTCAGTGTTGTTTTTTTGTTGTTCGCATTCAAAGCATTTTGACTCCATGAGTCCACACCCTCTTATACAAAGAAGGACAAGCTAATAGGGCAGCAGGGGGATTAAAAACAAGTAGCGTAGGGTAGTGGCAAGTGTGTGAATCGTGGCTGAGTAACAGAAAATCGCCGAGGGTTGCATACAACGCAATTTAAATCAGAAGATGCAGTTGCAAGCTCATGACGGGAGATGAATGTAGTGTTTAGCAGATCACCATTTGAGTGGTTGTTTAGTATTATTGCTGTTGTAGTGTTTTTTGCCAATAATGCGTAGCAAATTTAAGGTTTAGATATTCTATTTGGTTTGTACGGGTAAGAATATGAGTTGCTGAAAGAAATGGGTAAGGTCTTTCCAGTAACAATGCTTTGGTTCAAGGCCAAGGTATTCATTGATGGTTTGGCGTTTTTGTTATATCGGTATTATCTGAGTTATAAAGGCCAGGTAAGTTATTTATTTGCAACATTACTTCATTCCTGTTATATATTTTTTATCGGTACAGCTCAGACCGGACGCTGGCTTTGTTATGAAGTGGCCTCTAACGCTGAATTTACTGTTGCTAATGTAATAAAGTACACCTTTGAGCACTTTTGTCCTTTTGAGTATGTCAGTACATTTTTTTTGGATATATATTATATATATATATATATATATATATATATATATATATATATATATATATATATATATATAATGAGTGGATGTGAGTTGCGATGTTTTCTATTTCACATTTTCATTATACCGTGAATAACCGTATTTATAATGCACGCTCATGCTTGTGTATATAATCACTATATATATATATATATACACATATACATACATACATACATACTATTATGCATGATTCCTTGCTCAACACTTTACACACACAAGCACATGAAGGTCTTGTTTGTATTTAATTATTAAATAACCATAAAGAACACTTACTTCTTTGTGGAATCTTTTGCAGGGTATATTTGCGCTTAAATTCTGTACATATTGACGAACGAACGGTTTCGGCTCAGGGTACTTAACACTGGTTCAGCAGTTGAAGAATGAAAGTGTTTTAATTACTATTGTCTTGCTTCTACTGTGTAGCCACCCATATATATATATATATATATATATATATATATATATATATATATATATATATATACAGTATATATGTATGTGTGTATTTATGTATATAAGCTGCCTTTACTGGTATAAGGCCGAATTATCGCAATCACAGTACGACGGCCGAAAGGTGAACACCCTCTAGAACCAATCCCCTTGCGTAGAAAAAAAGGCGTATGATTGCGCGCGCTTGCGTGCTTGCTGGTATTCCCGCGCACGGGGTAACACGTTAGCTATGCCGCAGGCCGATTGGTAGGCCTGCTCTCTTCAGTCATGTCTTCTTCGCTCGCTTTCGCCCAGGGTTTTTTTTTTTTTTTCCTGTACTTGCGTTGTTTTCCTTGGCGTATTTCGCAGAGGTGATGATGGTTTAATATGGGTTAACGGTTATCCTTTGTTCTTTTCGTTTTTATTTCTTTATTTATTTGCGTTGCTGCTGGGATGATGGGGCACGTGTGGGTAGCCCTCTTTTTGAATGTTCTTCCCTCCTCTCCCCTCCTGCCATTTTTTCTCCCCGTTACTTTTTTTTCGCATATGGTCACTCTATTGTTGGAGAGTGTTTTTCAAGTTCATGGGCCTCTGACTCGTTCCAAAAGAATGTTGGTCCCGTTAACAATAACAATACTAATAAATTTATGAATGCTCTTATAAGTAGTAGCAGTGGTCTTCCTACATGGGCCTAATTGAATTACCGTTTAGATTCCCGACTATTCACTTAAACATTTTGATTTATGGGTTCTGTTGTGCCTGCAGTAGGCTTTTGGGATGAGGTTGGAAGCTTCTTGCCCGTGTATGGCTTCCGTTGTAGGTCACCTATCCACATAGTGATCATCCCGTAGGGGGTTAGTGCCGTCAGTGCACCTCACTTGGTGCACTGTAGGCATTACTTAAGGTTTCTTTGCAACGTCCCGTCGGTCTTTAGCTGCAACCCATTTCATTTTTTTTACTGTACCTCCATTTATATTCCATCTTACTTTCCCCTTCCTAACGATTGTTTTTTTATAGTGCAACTGAGGTTTTCCTCCTGCTACACCTGTCACACCTTTTTACTGTTAGTTTCCCTCTCAGCGTTGAATGACCTCATAGGCTCCAGCGTTTTGCCTTTGGCCTACATTTTATATTCCATTCCACATACTGACCAGACCTGGTATTCTCTAAGTGTTCGAGATACCATATCCTGAGTTGACTTTAAATTTCGAACATTACCATATCCTGAGTTGACTTTAAACTGTCAGCGGTCGCTCTTGACTTACGGTACTGCCGCTAACTGCGTCTGAGTCGTTCCCCTCCCCCCCTTTTTTCAGTCTTTAACCTTATTTATTCTTCTTTATTATGTCTTGTTTTCTCATTTATATTAAGCTAGGTCTAGGTGAGGGCTTTCGATCATGTCCTAACGTTCTTTGCTGAAAAATATATGACCTTATCCAACACGGGGGTGTAGAGCCATCAGTACACCTCACGCGTTGCAGTGTAGGCATTATTTAAGGTTCTTTGCAGCGTCCCTTCGGCCCCTAGCTGCAACCCCTCTCATTCCTTTTACTGTCCCTCTGTTCATATTTTCTTTATTCCGTGTTACTTTCCACCCTCTTCTAACAATTGTTTCAGGGGCAACTGCGAGGTTTTCCTCCTGTTACACCTTTGTAACCTTCAACTCTCATTTTTCCTTCCAGCGCTGAATGACCGCATAGGTTCCAGCGCTTGGGCTTTTGGCCTAAATTCTGTATTTCTTTCCTGCATGGCTATTTTTTCATTAATGAGGGTTCAGATATGCAGAATAGATGTATGAAAAAGTGAAACAAAGAGAAGTGAATTATTAATACCGGTAAGATTATAGGCCTTCAAGCATAAACAATAAGTAAATCAGGAACTAAAGCAATGGTGTCCTAAACAGGATTTTCTAGCACAGACAAAGTAAACCAGATTTCTTCGGAAAAAAAAAATTCCTGAAAACAAGACTGGGAAATAGGACAGATTTTTAATATAGTATTTATTATTTAGGCTAGCCAAATAAACCATTGGTACATGTTCTATCTGCAGAACGAACACTTTGTTTTAAAAATTTCTGGAATCTTCTGATATAGGTGAATGAGTCAAGTAAACTATATCTTTCTACTCAGCTTCAGTTTGTAAAGGAGATGGGAGTGGGCATTAGTTGGATGGGTGACCACCAATTTATGGCTGTCACCAGTGCCACGTAATTTGCTTTTGCCGTTGCTGACAGACCTTGGGAGTGTGATGGGAGTGGCAGTGGACCACAGGGATGTCATAAGAGCCCATGGAACGAATTGAATTTTTACGAGAGGCCATATAAGGCACAGCCTTCGGGATAAGTGGATAGTTTTAAGTTAATCGGTTACGTTTAAGTATCTTGCCCAGTGGTCATGCACCGGGAAGGTATGTAAATGGTCAGGCTTTTTTATTGTTATTTTCAGCACTAGTCCCATACAGAAAGTAGATGAACTACTGCGAGGCTTTGATTTAAGACTGGTTCAGTCAGAGTGGTCACTAACCGAAATAGTTGACATGTATATGTGGTATTGGAATGTATGTATCGGACTGTAGACTGAATTACCTAGCTCATTCACTCTATTGGCCTCTTGACCTTCGATTTGACCTGTTGCTTATGACACTGGACTCCAAGTCTTCTCTTTTCATTTTGAAAACGACGTCACTGAACAACCAAGGTATGTTTTTGGACTGCTGTTTGTAAGAAAAATAAAACAATGGATAAATTTAAGTAGGCAGTGATATATCAAAAATTCTTTAAAAAAAGTTGTGAAATTTCACTATTCTGCAAGGGAGTCTGCTCCCCATTTTCTAATTTCCTTTGGTCTGAAGCCGAGTTATGAAAGTAATTTGCCCTCCTCTTTGGCTTTAGGATAAAAGTGTACTTTCCTTTTCCATTAACTTTTTATTATAAGAATTCGACATCCCATGCGTCCCCCCGCCCCACCCAATAAAATGGAGCCCTGTACGCACCCAATGAAATTGGATTTATTGAAATGTAACAGGTTACCCTAGCTTCATATGTGTTTGGGATTCCAAGATTTACCCTTCTCCGAAATAAGTCTCCTTTCTCAAGTATTCGGTATTTATACACCAAGGGGCTTTATGTAAGGTGTCTCTTTGGAGCAGTTGTGTGAGTCACATTAGGTCGACAGCACCGCATCTTTTCACCCTCTTTGTAAAGCCGGCGTGATCTATATTTCTGGCAAACAGCACTTGGCTTTATTTTACTTTGATGCTTCGGGAACTAAAGTTCATGAAAAAAAAAAAAGTGGGACATCTGTTGACCTTTGTAATCGCTCTGTGATCTGCACAACTGTGAAGCACCACTTTGCTTCATTTGAGTAGAGTGCTTGTGCAAAACTAGCTCTAAAGCCGAACATCCATTGACCTATGTAATCCTGTCACACGATCTGTGCCTGTGTGAAGCACCACGTTGCTCCATTTTAATTAATTGCTTCTGAAACCCTGATCAAAAGCGGAGCTTCCGCTGAACCTCGTAATAGCGTTATGGGTCCGCTGTTCTTCATGTCAGAAGATCCGCTGGGGAGCCAAGTGTACTCTGACACATTCTGCGTGAGGCCACCGGGGCTCTTGACTCCCGGAGCTAAAATTTCAAATAAACTTTTGCTCTGCATTTTTTAATGTTACCCCGTTAGCGGGGGTAGTGTCATCGGCGCGCCTCACGCGGTGCACTGTAGGCATTACTTAAGGTTCCTTGCAGCGTCCCTTCGGCCCCTAGCTGCAACGTCTTTCATGTTTTTTTCACTGTACCTCCGTTCATATTCTCTTTCTTCCACCTTACCTTCCACCCTTTCCTAACAGTTTTTTCGTAGTGCGGTTGAGAGGTTTTCCTCCTGTTACACCTTTCAAACCTCCTTTACTTTCAATTTTACTTTTAGCGCTGAATGACTTCATAGGTCCCAGCGATTGGCCTTTGGCTTAAATCGTATATGCCTATCCTCCCTGCATCTTTCAAGTTACTCACCCAGTCATAATTAAGGAGATTAAGCTCTCCTAGTTTCCCGTTGTTCGTTGGTATGGCCTGGTCAGCCGAATTAATTTGGATTATAGTGAGGAAGGTAAACGCTAAACTCCTTAGGGTATTTTTTGGGAGATGTGAATTCTCTTGCTATCGTGTCCTTGGCTGAAGCTCCAAGAAATTACATGATACATCTTTGCGATTTACGTGTCACTTTAAATACAGAGAAAAACTATGTGAGTCAGCGGTTTTTTAGATTGTACATTTAAATTGTTTTCATCGCTGACGAATATCTTGAATTATCTCAGATAGGATTAAGAGGTTGGTTATAAACCTTTTCCTTAGCGGTCTACTTAAAGTAATCGGTCTTCTGTTATCTGCTGTGACGTTTTTAAAACGTTTGACATAGCAGTCCAACAACTTAACTGGTCAGTGAACCTGAATGTGATTAAAAAAAAAAATCACATGCTTTAGTTATGTTCACATGCAACAAATGGTTTTTTTTTTCACGATCAACCCAGGCCTGGTATTACATTTTTTTTTCTCCTTTTTATGTTGCCTTCTTCAGAAGTCCTCTTGTTGTCGCATACTGACTCACTCTCAGCCCTTTTACTGTACATCCGTTCAAATATTCTTTCTTCCATCTGACTTTCCACCCTCTCTAACAGTTGTTTCATGGTGCAGCTGCGAGGTTTCCTCCTGTTACACCTTTCAAACTTTCTTACTTTCAATTTCCCTTCCAGCGCTGAATGACCTCGTAGGTCCCAGCGCTTGGCTTTTGGCCTAAATTCTTTATTCTGTTCTATATTCTATTCTTATGCCAGAAGTTTCTGGTATTTTCAGTTTTTATTTATTAATTTTTTTGCTGAATTGTAGAGGTTGCGCTATTTCTTCAAGCACAATTCCTCCTTGCAATCAAGAGAGCGTATGATTTGTTAAATTGAGTTACTTAGTGCCGTCAGTGCACCTCACGCGGTGCACTGTAGGCATCACTCAAGGTTCTTTGCAGCGTCTCTTCGGCCCCTGGCTGCAGCTCCTTTCATTCCTTTGACTGTACGTCCGTTCATATTCTCTTTCTTCCATCTGACTTTCCACCCTCTCTAACAGTTGTTTCATGGTGCAGCTGCGAGATTTTCCTCCCTTTACACCTTTCAAACCGTTTTACTCTCTCTTACTGTTTTATCGCTGAATGACCTTATAGGTCCCAGCGCTTGGCCTTTGCCCTGAATTTTACGTTCCATTGCAATGACAGACTTACTTTCCCATGGAATCATATTATTGGTTGTTGCTAGAGAGTGGTGGAAAATCAGTGTCAAGACGACCAAGTGTACTTGTAATGCAACTTGGAGACACGAGTGCAAGGTGTGGTGTAATGTAGCTTGGAGACATTATAATAGAGTGCAAGGTGTGGTGTAATGTAGCTTGGAGACATTGTAATGGAGTGCAAGGTGTAGTGTAATGTAGCTTGGAGACATTGTAATGGAGTGCAAGGTGTAGTGTAATGTAGCTTGGAGACACTGTAATGGAGTGCAAGGTGTATTGTAATGAAGCTTGGAGACACTGTAATGGAGTGCAAGGTGTAGTGTAATGTAGCTTAGAGACACTGTAATGGAGTGCAAAGTGTATTGTAATGAAGCTTGGAGACACTGTAATGGAGTGCAAGATGTATTGTAGTGAAGCTTGGAGACAGAAATGGAGTGCAAGATGTATTGTAATGAACTTGGAGACACTGTAATGAAGTGCAAAGTGTATTGTAATGAAGCTTGGAGACATTGTAATGTAGTGCAAGGTGTTGTGTAATGTAGCTTGGAGACACTGTAATGGAGTGCAAGGTGTATTGTAATGAAGCTTGGAGAGACTGTAATGGAGTGCAAAGTGTATTGAATGAAGCTTGGAGACACTGGAATGGAGTGCAAGGTGTATTGTAATGTAGATCGGAGACACTGTAATGGAATAAAAGCTGAAATGGATGAGAATTAATCAAAGTATGCTGGAGATCAGTCGACTGGTTTTTCAAAGGAGTTTCAGCAGTTCTGCTTTGAAATAGCCTTGAAATACTGAAGACCAGGCGACTGGTTTTCTCATAGGCTGTTAATCAAACACCTAAGGTTGAATGCTTATTCTGCTACTTTATAATGAGCCATTCGTGTATAATGCAACACTTTGCACGATGGCTGGTCAATCCCATCGATTTATTTGACGATATCTTATTCATATGGCGTGTGTGACCTGTTGAATATATCGTCCTTGTAGCATGAGACAGCATTTTTCTCGCTGCGAGGGCGCAGATGATAATTGTTTTCCGTACAAGGCTCTCGGAGAGGTTACTGTTCGGTTTCTTGCTAGTTTTTGAATTCGTTGAAATATCCGACCTTCAGCTTGTGCATGTGATATTTTTTCATTCATTTTTAAATTTTTCTTTTGTTTTTTTTAAATAAAGTAAATCCTTGGTGATTTTACATGTAGGTTGCATGTATTCATATATATGATTATATGTGAATTTTATTTCAGGTGAAACTAAGGGATATTGTGAGCTTTTCGCTTATTTTCCGTAATGGAAAATTTTTGACTTTCGTGCATTTTCGGTTTTCATGGCACATTGCCGCTTATCCAAGCCTCCTAGTATCTGTTGCGTTTTTCAGTGATGCCTCTTTGGGCGACGTGATATAGGGAATAATTGTGATTCGTCGTCATCCAGGATTTATACAATATATATATATATGGTTGTAAAATATTTTCTGTTACAGCAGAATTCTATCTAATAAAAGGAGCCCATAAAAACACCTTTTATTAAATTATATATATATATATATATATATATATATATATATATATATTATATATATATATATATATATATATATATATATATATATTATATTGTGTGTATGTATATATATACATTTATGTACATTCATTTGTATTTATATATATATATATATATATATATATATATATATATATATATATATATATATATATATATATATATATATATGTATATATATACATTTTATGTACATTCATTTGTATTTCACGCATGGAAGTTTAAAGTGTAGACCTCAACTTGGAGCGTTCATTAAAGAAAGCTCCAAGATGAGGTCCCTTGGCGGGAGGAGCTGTTGAGCATTTTTTAACCATTTACATTTTCTATGTGGAATACAATAATGTGATGTCTCCTTGCGTCCAAGAAGATTGCTGGTACACACACACACACACACACATAATATATATAATATCTCCCTCTTTATGACGCAAGATCAACATTTCAGGAAACAAAAGTCGTAAATGATAACCTTGATTAGATCGAGAGGCAGGCTCTTATCGTCGAAAGGCCTTATCGCACTCGTTGCCTCGTCTGAGATTAGCACCGGCATGCAACGTCTGATTAGGCGCTCGCCCCTCTTCCTTTAACCTCATGTTCGTAACAAGTCGAGCCGGCCGAGAAGATGCAGTCTTCAGCTGGTCGGATCAAGGTCGATGACTAAGGCGTCGGCGAGAATAACAAATCAGCCTAATTGTAGAGGAGAGGTTGCTGCTATATACTTTAATGGCTAGACTCCAAAACGGCCTAGATCTCCTTAGGGGTGTTAGCGCCGTCAGTGCACCACATGCGGTGCGCTGTAAGGCATTACTTAAGGTTCTTTGCAGCGTCCCTGCGGACCGTAGCTGCAACCCCTTTCGTTCCTTTTTCTGTACCTCTGTTCATAGCCTATTCTCTTTCTTGCTATCCTTAACCCTCTCCTAACAATTGTTCATTGTGCAACTGCGAGGTTTTCCTCCTGTTGCACCTTCCAGCGCTGAATAACCTCGTAGGTCCCAGTGCTTGGCCTTTGGCCTAAACTGTATATTCCGTTCTATTCTATGTTCCAGAGAGGCCACCCGAGTTGATAGTTGTAGAAACTAGAAAGCACTGTAGCCAAATCTAACGTTCAGTCTCCTATGCTGTTAACAAAAACAGCTGATGTTAAATTATGAATTTTTATCATTATCTTAACATTGTTCACAGGCCTATTTCTTCGGTTGCGACTCCCTACAGTCGTCTAACTACAGTTGAGGGTCGTAGGCCTAGCCAGGGAAGCAGGAACGTTATGTGATTGCCTGAAACCCGTAAGTCTAACATCTTCTGGTGCAAGACTTACGGGTTTCAGGCTGAGGCTCAGTCGCCTATACTATCAACAAAAACCGATGATTTTAAATAAGGAATTTTATCATTATCTTAACATCGTTCATAGGCCTATTTCCTCAAAGAGGTTACTTGGTGTAGTAACCTCTTTGAGGAAATAGGCCTATGAACGATGTTAAAATAGTGATAAAATTCCTTATTTAAAATCATCGTTCTTGTTGACAGTATAGACGACTGAGCCTCAGTTTTGGGTAGGCCTATACTGCTTACCAGTCATCTGTTCACTCTGGTGGTATATCAGAATTTGTTAGTCCATAATTCAAGTACATAACTCTTCAGGTCAACAGAGGCATATAATGGGATATAAAGGTATTGTGCTAAAGCAATCCGGCTTGATTGCGAACCCAAGCTAGAAGCTTCTAGCCATTAGTGAAGGAGTACCGCCTCCCCCGCCTTTGTTTTTTATCAGTTTTATCTTTCGTAGGGGGATCGTCCGCCAGTGCACCTCACGCGGTGCACTGTAGGCATTACTTAGGAATCTTTGCAGCGTCCCTTCGGCCCCTTCCATCGTTTTATTGTGCCTGCGTTCATATTCTTTTTACTCCATCTTACTTTCCACCCTCCCTTAACGGTTGTTTCATAGTGCAACTGCGAGGTTTTCTTCCTGTTACGCTTTAAAACCTTTTTACTCTAAACTTCCCTTTCAGCGCTGAATGACCTCATAGGTCCCAGCGCTTGGCCTTTGACGTAACATTTATATTCCATTCCATTTTTATCATCGTTTTTTCAAAACATGAAAGCTTTCGTAAGGCACAACTCTAAAAGGACATTATTTTGCGGAGCAAGCTTCCTTAGGGTGTAATGCCCGTGTGTGAGGCCTGAATAACAAGTAAACATAGAGAAGTCAATAAACAGGAAACCTGTTCTTGACTAAGCAGCGAATTATTTCGGGACAACGAAAGGCCATGACTCACGACGCTTTCAAAGTACTCTGCTCTTAACATGGAAAACTGCAGTATCTGCAAAATTTTCGAAGTTGAGATATGCCACCTATTGGGCTCGTGAAACACAAAATGCACTAGTTACTGCAGTTTCAGAATGATTCTGCAATGCTCTCCACGAGTATTTAGGGGGTCTCATTTGCAGTACCTGCAAAATCAGTAGTAAGGCAAGAGAAAACTGCAGTATCTACCATTTTTCTCAGTTTTGTATTTTTGCAGGTACTGCAGTCTTCATTTTAGGGCAGTATTGGTAGCGTTACAAGCAAGCTGTCCTTAGCTATTGACCGTTGACACATCAATAACCCGTCGAATTCCACAAAGGAGAACATAATGCTGTTTAGCTTATTCATACATATATGTGTCGAATTCAGATAACGTTTTGCTGGAGTTGGAATAGACCCATCGTCATCATCATAGAATGGTGTTTTAGTGCTTATTACTCTGAAGGCTGAGTTACACTTGTAGAAGCTACAGCTACAGTTATTTTGAATGTTCGAGTACTTGAGATTAAAATCGCCCCCAACCAGTCGTGCCTAAGTTCGAATCCCATCAGTGGAAGGTGTCGTTTTGAGTTTTCTGTGAAAGAAAACCATTGTACCGGCTTTGTCAGTCCTCACTTTTTCTGTCCGCCCTCAGATCTTAAAGACTACTAAGGGTAGGGGGCTGCAAATTGGAATGTTGATCAGCCACCGTCCAGTCATCAAACATACCAAATTGCAGCCGTCTAGCCTCAGTAGTTTTTATTTTATTTAAGGTTAAAGTTAGCCATAATCGTGCGTCTGGCAACGATATAGGACAGGCCACAGCTGGGCCCTGGTTAAAGTTTCATGGGCCGCGGCTCATACAGCATTATACCTAGACCACCGAAATATAGATCTATTTTCGGCGGCCTTGATGATACGATATACAGGAAACTCGATTGCACCAAAGAAACCGACGCATTTCTTACATGTTTCATCTTATTTCGGATTCAAGGCTTCGTAGTGACAAACGTATCCGAAAAGTGCGAAGAAATATAGAAGTTCGAGGTCATTGTGTCTATGTTATATATATATATATATATATATATATATATATATATATATATATATATATATATATATATATATATATATATATATATATATATATATATATATATATATATATATATATATATATATATATATATATATATATATATATATATATATATATATATTATATCTTATATGCGTGTGCATGTGTTTTACTGACGGGGTGTATATTAAGCAAGGGAATTTTAAAACCGGCGTTTCGTTCACGCCACGAAATAACTCATATTGTTTAGTACAAACTCCGCTCAGTACAGTTATTCTTTATGCGTTTTATTTATGCGTTTTATTTATATAATATGGACGGATTTATTTATTTATTTATGCCGTGGCCTTATGACACTTCATGGTACCCCATTTCACATTTGTCATTTACTTTTTTAGCCTCCACTTTTTATTGCGACAGGTTGCTCTCTCTCTCTCTCTCTCTCTCTCTCTCTCTCTCTCTCTCTCTCTCTCTCTCTCTGTGAGTTTGCGTAACGCGTTTATTTATATATGTAGGAGGAAATAATTTCATATTTATCTGCTTGCCTACAGTGTAAACATTCTCTCTCTCTCTCTCTCTCTCTCTCTCTCTCTCTCTCTCTCTCTCTCTGTGATTTTGCGTAACTCGTTTATTTATATAACCTATGTAGAAGAAAATAATTTCCTATATTTATCTTATCTGCTTTTAGCGTAGATCATATGCTATATTTGACAAATCAGCTTCAGATAAGTGAATCTCTCTCTCTCTCTCTCTCTCTCTCTCTCTCTCTCTCTCTCTCTCTCTCTCTCTCTCTCTCTCTCTCTCCGTAACTCGTTCATTTTTTTATGTAGTATGAAGTAATTTCATAAGCATATCTGTCTGCATTAGTAGAGATCATATATATATATATATATATATATATATATATATATATATATATATATATATATAGATAATCGACACACAATCACGTGTGGAACAGAAATAAATTTCTGACTCACATGTATGGCCTAGTGGGCAGCGCCCTTGCCTTTCAATTGAAAGACCTGGGTTCGATCCTGATGTGAGTCAGAAACACACACACACACACACACATATATATATATATATTATACACAATATAACAAATTCTCTCTCTCTCTCTCTCTCTCTCTCTCTCTCTCTCTCTCTCTCTCTCTCTCTCTCTCTCCAAGGAGCAGCGAACTCATATTCCACATTTATTAGATCATACTGAAGGAATCCTTCCCCTTAGATGAGCGTTAATCGTGTCATGTCTTGATGTCATTTTTGTGTGTCTCCCCATTTTATCCATTTTCGTCCATCCGACGGGATTAGTGACCCATTTCGGAAGCAGACTGGGTCATGACCCCGAGGGGAGCTGTAGACCAGCCTCGTAAGAGATGGAAGATTGTATGAAAAGGGGAAAACGAAAGCTTCGAGAGAATTCCGGTTATTTTGGATCATTCTCCTTTGTCGCCAGTTAGCGCGAGGCTCTCTCTCTCTCTCTCTCTCTCTCTCTCTCTCTCTCTCTCTCTCTCTCTCTCTCTCTCTCAGAAAAGTGCACCATCATTTGCTGCAAAGAATTAGGTGAAAAAGGAAAATAGATATGAGTCTCTCTCTCTCTCTCTCTCTCTCTCTCTCTCTCTCTCTCTCTCTCTCTCTCTCTCTCTCTCTCTCTCTCTCAGAAAAGCGTACCATCATTTGCTGCAAAGAAGTAGGTGAAAAAGGAAAATAGATATGAGTCTCTCTCTCTCTCTCTCTCTCTCTCTCTCTCTCTCTCTCTCTCTCTCTCTCTCTCTCTCTCTCTCTCTCTCTCTCTCCCTCAGAAAAGCGTACCATCATTTGCTGCAAAGAATTAGGTGAAAAAGGAAAACAGATATCAGTCTCTCTCTCTCTCTCTCTCTCTCTCTCTCTCTCTCTCTCTCTCTCTCTCTCTCTCTCTCTCTCTCTTACCATCATTTGCTTTAAAGTGTTAGGTGAAAAGGAAAATAGATAATCTCTCTCTCTCTCTCTCTCTCTCTCTCTCTCTCTCTCTCTCTCTCTCTCTCTCTCTCTTTTTATCTCATACGTACCATCATTTCTTTAAAGTGTTAGGTGAAAAGGAAAATAGATACGAATCTCTCTCTCTCTCTCTCTCTCTCTCTCTCTCTCTCTCTCTCTCTCTCTCTCTCTCTCTCTAAGTGCATCCAACGTGAAGATATCAATTTTTAACGTTGTAATTTTTAATAATTTTTTTATCCATACTCATATCCTTCTATATCACGCTTTCCCATATTTTTTTCTGTATCAATTTTTTTTTAACCGTACTAATTTTTCTTTATCACATGTTTTTCCTCTCGAGATCGTGAGAGCTGCCATACGTGTCTTTCTCACGTCGAACCAGGAGTAGGGATCTCTTTACCTCTATACCAACATTACGTAATGCTTTACAAGATGGCCCCCCTTGAAATCTCAGAGTTTTAGAGCCCTGTTTGTTTTTTGTGTATAGTTTTTGATTGAGGGAGACGCCCAGATGATATCAGTGACGCGTTTTTTATTATTTTTTTTTCTAATTAAGGTAAGTGTTCGGATTTCTGTATAGTCGGACCGTTTTCATATTGACTATAATTCACTTGGTCGAAATGCACGTTTCGTCAATGTTAGGTAATGCACATAGTGTCCTGCACTCAAGGTCTTTTGTTTGAAGTTGAAGGTCAAGGTAAAGGGTTTATATTTCATATATTTCAGTGTGTTACCCTCTACCCACTTCGACCTTAGATCGTTTGATCAAGTTAAAGATCACGTGGGGTTTTTTTTCCTTACAGCTTTGCCTCTTTAGAAGGTAAAGGGTCATATCTCATAATTACTTCATACTCATACCCTCTGCCTACTTCGACCCTAGGTCATTTGGTCAAGTTCAAGGTCACATGGGTTTTTCCTTTATAACTTTGCTTCTATTCATGGTAATGTGTTCAAGTTTGCTGTATTTTATCAGCATCGGAACAGGCACAGGAGGTGAGCTGGTGAAGTTGCAGGGTAGGCAGGTGGACAGTAAATGGGATTCCTTGCTTAGGCTTAGTATGCTGGTGTTAGAAGGCGGACCACTGTTCGAATTCTAAAACGGAAGTGGTTCTTACTTGACGATTCGCTATTTTTCCAGGAAACTGTTGTGCTGGATTTGTTCGTCCGTCCGAACTTTATTCAATCCGCACTTTTCCTGTCCGGCCTCAGATCTTAAAAACTACTGAGGCTGGAGGGCTGCAAATTGGTATGTTGATCATCCAGTCATCTAACATAACAAATTGCAGCCCTCTAGCCTCAGCATTAAAGTTAAAGTTAGCAATAATCGTGTCTGGTAACGATATAGGATAGGCCATCACCGGGCCTTGGTTAAAGTTTCATTGGCCGCGGCTCATACAGCATTATACCGAGACCATCGAAAGATAGATCTATTTTCTGTGGCCCTTGATTATACGCTGTGGCGGCTGTACAGAACACTGTATTGCGCCGAAGAAGCTTCGGCGCATTTTTTACTTGTTATACTTGAAAAACACTCCGCTGTAGGAACAGTTCGATATATGTAGATCTATCTTTCGGTGGTCTCGGTGCAGTATAATGTTGTTGCCAGAAGAACGATTCTGGCTAACTTTAAACCTGAAATAAAATAAAAACTACTGGGGCTAGAGGGCTGCAATTTGGTATGTTTGATAATTGGACGGTGGATGACCAACGTACCGATTTGCAGCCCCCGAGTCTCAGTGGTTTTTAAGATCTGAGGGCGGACAGAAAAAGTGCGGTCGGACAGACAAAGCCGACACAATAGTTTTCTTTCACAGAAACTAAAAAGGCCAAATTTTGCCTTTTGAGCCGAGTTTGTGACACGGTATTCCCCTGTCAACGAAGTTTCACGTTTCATGTGAGCACAATAAATCTCTCATTCATTGGTAGAGGTATGAGCTCACTGAATGTGTTCTGGGTGGGAGATGGTTGTTTGAAGATTTTCTTCTCATTTGTACTGTCAGGTTCTTCGGGAATGTCTTGAGTGCGTCAGCATGCCAAGTGGTTATACTTATTACTAGGACTAAAGTAATTTGTGTAAAATTTATGGTTTATTTTGTGCTAATATGAGCAGGGATTTAGGTTGTTTTACTTAACTTTGTTTGGTTATTCTGGTTGTGCTTGTAAAAATTATATATATATGACTTTGAAATATTTTCTGTTAAGACAGAATTCCATCTAATAAAAAGAGCCCATATATATATATATATATATATATATATATATATATATATATATATATATATATATATATGTGTGTATATATATATATATATATATATATATATATATATATATATATATATATATATATATATATATATATATATATATATATATATATATATATATATATATATATATATATATATATATATATATATTTTTATATAATGTGCGGTATACGTATGTATGTATGTAGGTGATTGAACTAATCAACGCATGAGCACGTGTTACACAGAAACAAATTTCAGACACATCGGGATCGAACCCAGAATTGTGTGTATAGGCCTGTGTGTAATCGGTAATGTCATTGGTAATGCGAATATTATTTCGTTTTAGTTTCGTCTCTCGATAGCTGGTTGTTCTCTCGCTGTCTTCCTTGTTTGACACAAATATATATATATATATATATATATATATATATATATATATATATATATATATATATATATATATATATATATATATATATATATATATATATATATATATATATATATATATATATATATATATATATATATATATATATATATATATATTACATATATGTATGAGAATAGGTAATGCAATGTGGCAATGCCTAATGAACTGCAGAAGACCATCGAACGTCCATTTGACGGGGGGTTAACTTTGAAGGCGAGATGCGTTCGCTTACGATCTCTCGGGCGTTTGACAGAGAAAAGGAATTTTATGGACCCGGGAATCTTGGGCCGGTCGTAACTTCAGAGATTTTATGCCCGATTTTATGCATCTTTTTTTTTTTTTCATATAAATACAGCGTGAAGTCTCTGGGACGTTTTCGCTTTTGCCCCCCCCCGTCGTCCTGCGAGTGTTCTTGCCCTATCAGTTTGATCTTATCTTCCCCCCCTCCCCTCCCCTCCCCCTTCATTCTGTCAACTCTTGGGCATCGGGTTGTGTCGCCGTTGTTTTTATTTTTTTAATGGTGCCTGTTTTATTTTAGAGTGCAGCGTTGTTTTCCGATGGGGGCTGTTGTTTGGAAATTCAACTTAGTTTTTAAATGGGAGCAGTTGTTGTTAGATATGACATTAGTTGTAGATTGTTATTAAATGGGAGCTGTTGTTGTTAAATACGACTGTTAGTTAAAGATTATTATTATTATTATTATTATTATTATTATTATTATTATTATTATTAAATGGGAGTTATTGTTAAACATAGCCATTAGTTATAGATTATTATTATTATTATTATTATTATTATTATTATTATTATTATTATTCAGGTGATGAACACTATTCATACGGAACAAGCCCACAGAGTCCACCGACTTGTTCATTCGAAAGAAGTAACAGAAGGTAATGGGATATGCAGAAAGAAATCAGTTATTTAAAAAAGAAAATATAATATAACAAATTAATGAATAAATAGATAAAAATGTAACTAGATTATTAAAATACAGGAGATTGAAGGAATTGGTTTGAAATGCAACGTTCATTTGTGATTGGAAGTGTGGTTGTAAAATACGGCATTGCTTATAAATTGAATTCATTGTTTAAAATGCAGCTCTTTAGTTTTCTGTAAAAGAAAACTATTGTGCCGGGTTAATCTGTCCGTCCGCACTTTTTCTGTCCGCCCTCGGATCTTAAAAACTACAGAGGCTAGTGGGCTGCAAATTGGTATGTGTATCATCCAGCGTCCAATCATCAAACATACCAAGTTGCCGCCCTCTAACCTCGATAGTTTTTATTTTATTTAAGGTTAAAGTTAGCCGTAATCGTGCTTCTGGTAACGATATAGGATAGGCCACCACCGGGCCGTGGTTAAAGTTTCATGGGCCACGGCTCATACAGCATTATACCGAGACCACCGAAAGATAGATCTATTTTCGGTGGCCTTGATTATACGCTGTAGCGGCTGTACAGAAAACTCGATCGCGCCGAAGTTTATTTATTACTTGTTATAGATTGGGATTATTTTCTTAGATTTAACATTGTCTTACGATAAGAAATTAGGATATCCTCTGTAGGATAAATTCGACTTGCCCAGCAGCAGGATGGAAGATTGCAAACGCTTTGAAAACGGAAGCCAGAGGAGAAGTCCAGATCTTATCAATAGAGGATAAAAAATAAAAGATCATTGGATCGCGGAGTTCTGTAAAATGAGACTTTGTTTTGTACGTTCGGGATGTCCTTCGGTTCGCGAACGTGTTTACCGACAGTGAAGTAATTTGGTGAGTAAAAATGTCGGAAATGCGTGTCTTATCAGTTCAGTCATCACCACGAACAATTTTTAAGTCTGGATTTCCTTGTGAGAGGTTCTGAATGTAATAAGCATTCTCTGCGCTCTTGCGCTGAGCTTTCTCCCCTTCGTATCGTTTGACTCATGCGTCAGTTTTTCTCGTTCTTTGCTGGGTAAGGTTAGACTTTAATGAGCTCCTTCCACACTCTTAAGTCGGATTTCCTTTTTATGGAGTTAGACACTTATGAACTTACTCCTTACTTATGTCCTTCTTTTCAAACTTTCGTGTTATGAGGGCGCTCCTCGCCCTTCTCTGTGTTCCCGAGATGTAACCGAGTACCGGGACCTTTTCCTGAAAAAAGCGGGACGCCATATCTTAAAAACTAACTATAGAGTTTTCTTGAAAATAATCTCATTATGTTTCCCACACTCAAATTACGAAAGGGCATGCTAGTATATTCCTAACCCAACCTAACTTAGGGGCATGGCAAATAAAGTGAGGCTGGTGCAGTACTAGCATACATCTCAGGAATTTGCATCCCGTTTTGGGGCTAGGTGTGTTAGGAGAACCCTTTACTCGGCTAGATCTTTAAGGCTGTCTCTCTACAGTCTTACATCTAGTTCTGAGCTCTCTCCATATCCTAGGTCGTTTTTCCGTTGTCAGGGTTAGGCTTGTATTGAGCTTACTCTGTCCCTGAAGTGAGGCTTATCTTCACAGCATTAGACTTGAATCTTCACACTCATTTGTCTGGCTTTTCCTTCGTGATGGCAGGTGTTAACGATTGCGCTCCATACTCCTATACTCCTATACTTCTATGCCAGGTTTTCCCGTCAAGCCTGACCCATCGCAAGTCTAACCTTTGACGGGTTAGACTTGTAAAGTTCTTGCTCCATGGTTTTGCCCCAGGTCTTCTCTTGACTGGATTTGACGGCAATGAGCACACTCCACAGTTTTACGTCAGGTTTTCCCATGGTCGGGTTACCCATTTAACGAGCTCAGTCCACACTCCTCTGTAGTTTTCACCCTGGAGGGGATTGGTTATGCGATGAGCTCAGTCACCACTCTTAGGCTATATCAGGGCTTACCTTTAGGGGGTTATTGTTATAATGGCCTGTAGGGGAAGCTAGTGCCATCAGTGCACCTCACGTGGTACACTTTAGGCATTACTCAGGGTCTTTGCAGTGTCCCTTTGGCCCCTAGCTGCAACCTCTTTCATTCCTCTTACTGTACCTCCTTTCATAATCTCTTCCTTCCATCTGACTCTCCACCCTCTCGAACAATTGTCTCAAAGTGCAACTGCGAGGTTTTCCTCCTGTTACATCTTTCAAACCTTCTTACTGTCAAATTCCCTTTCAATGCTGAATGACCTCAAAGGTCCCATCGCTTGGCCTTGGCCTAAATTGTATATTCTGTTCTGTTCTGTTCTGTTCTGTTGTTATAATGATCTCGCTCTGCATTCTTGTGTCAGGATTTTCTCCTTCTGGGGTTAGATATTGATGAGTTGTCTCCACACACCTCATGTTAGGTTTTCCCTTGTATGGTTGGCTAGGTAATCTGGTCTCCGTACATACGCCCAGTTTTGTCTTTATTTGGCAAGACATGAGCTCTCTCAACAATGTTAGGCAAAAGGTTTTCCCCCGATGTGATTATGTGTGTAGTGAGCTTGCTCCTCACCTTAATCTAGTTGTACTTTTACTGAGTTTGCATTTTAGGGTTAAATGCCTCAGGAGCTTGGTCCTCACCCCATTTTCCATTTACAGGGTTAAGGTAGGAACAATCACTCCGCAAACTCCTTAGCCAGATTTTCCGCTTTCTCTACACTGATGTCAACCTTTATGACATTAAGGAGCTTAAGGAGCTCAAGATGCTCACCCCTAGATGGGGTTTTGTTGAACGAGCTGCTTCCACACCCTTAGGTCAGGTTTTCTCCTTATGTTGTTAGACTTGTAATGAGCTATCTTCACACTCATATATCAGGTTTTCCTTTATGGGGTTAGACGGTACTGATCTCTCTCTACACTTATGTTTTCATTCTGTTGGACAAGACATGAAATGAGATTGCTCTGTGCTTCCATGTCATGTTTTCCCTTTAGCCAATGCGATTAGAAGGGTAATGAGCTCACTCCACATCTTGGAGATCTCTTTGTCAATATGTACAAAGAGATGCCAATATCTACATATTGGCAAAGAGATGCCACTATGTACATATTGGCAAAGAGATCAAGGCTACTGTGGAAGGCAGGACTTTCAGTAGCCACCAGGAGCAGAGAATCACTGTGAGATATGTAGATGGCCCGTTCATTATCATTAAAACTGCTTTTGAACCAAGGGGGCTTGCCAACGCCTTGAAAACTAATATAGGTCTCAATTTCACAGCTAGTGCCAGTAAGAGCAAGAGTCTTCTCTTCATTGTGTCTTCGCTGACAAAAAGCAAACAAACCTGGAGTCTCATCAGTCTACAGAAAATTTACATACGTTGGCCACTGCCTCAGTACAAGGGAAGAGTGTCTGAACTCAAGCAAAGTTGGCCTTCTCCCACTGCAGTACTTGGAAAGCTGTCCATTCTGAACTGGGGTATACTGGAAAGACTTTGACAAATAATAGATATCCCAACAGTGTTACAGAGCACATGGCAGAAACTGCAGGAAGTTCACGCACAGTCCGAAAACACACACACACACACACAAAAACACTAAAACTACTAAAACTATAGCTATCCTCCACAAAGTCTGCTATGGGACAGCCTATAGACAGGAGCAAGTGCCCTTCAGAGAAACACTTATGGAGTAATATAGAAAGTACCTTATGGGAAAATATTTCTGAGAGTCTTCAGCCTTCCCAAATTAGTAGCTGCCCCTGTGATGCAGAACAGCACTGCCCTTAGGGTAGCCAAGAACTGTGTGACCAATGTGGTTTACAAGAGCAGAGGCAAAATAGGCGTTCAAACCCCTCTGTATAAACTACATCAGTCACGCAACAATATCCCTGAGGTGGCGTCTATATGCGCAACACAACATGCCCAACAGAGCAGTGGCCCATACTTCAACATATTGTCAGAGCTGAACATTGTAAAAGCTTCCTTTAGATGACCTTATCAGAGATGACCTTATCAGAGATACTGAACTTATTCACCAAGAGGATAACTGTGGGCAGCTGGTGACCATTTAAATATTCTGTGTTGACTATTCAGGTGTACCATGACCATGTTCTCCCCTCCTGCTGGAGAAAAACTTTCTGTAGGCCTCCATGACTCACACCAGAGCCAGGGAACCAGTCCTTAAATACATCATAGGAAATATTTTAGATCTGTCTCCAATCGAATTTCTCAGATTTTCACTTTTGCTCTCATTTTAAAATTTTTGCTTGTATGAGTACACTAAAGTTATATGAAGCAGTGTACTCTCTTTGTAAAATTGCCCAGGTGATAACTTCGAATTAATGGCTGAAAGAGATGTCGGCATAGTGGTATTTATTTTTCCTTTAGTACTCCAGCCTTGAAGATGACAAGCAAAACGAATTGGATATAAGTGGTGATTTAGAATAATAGGTGCTGCTTATGCTGTAGCCTAGCATTTCATGGATTATGACTCGAACGTGCGTTTTCTTTTGTATGCAGTATCTTTAAATTCGTATGTTTGGACATTGGTATTACGCATTTTATTCCAAGGTGTTTCTGTCACTATCCATTGCCTACGAATATGCTTCAGTTTACCTTCTCCCCGATGACGACAGAACCTCGCTCCAACTCTCCTTCTCTTCGCGTAGGTAAGGTGCTCTCTGCAGCGATCCACAACAACACGTCATGAGTCTCTTTTGCACCTGCGGAGTTGAGCGCGGAATGCGCACCTCTGTTGATAATGATAACCTGTTGCATGGTTGATAACGGTACACCTGTTGCAAGGCATTCTTGGGCCACGCGACTGTATAGAAGTACGTTGTCTTGCACAGGGTAGATTGCTTGTTTTTTTTTTTTATTGTTTTCGGTGTTGTTATTGCTTTGTGGGATTATTCGTACGTCTGCGAACCAGTGGTTTTGGCAGAATTTGGTCGGAGAGTAATATATTGTTGGTTAGGACGTTTTCGTTATTTCCGATCAGAGAGTTTGCGTCTCTCTCTCTCTCTCTCTCTCTCTCTCTCTCTCTCTCTCTCTCTCTCTCTCTCTCTCTCTCAGGGTTACTGGCACTGTATTTTGTAAGTACATTACATCCAGATCGAGAAATTGCCCAGTGTTTTAGCAGAAGTAATCGAAAATTTCCGATGTATTTCTCTTCAGTTCAGCATTGTGCTCTTATGAATATTAACTTGCTTATGAATATTATATATATATATATATATATATATATATATATATATATATATATATATATATATATATATATATATATATATATATATATATATATATATATATATATATATATGAGCCACAGGGGCCCAGGAGGACTTTAAGTAACTTATGTTATATATGAAGCTGTTTCTCTTGAAAAGGTTGGCGCCAGAGAAAAAACAACAAAATGGTCCCTGTTATATTCATAAGTTCATACTTCATTTGCTGAGTTATAGACGAGCCTTCTGTGCATTGTAATTTCGCACTATAATCCGCTTTACACAAGGCTCAACAGCAGTGCGTTGAACACGCACACACACCCCTACCTTGTGTGGCTCGCTCTCTTGGGCTTATTGTATGTTAAGGCTCTAACTTTCCTTCATCCGTTACATTATTCCAAAGCAGATTATCAAAATCAGCTGCTTCCATTTTTCTGCCATTCATTCAACTTTATATTCGTTGCTCCATCTTCCTGGTTTATATTTAGTCTTGATCACAGTCCATATTAACTTTCATATCTGGACAAACTGTTTCAGTCTAATGTACTGGTTTACTTTATGTTTCTTGTTCACTGTCCCTAACTTTCATATGTGGACAAACTGTTTCAGTCTTTTTATGTTTCTTTGTTCACTGTCCCTAACTTTCATATCTGGACAAACTGTTTCAGTCTTTTGAACTGGTTTTCTTTGTTTCTTGTTCACTGTCCCTAACTTTCATATCTGGACAAACTGTTTCAGTCTTTTGAACTGGTTTTCTTTATGTTTCTTTTTCACTATCCCTAATCACTGATGTGTGCAAACACTATTCCACACTCCATTGAAGGCCCATTTTCTTATCGCTCAACTTAGCGCTTACACCTATTGTTCTTTTCGCCACTTCTCACATCGCTCCATCCACGGTGATATTGAACACTCATGAAGACAACGCACCTTTGTCTCGGAGCCAATTTTGCGCGGTACCAGTCATCCTGGCGTTTACGTTTTCTGAGACACGTTTTGGTTCTACCTTAAGCAACTTTCAGCCACTTGTCAACAGGCTTGTCTTCTATGCTACATATTCTGAAGACCATCTACAATGCCTCTCTTCGCTGTATCATGACCATTTTTTCGGTCCATGTAAGTCATCTATATTATTTTGTTTTTATTTTCAGACTGAACACATGACTGTATCATGACACATACTTTTATCCACTTCATTTTTCCTAAACAAACTATACTGTTCCTCCTCTGTCAGTCTTTCTTTCATGTTATTCTCTCTCAACTGAAAACCCTACAATAAACCTTCCCCCTGTATACTTATACTTAGTACAGTAAAGCTTTGCCCGTATAAATCACACGGCCGCCTCTATACCCACTTTAAAGTCGTACAGTGGAACAATGATTCCTCTTACCCATTCCTTCCGAATCGCTAGTGCCCCATTCCTTTTTAAAGAGGGCTAAAGAGGGTGCCCAAGAAGAAGAAGGCACCATTCTTGCGTACTTCACCAAATATTTTACTATGAAATTGCTAATTTATGAAAACATTTCCGTAAAAAAGGAATCAAGATGAAATTAAAGTCTAAATGGTCATATACGTTTTGTATATATTGTTAACTCCTTGGCCGCCTTCACCATGGCAGAGACCCGTCACATTCGACTAACCACCACGCACCTTCCTCGTTGCCGAATTCAGTCGAAGCACCGTGGGATTACGCGAAATGTGCTCAGAAGCATACGACATCGACGGGAAATGGAGCACGGGGCATTTCCTTGATGTGGGGAGTATAATTATCATTCGACATTGTTTGCTTGTATCCCCTATCAGTGTTTGTGTGTTCAGTGATGCAGAAAATACACGAGATCATAATTAAAAATACCATCAATTCACTGAGTCGTTTGCAGCATTTGAATTCGACTCCAAAGTCATGTCGAATGTATTGCAAATTCCTTAGCGTCTGATGAGTTCCCGCTTTTTTCTATTTCTTCTTTTCTTCGAAGGCGTGGGATCCTTACCTTTTCGTGAAAGGTTAAAGATAACCTTTTCTGCTAAATAATATTAATTGTGACCCTGACATTTCGTAGACTTCCGGTCCGTCTGTAGTCTTCTCGCGTTGGAGTGAACATGGTGAATATGATAAATGACTGTATATATATATATATATATATATATATATATATATATATATATATATATATATATATATATATATATATATATATATATATATATATATATATATAATCTGTATATTTCGGAATGTATAATCGAGGCTGTAAGTAATGATTTAGAGGCTGTGTCCACAATTGCCTGTGTTATCGAATTTATAATGAGGCTTGTGGATCGTTAACTGTTTCTGCTTGTGGGGTTTATCTCTCTCTCTCTCTCAGTTCTTCACTGGATGGGTCGATATCGTACTCGCCTAGCACTCTCCTAGGCCCGCGTTCGATTCTCCGGCCTGCCAGTGAAGGATTAGAGGAATTTATTTCAGGTGATAGAAATTCATTTCTCGGTATAATGTGGTTCGGATTCCACAGTAAGCTGTAGGTCCCGTTGCTAGGTAACCAATTGGTTCTTAGCCACGTAAAATAAGTCTAATCCTTCGGGCCAGCCCTAGGAGAGGTGTTAATCAACTCTCTCTCTCCCTCAAGAAGATCGATTTTAAATTACTGGCATTTTAGGCTTGTTTTGTGTGAATGTTTTCAAAATCAATTTCAATAATACAAATATATATATATATATATATATATATATATATATATATATATATATATATATATATTATTATTATTATTATTAAACAAGATGGCATATGTAAGGGTTGTAATGTCGTGGGAAGTAATTAATGTGGCGTTTTAATTAGAGTTGATATCCAGGATGTATTTACAGCTAGACCCTCTCTCTCTCTCATAATTGTTATGTAAAGGGAACTTTACCACGCCTAATTGTGACATTTACACATCAGCGAAATGACGGCTTCGGCGCGTTTCAGAAGTGGGAAGGCTTAGCGGAAAACTGTTGCTACCTGAGTCGATGTTGCTGTCAGTCAGTGGTGCCACTCCAGGGCTACTTGACTCCCGGTCATGTTTTGTTTGTTTGAAAGGTGAACTCACGCTTGGCAATCCGAGTAGTTACAGGACGAGGTGGAACAGGCCTTGCCTAATGGCTTGGTGCGCGATTGTGTTTTGTTTGTTTGTTTCTTCCGTCGTTTGTTTGGCTGCTGCTTCTGTGTACCTTAGTGGTTGGTTGCTATTCTGGTTTGTGTAATAGTTGTTTAGTGCTCTTGTGTGTGCCGTCAGTGCACCTCACGGGGTGCGCTGTAGACATTTCTAAAGGTTCTTTGCGGCGTCCCTTCGGCCCCTAGCTGCAACCCCTTTCATTCCTTTTACTGTACCTCAGTTCATATTATCTTCCATCTTGCTATCCACCCTCTCCTAGCAGTTATTTCAATAGTGCAACTGTGAGGTTTTCCTCCTGTTACACCTTTCAAACCTTTCTAATCTCCTTTCTAATCTCAACTTCCTTTCCAGCGCTGAATGACTTCATAGGTCCCAGTGCTTGGTCTTGGGCCTAAACTCTATATTCCATTCTTGTGTGTGTTTGTTTTCTTGTATGTGATATTTGTAGTTTGTGCTTTGGGACTTTCGCGGGTATGTTTGCCGTGATTCTCGTTAGCTGAATGGTTTGTGATGTGTTTGATATTTTCCCCGAATGGTTTGTTTTATCCTCTTATAATTGTCTGTTGGTGTAGTTGTCTATGTGTGTATATGTATGTATGTATGCGTATGCACATTTTTGTTAAATTTTCAAAAATGGTTTGTCAGCAACCTAGGGCTTGTTTGGAATGTTTGCATATACTTTGTGTCTGTCTTGCCATATTGTCTGCGTTTGGTTTTCAGATAGGACTTAGAGAGTGTCTACGCCTTCATGGTTTAGCTTTTAATGATTAGCTAATGGTATGTGTATGTTTGTTGTTGACGAGGTGATGAAAAGGTTACAGCGAATGTGAAAAGAATTAGTATTTTAAGGTGGTTATAGGCAAAGAAAAGAGGGTGAAAGATCGGCGAAGAGTGATAAATTCTAAATTATTAAAAGAAAACTTATTTATAAAGGGATGGATAGAAGGCGTGGAATAGATCTTGGAATATAAGGGTCCTAATATCCAGAAAGTGATAGATTGCAAGACGGAGGTTCGTAGTGCCTTGCTTGTAGGGGTTTTGATGCTCTGTTTATGAGCCATTTTTAAAAGTGTGTGAAGTGGTTGATGTTTTTATAAGTTTTCTGCATAGGAGTTCATTCGTGGTTCAGCAGTTAAGAGGTGAATGTGGCATTAACTGGTGTATTTTTCCTGGTCTCACTCTCTCTTGCTCTCTCATCTAATATATATATATATATATATATATATATATATATATATATATATATATATATATATATATATATATGTATATATATATTATAAATAATTATATATATGTGTATAGTATGTATATATATATACATATACACATATTAGTGTTTTAATCCCAGAACAACCTATCATTAATGTAACGGTATAATTATCTGATGGATACGAGTTTCCTCGTCTCTCTTACGTGTTAACTGAACATTTTTAAGGATCAGTGAGACGTCGGGTCATTTGACTAAGAGGCTCGGTAATCATCCCATCACTCATAGTCTCGTCTCCTTTTTGATGGACACCTGATCGCCCTGGGACCTCTTACCTGCCTTCTCCTGACGAAGGGGGTTAAGTAGCGTCAGTGCACCGCACATGGTGCACTGTAGGCATTGCTTGAGGGTCCTCGCAGCGTCCCTTCGGACCCTAGTTTTAACATCTCTCATTTCCTACTGTACCTTCGTTCATATTATCTTTCTTTCATCTTCCTTTCCACCTCTAAAAATTGTTTCCTGGTGCAACTGCTTTGAGGTTGTCCTTCTGTTACGCCTTTCGAACCTTCTTATCGTCACTTTCCCCTTTCAGAGTTGAATGACCTCGTAGGTCCCAGCGCTTGACCTTTGGCGTAAATTCTGTATTCTATTCTTGACGAAGGGGAACCAGAATTCGTGTTTCAAGTCGGAAATTTGATTACTTGTTACTTTCTCCTAACTTCAGCTGAAGCTCACTCGCTCCCTTTGAATTTTATTTTAAATGTTACTTAACTTATTATGAATTTTAATCTACCTTTTTAGTGTGGAAGCATGAGTAAATGTATTTATTGTGTGAATGTGTTACAGTAAGTATACCTTAGTTCAACCAGACCACTGAGCTGATTAACAGCTCTCCTATAGGCTTACAGTATGAGAACGTCGGCCTATGTGGTATTTTATCCTAGTCCTTCGGGCCAGCCCTATAAGAGCTGAAAGTCAGCTCAGTGTCCTGGCTAAACTACTTTAATACTACTACTTGGCTTTTCGTGTCTCGTTGTCACCCATTGTCACTCATCGGCACTCCGATCTGACACACGTAGGCGGGGTAGAGCCGTCAGTGCACCTCACGCGGTGCACTGTAGGCATTGCTTAAGGTTCTTTGCAGCGTCCCTTCGGACCCTAGTTGCGACCCCTTTCGTTCCTTTTTCTGTACCTCCGTTCATATTCTCTTTCTTCCATCTTACTTTCCATCTTCTCCTAATAATTGTTTCGTAATGCAGTTGCGAGGTTTTCCTCCTGTTAAACCTTTAAAACCTTTCTACTCTCAGTTTCCCTTTCAGCGCTGAATGACCTTATAGGTCCTAGCGCTTGGCCGTTGGCCTAAATTTCACAGTTCATTCCGTTTCACTTCTATCAGACTTTTGACACCTGTTTCAAGTTTGGTTAATGCTCATGGGAGCTCTTGGGCCCCTCGAGGAATTAATGGGAGTTTGGACAAGTAGTTTTTGAGCATTAGTATGCCAGTTGGGTTGTGCATATGCGCTTGTATTGGAAAACATCGTTCTGCTTTTTTAATAGGTATTTCTCGTAGTTAATCGATTGCTGAACGTTGGAAATTTTAGCAAGCGTTTTGCTAAGTGGTGTTCTGATTGAAATTTAAAATAGTGTTCGATACATAGTCCCCTCTCTCGACCCAAGCATGACTTAGTGCCCGGGAGTAAATCGACTATGGTGGGTTGCAACCAGTGAGGAGGGTAGGCTATATGGTTTACAACCTCATCCCAAAAGTTTGTGAAAATTAGAAGCAAACATCTAGTGGAGCCATTCCTTCTCCATGAACCAGGCGAAAGGTTGAAAAATCCACTTGTGTATTGATTTACTTTCGTTCCTTACTACGTTTCTTCAGAAACTGACGAATCTAATACTATGTGAATAGGAGCCAGTCGATGAGGAGGGTCTAGTCTTGTTGCCTTACAACTGTAGGAGTCCGTAGTAAGCGGCAATGGATCATTTTGAGGCCCTAAAAGCCAAAAGACTAGGCAAACAAATGCGTTGATGAGCTGGGCTAACGTCCATGCTCCAACAAAAATGTATTTTGCGACAGACTTAGGCGTCATTGGCAACCGGCCGTGAGTCACAACGAAGCCCGCGAGGCCAACAGAGTAAGAAAGAAGCAAGTCACTGTGAAAGGGAGAAGAAGAAGAAGAAGAAGAAGAAAAAGAAGAAAAAGAAGAAGTAGTAGTACCGTGACAAGCACTAACGAACTGGGTAGAATGGAAGGCGGGGAGTACAAACGAACGCCAGCGAGGCCCAGAGAGAAACAAAGAATTTGTTCATTTACGCGATGAGGGCGAAAGGCGTTCGCCTTGAAGAACAACGGGGCGGCGCGAGAGTTCCCAGGGAAGGGGAGTCGTCGTTGCTCTTTCGGGGTTCCTCTTCCTTCTTCTCTTTTCCTCCTCCTCCTCCTCCTCCTCCTCCTCCTCCTCCTCCTCCTCCTCCTCCTCCTCCTCCTCCTCCTCCTCTTAGTCTTCTGCCTTTTCCTTGTTGTCCACGTTCGTCCTTGCTTTTGTTTGTTTCTTGCAGATCTATTTGTCATATACGTTTTTTTTTTTTTTGCTTTTTTTATAGTTTTACTGGGTATTGCTCAGTTTTGGTCTTTTCGTATTCGTTGTCCGTATTGTCAAACATATCATAAGCATGCTTGCATAAAGATTATATCTATCTATCCATCTATCTATCTATCTGGTATATATATATATATATATATATATATATATATATATATATATATATATATATATATATATATATATATATACAGTATAGCCTATATTACTTTTACTTCTGTACTTCTCCCTTGCTGTATTCATCCGTGCTTTCCTTTGTTTATCTCAGCTTTATTTATCATTTAATACCGTTTGTGCTTTCATTTCTACTAAATCCTTTTATTTTTCCTAAAAAAATTATATAAATATACAGTATATAAGTTTCCAATCCTCCTTACCAGTTTTTTATTATTTGATTGCTTATTCCATTCTGTTCTATAGATGCCTTCTGACTGCTCAATTTCGTAATACTGTAATTATAAGAATAATTCACCGATGTGTAGGTTTCGATATTGTTAGAATACTTTCAGTTAGATTGAAAAGGAACGAAAACTCATTTGTAACATTTTTAAAAATATTCTAGGAAACGCATCACTGTGGAGATGTTTCCCAATTATAGTGTCTCGTGTGATTATGAGATTTTGATGATCGACAATAATGACGTAACAGTGAGCTGTTTAAGGGAATGAGAGGATTAGTGTGTACCTCTGAACTCTGACCAACCAGCGTAAGAAATTTCAAGAAGAATCTAACACTCCACTCAAGTGCTTTTATTTCCTTGTAAGAATTTACCACTTTTATTGTTAATGACCCGTGCTGGCATAAGGCCAGCTTAATCTCAGCCAACCACAACCTGAAGGGACCTCTATATTTATCCTAGTAATAATAATAATAATAATAATAATAATAATAATAATAATAATAAATCTGTACAGAGAGCTTTCGGGAATCTTTTCGATTCCCCTTTTTCAGTCTTAAAATGGGAATTTAACAGATTCCCGAAAACTCTCAGTAGAGATTTATTTTTTGATATGGATTTGTTTCTCCATTTCAAGACTTATGCTACTATGAGTATTTTTTAATAATAATAATAATAATAATAATAATAATAATAATAATAATAATAATATTCAGAAGATAGCTGACAGAGGTTTCTCGTGGAAAACGTAGTAAGGCTAAGTACTGCACTTAGGCACGTACCATACCCGTAGCATTTAATTACACGTTTCTCTGCATTTGCACAGAGTAACGTTGATAAAATGCTGTGGATATGGTACGTGGCTAAGTACTCGTTGCGTTTTCAATAATATTAATAATAATAATAATAATGATAATAGTAATAATAACAATAATAATAATAGTAATTTAATAATAATAATGATAATAGTAATAATAATAATAGTGTTTAATGAAAATCCACAATTATGTAGTAAGCTACTGTATATTACTATGCAAAATAGTAATATAATTATATTATATTACATACTAATATGATATAATAAAATATAGTTTTCTATATAATTGTGGATTTTTATTACAGATTGTTTTTCACGAGACAGTGAATTAATAATAATAATAATAATAATAATAATAATAATAATAATAATAATAATAATAATAATAATAATAATACCCTTGGTTTGCATCTTTCCTTGCAATGGCAAATGTTGGGATCAAGTCGGGTTGATGTTACGAAATGAGTTTTAATTTTTTTTTTTATTTTTCATTAACTTCAGCCACTATTATCTCACTCTTCGCTTATGAGAAAACGTTTGTTTGTTTCTTGGCAACTTTCAGACTTTTTTTTTTCCTCATTCCTCTTCTAGAACTGTCAGTGATTCCACCTGCTTATTTTTTTTTTTTTTTTTTTTTTTTTATCTGGGATTTTGCTTACGTTGTTTTGTTTCCTTGTGCTGTGTAGAGGGTTAGCATGTACAGTACTTGCTGTGTTGGTTTTTTTTAATATAGATTTTTGTTGCATAGAAGATCAGTGCTTAGAAACGTATCATGATAGGCTTAGCCTACTTAGAAAGACAAGGAGTCATGTTTAGGCCCCCAAAAAGCTAGTATTGTGTGACGCGATGAAACATATGTTTTTAAAATTTTTTTGCATGATCACCTGCTGGATACCCCCTCCTCCTCCTCCTCCTCCTCCTCCTCCTCCTCCTCCTCCTCCTCCTCCTCCTCCTCCTCCTCCTCCTCCTCCTCCTCCTCCTCCTCCTCCCCCTGCGATACTAGCCAAAGACCGGATATAAGAAACTGGTATATTGCTTCTCTTGGGATTAGGCTCTGTTTATTTGTCTTTTTTTTCTTCGGGTTCGGGCACCTGACGGGTAGTGGGGGTGCCAGCCCCGTCGTCAGCTGTTTCATTCAAATGCTTGGATTAAGAAGGTGGCGAGAGAGATTATTTTCCTGTTCTATTTATCAATTGAAGTTTTGATATGATTAATTAGATTTGTTTTCAATCAGTTGGAACCCCTGATAGGGGGTGGCATTACAAAATATAAATTAGGGTCACTGCCACTGAAATCCATCCTGCAACTTCTGAAACCATGATGAACTCCCAAAAATAAAACGCTAAATAAAGGGCTTCATTGTCGAGGATGAAAACCAATCAACGATTGTTATGAATTGTTTTGCCGTAACTTTCATTATCTAGGCTAATTATTGACGAGGCATTTGCGGATTCTTGCGTTTGGCTGCTCGTGTTTTCAAACGGTTAAAACATGATGTAAAGTTCGATTTTTTTCCCCTATCAGGATCAGCACATTGTGAATGAACAAGTGACCTAAAACGCTGGTTTAGAATTTTTTTTCTATTCAGATTAGGCATGGAAACATTACTTGATGAGAGGGCTGAATAAACGGTACCATTTTATGGCCTAGATTGTAAATTCTCTCTGTCTATCTCTACCTAACCTGAAAGATTTACTTTTCCTTTTTAGGCACAGGTATGTTACTTGGATGAGACAGTTCAGTAACTGCTACCTTAAAAGGGTGGCTGTAAAAGATTTGGAAAGAAATTATATTTGGCAAAAGATAAAAATAAAGAAATGTTTCGCTAGTAGCGAGGTTAATAGGCATACGCTTAGGCTATGCCAGTTCAGGATTCATTTTCTTCAAGTTAATGCCGTAAAAATTTTAAGTCGCCTGTTCTAAACATTTTGAATTATGCCAGGGATTATCAGCGCCAAACATTTAAAATTATACCAGGAATTGTCTGCCCCCAAAATTTAAAATTATGCCAGGAATTACCTACTCTAAACGTTTAAAATTATACCAGGAATTATCTGCTTTAGATATTTGAAATTATGCCAGGAATGATCTGCCCTAAAAATTTAAAATTAAGCCAGGAATTATCTGCTTTAAACATTTAAAAGTATGCCGGGAATGATCTGCTCTGAACACTTAAAAGTATGCCAGGAATTATCTGCTCTAAACATTTAAAATTATACCAGGAATTATCTGCCCTAAACATTTAAAATTATGCCAGGAATTATCTGCTCTAAACATTAAAAATTATACCAGGAATTATCAGCTCTAAACATTTAAAATTATGCCAGGAATTATATGCACTAAAAATTTAAAACTAAGCCAGGAATTACCTGCTTTAAGCATTTAAAAGTATGCCGGGAATGATTTGACCTAAACACTTAAAATTATGTCCGGAATTATCTGCTCTAAACATTCAAAATTATATCAGGGATTATCTGCCCTAGAAATTTAAAATTATGTCAGGAATTATCTGCTCTAAACATTTAAAATTATATAAGGAATTATCTGCTCTAAACATTTAAAATTGTGCCAGGAATTATCTGCCCTAAAAATTTAAAATATGCCAGGAATTATCTGCTTTAAACATTTAAAAGTATGCCGGGAATGATCCGCTCTAAACACTTAAAATTATGCCGGAAATTATCTGCTCTAAACATTTAAAATTATACCATGAATTATCTGGCCTAAATATTTTAAATTATGCCAGGAATTACCTACCTAAAAATTTAAAATTGTGCCTGGAATTTGCTCTAAACATTTAAATTTATGCCGTGAATTATCTGCTCTAAACATTTAAAATTATGCCAGGAATTATCTGCTCTAAACATTTAAAATCATGCCAGGAATTATCTACCTAAAAATTTAAAATTATGCCTGGAATCTGCTCTAAACATTTAAATTTATGTCGGGAATTATCTGCTCTAAACATTCAAAATTATGCCAGGAATTATCTGCTCGAAACATTTAAAATTATGCCAGGAATTATCTGCTCTAAACATTTAAAAGTATACCGGGAATTATCTGCTGTAAACATTTAAAAATATGCCAGGAATTATCTACTCTAAACATTTAAAATTATGCCGGAAATTATCTGCTTTAAACATTTAAAAGTATGCCGGGAATTATCTGCTCTAATCAGTTAAAATTTTGCCGGGATTTATCTGTTCTAAACATTTAAAAGTATGCCGGGAATTATCTTGCCTAAAAATGTTAAATTATGCCAGGAATTTTATCTGCTCTAAGCGTTTATAAGTGTGCCGGGAATTATCTGCTCTAAACATTTAAAAGTGTGCCGGGAATTTTCTGCTCTAAACATTTAAAAATATGCCAGGAATTATCTGCTTTAAACGTTTAAAATTATGCCAGGAATTATCTACCTTAAAAATTTAAAATCATGCCTGGAATTATCAGCTCTAAACATTTAAAAGTATGCCGGGAATTATCTGCGCTAAACATTTAAAATTATGCCAGGAATTATCTGCTTTCAACATTTAAAAGTATGCCGGGAATTATCTGCCATAAAAATTTAAAATTTTACCAGGAATTGGTACCTGCTCTAATCATTTCAGAGTATGCTAAGAATTACCTGCTATATACATTAAAAAATATGCCAGGAATTATCTTCTCTAATCATTTAAAATTATGCCAGGAGATTTGCTCTAATCATTTAAAAGTATGCCAGGAATTACCTGCTATAAACATTTAAAAGTATGCCGGAATTATCTTCCATAAACCAACAATTATCTGCTCAAGGCAGTTAAAAGTATGCCAGGAATCATTACCTTCTTCATCGAAACACAAACAATTTAACTTCCAGGCGAATACGAGCAATAAATGTCCGCTCTAAGAGTGCGAAGTGTTGTGCTCTTTCGTTTAACCAACACGTTGAGCAGGACGACGTTGAGGTCACAGGTGGTGGTGGGCTCAACGCGAGCCTCATCCGCCTTTAGGGAGCGAGCGTTGCTCAAGCGTTGGTCCTTCGGAAAAGGTTAATCTTCGCGAGATAATCCCGCCCCAAGGACAGGGCTGGAATCGGGGCTGGAATCTTCAACAGGTCTGTCGTTTGGGAGGAGATTTCCTGGTCGTCTCTCTCTCTCTCTCTCTCTCTCTCTCTCTCTCTCTCTCTCTCTCTCTCTCTCTCTCTCTCTCATCGTTGCCCTGACGGCGTTTGGGCCTCGTGGCTCTAGTTTCTAGTTTCTCTCTCTCTCTCTCTCTCTCTCTCTCTCTCTCTCTCTCTCTCTCTCTCTCTCAGCAATTTAGTACGTGCAATGCATGTTAGTTATATACCTGCTGTCTTATCGCCTGTCAGTGATTAATGTTCAACACTGTATATGTGTATGTATATATATATAAATATATATATATATATATATATATATATATATATATATATATATATATATATATATATATATATAATAATGTGTGTGTATGTTTATGTGTGATTATATAATATCTTTAACTTCTTGTTGCGTCGTATTTTGCTCCGGGAATTTCGCTGCCGTACACGTGCGAGTCGCATTTGTCATTCTGTGTGGCGTTGATGACCGTATATGTTTCAACGACAGATTACGTAAACAATTTATTCAGTGCTCCATGTCTTGGTAGCACTGGATGTAGTCACTGACCTTTCCCACTGTCTTAAAGAAAATAATTGAAATAAAAATTAGGAATGAATTTACGATTTTAATATATCTTTTTTCTGTATGTGATCCATTACCTCTGTCGAAATTTGAGTCTCGAGTCATTATCTTCTCTCAAATTCTTTTTTGAGGGGATTAATACTACGCCTTAATCAGTAGGCTCTGGTGTTTGCTTGATACTTCTGTGTCCTCTGATTCCCATCACTGTGTTCCCTTCTCAAAAGGTGTAGCTTGTTATTCCGTCTGATGTTGTGTTTATTTTTCGTACAAAACTTGACATTCAAGAGAGGTTTTGATCATCTACTAAACTTGGCCTCATTTGGACTGATGTTCCTCCTGCTTCATCACGTCAGTGATGTCATATCTGTCCGAAGATGTCAGCGTCACAATTGACGCTGTCACGAAACATCATTCACGCGATGTTTGACGGACGTTAATGACCAGCGCACACCTAAGTGGTCGGTACACCTGTTGCGGCATCTGTGCGACTGGTGTTGTCGCAGTTTTCCTGTCTTTATCTTCTCCCGAGTCTGATGTTCGACTCGATGGCTCCTGTGATAATAGTAATCTTTAGTTTAACTTAGGTCATATGGAGTTACAGGATACAGATACGTTGGAGGTCAAGATGGAATGTCAGAGTGACAAAAGAAGTAAATATTTTATTATAAGTCCGAAATTTTATATAAATAAACTGTATTATTTGTCATAGATGAAAACTAGGATTTCGAACACCTGAATGGTGTTCTGCCTCACTAAAAAAAAGTCTTTTAACGTAAACGCTGGGGAGAAACCTGATTGTTGACGTTAACAAAAAGCCTTTTAACGTAAACGCTGGGGAGAAACCTGATTGTTGACGTTAAAAAAAAGTCTTTTAACGTAAACGCTTGGGAGAAACCTGACTGTTGACGTAAAAAAAAAAAAAAAAAAAAGCCTTTTAACGTAAACGCTGGGGGAGAAACCTGATTGTTGACGTTAAAAAAAAAAGTCTTTTAACGTAAACGCTGGGGAGAAACCTGACTGTTGACGTTAAAAAAGCCTTTTAACGTAAACGTTGGGGAGAAACCTGATTGTTGACGTTAAAAAAAAGGCCTTTTAACGTAAACGTTGGGGAGAAACCTGACTGTTGACGTTAAAAAAAAGTCCTTAAACGTAACCTAAATGCTAGGGAGAAACCTGATCGTTGACGTTAAAAAAAAACTTTTAACTTAAACACTGGTGAGAAACCTGATTTGGAAAGCCTTTGTTTTTATCTCTTAAAGATTAATGCAGCCTATTCACAAAATTGTGGATTTTTATTATAAAAATTCTAATCAAGAAATTGTGAACATATGGCCAAAGCAATTATCGTGAGCGTTGTTGATTTGCAATTAACTTCAGTAAGAAGAAGACAAAGGTATAACGACAGAAAACGAGGCCTAATATATGCGCCCTAAGTTGGGAGAACGGTTGGCGTATACATAATTATGCGTCAGAGACGCCTAATAACTCATCCTTGGTGAAGGGCGAGCTCTCTCTTGCTACAACTCGAGGGAATCACGTTCAAGTTTCAGGGGTCAAGGGTGTTATTATCCGCGTTCTTTCTTCTTTGCAGGTGGGCTGAATTTCAGCGTCTGTCGGGATTGGCCACGCCCTGTCCTCTTAGTTTTATTTGTCCTTTCTCGTCCGAAGTAAGAGCTGTCGTTAGGCGTCCAGAAGGAAGATATAAAGACTTAAACGCCGAATGCCGAAGCCAGTTTGTCGGACACGATATTGTTGTTAGTTACGCAGAGTTCACCGGACGTTCAAGACCTTTTATCCTGTTTAGGCAGAAGCATGCTTCGAGGAATTTGCAGCCGACAAGTTTGAGTCGAGATATTAATTCTTGTATTACTTTATTATTGCCAGTGCATATTGTCGTATCATTGCAGTGTTGAAGAGCGTCCCCGTGCAAGTGGATGGGGGGAATGTGTTGAGAGGCAACACAGTTTGATTCGTATGAGTTGCTAAAAAGATTTCTCATCATAAACTTTCGTTCGAGACTGATCGTCACTGGTAAGCCCCGTAGGGGGGGATAGAGCCGTCAGTGCACCTCTTGCGGTGCACTGTAGGCTTTACTTAAGGTTCTTTGCAGCGTCCCTTCGGCCCCTAGCTGCAACCCCTTTCATTCCTTTTACTGTACCTCCATTCATATTTTTCTTCCACCTTCTTCTAACAGCTGTTTTATAGTGAAACTGCGATGTTTTCGCCCTTTGTACCCATTCTACTCAATTTTCCTTTCAGCGCTGAATGACCTCATAAATCCCAGCTCTTGGCCTTCGGCCCTAAATTGTACATTCTCTTTATTACTGGTAAGGGAAAGCGTGTATGGACCTTAATTCCTGTTTCGACTGATGCCAGTCAAGAGGCCGGCAGAGAGTCCCATAACCTACAAGCGAATGGTACTAGGTGCTTATCAAATTGATTCATTCTCGAGTTCGTGATGGGAATGTCCTCGCTCTGCGAGCGACCTTTAACACCTGTCGTGTCTCCTCTTCCTACATTTACTCCGAGGGAAATAGTAATCTCTTTGTTCGCTCCGACTACAGTAACCCTCAGGTGTCAGGTCTGTGGTTCTTCCGGAGTTAAGCCCCCTCATTCTTTCCTTATTCGGCAAGTTAAGGTTGGGGTTATCCAGTTCCACTGGGTTTTGCGTTAACAGCATTAACGCCTCAGATTCCAGGTCGGTGTCTGGGAATATATGGTGTGGGGGATAATTTTAAGTTAATTCCACTCGGGGATCATCAACTTTAGATGAAACATTTATTATCTCGATTTGGTTTGTTTTAGACTTCGGTATGAACACTTTTTTTTTTATTGGTTTGATACGTTTTGTTTGTAAATAATTTTCTTGCTGCTTTGGCCTGTAGTGACATTGGAATAAAGATTCATTTTCTCCAGTTTGCGGTAAACATTCATTTTTTCCCGTTTTGTTTAGATAGACCAGAATAAACATTCATTTTTTCCCGTTTTGTTGTGATAGACCAGACTAAACATTCATTTTCTCCTCTTTGGTTTGTCGAAGACTTTGGAATAAACATTAATTTTTTCCACTTTAGTTTGCAATAGACTTTAGAACACGTTCATTTCTCAGCTTTGGTTTCTTATAGAATTTGGAGTACACATTAATTTTTTTCAATTTGTAATAGGCTTTGTTATAGATTTTTGGAACAAGCTCATATTTTCTGTTTTGGGTTGTTATGGCCTTGCTTATAATTCTTTCGTCTCTCACTTTCTTAGTCATAGATTGTGGAATAACCACATTTACTCCCCTTTGGTCGTATTGGACGTTTTAGTAAACATTCAGTTCCTGACTGTAGTTCATTGTGTCCTCGACTTCGGAAGCAACATTCGTTTTTTTTACTTTGGTTTGTCACATACTTGTTTGCAATAAATTTTTTCTTTTGCTGTTCTATAGACTTTCTTGCAATTCATTTCCTCTCTCTGGTTTGTGACGTGTTTTATAGTAACTTTTCTCGCTCTGGTTTATCATTATCTCGTTTCTAATTCATTTTCTCCTTTGGTTTGCTACGTAACCTGGCGATATAGGAATTGTTATTAGTGATCTTAAAAAGATAACGTGAAGATCTACGTAGCTGGTTCATCGTCTCTTTTGCAGGAATCCTTTAGCAGAGGACGTCCTTTTGTAGCATTCTGAGGAAATGCCTTTGCGGGAACTTTTCAGATTCAAGTTGTTGAATGACACCTTTGTCAAAATTGATCAGAGGAAGCTACTGACGAGTTACGTTAAATGCTTCAGCCTTGGCGTTAAATGTAGTTTCAGTCCTGACGTTAAATGTAGTTTCAGTTTTGACGTTGAATGTCGTTTCAGTTTTGACGTTGAATGTCGTTTCAGTTTTGACGTTGAATGTAGTTTCAGTTTTGACGTTAAATGTAGTTTCAGTCTTGACGTTAAATGTAGTTTCAGTATTGACGTTAAATGTAGTTTCAGTCTTTTCAGTATTGACGTTAAATGTAGTTTCAGTCTTGACGTTGAATGTAGTTTCAGTCTTGACGTTGAATGTAGTTTCAGTCTTGACGTGAAATGCAGTTTCAGTCTTGACTTACCACATTTATTTGTTTTGTGAAAGCTTGTTTAATAAGTTACTGGTCTGTTGGTCTTGCTCCATATAATAATAATAATAATAATAATAATAATAATAATAATAATAATAATAATAACTTGCATTACCATTTCCCAAGGCAACGGAATCCTAATTGACCATGTAGCGGGTTGTCAAAAGCGACTTTGGGAGAGGAAAGTTGAATAAGAAATAGAGAAGACCAAGTATAACCATGCCATAATTATATCATGACAAGGTGTAAATGTCACGCATAATGAAGTTCTAACGTGTTAGACTCCAATTTTCCCTTTGGGGAAGTTTTTTCTTTTTTTTTCTCTCGGCAAAGCATACAAGTCAAAGTCTGTTCTTTGGATATTCCGTCTTTCACTTTGTGTGGTTGAGTTAGGGGGGCCTCACTGTTACCCATTGCCGCGTATGTATCATTTTGATCCTGGTTCGAAGAGCTGGTTTTTCTTTGTTCCTGGAGATATTGTCAGTAAGTAATTTGACCGCAAGGTTCCTCGTGTTTGCCGGTGCTGTTAAGTCCATTTTATGCCTTGGGTATGAAAACCATATTATATAGATTTTTCTTGGTTTTGCCTGCTGTAACTGCTGGGAGAAATGGTATCGTAGAATGAAATTTGATACCATTTTATTAAAAGATGTTGCTGTTTTGCTTTACTCTGATACCAGTGTAATAAAACTACATCCGCACTCAGACTAAAAACCTCTGAAGTACTAAAGTTCGATGCGTTTGGGTCCCGAAGGCGTTCCTAAAGACTATTTGTATCGTTTGTCTGTTGGCTTTAAATGTGTATCCCGTAGGGGTTTAGTGCCGTCAGTACACCTCACGCAGTGCACACTAGGCATTTTAAGGGTCTTTGCAGCGTCCCTTCAACCCCTAGCTGCAAACCCTTTCATTCGTTTTACTGTACATCCGTTCATATTCTCTTTCTTCCATACGACTTTCCACCCTCTCATAACAATTGATTCATAGTGCAGCTGCGAGGTTTTCCTCTTGTTACACCTTTCAGACCACCTTATTGTCATTTCCGTTTCAGCGCTGAATGACCTCATAGGTCCCAGCGATTGGCCTTTGGCCTAAATTCTATATTCTGCTCCGCACTTTAAATGTGAAATATGTTCCTGGTAGCATATCAGCTACAGGAAGCATTAGCAAGAGTAAAAGGTAAAGGGCCAGCAACCTTCCCCTAAATTATTTCTTGATTAATGGAAGGTTCACGCTTATGCTTTACTTTTCTCTGCCATATCCCCTTTCTGCCGGAACTCTGACCAGTTCTTCGTCCTGCAACTTTCGTATATATTGGTTTTCTGGCCAAGTGTACCTCACATGTCCAAACCATCTCAAGCTTAGTACCAGATCTTTCCACCAATTACCGTTTCGTAATATAATCTTTGCGCACTACTCCGGCCATGATTCTTTACGTTCTATGGTCACACCTTTTCAAAACCATTTTCTTTGTCAGAGGTCATGGTTCTTCTGCATTTAATAAAGGTCTCGTGTATCCATAGCAAGTCTGCTCTCCTTACAAATGGACCATTTACTTAACAGTAATCCAGCTACCTCTTTTTTTCATCAGTGCTGTAGCTGCTCTCTGTCTTCCTGCTCTCTCAGCTTCTGCTTCACAGACCAGTGCATCTGCAAGGTAGCGGAAAGGCCTATCCTCTAAGACCTGTCCATCCATCACAGCAGGGCTCTTAGCTCATGTCTCTTCCGTGTTTGATCTTGTAATCCATTTCTGCAGAAGATCTCGTACTGCAAGTGTATTTTGTAATGCTAAGCACCTCATGTGACACTATCTGTGACGGTCGGTGCACAGTACAGAGTTCACTTCCACGCGTTTCTCACAGTAACCACATGGCCAGATTGTCATTTTTCTTTTCTGCCACCCCTCTCTGAGATTCTGCTGTGAGCACTAGGTCATCTGCACAAAGCAGCTCCCTGTACCTTCCTTTTCCATACTCCTACGTAGCTTCTTCCATTACATTGATAAACAGCAAAGGGCTCAGCCCTGATCCTTGACGGACGCCAACATTGATCACCAATTCTTCCGATACATCTGCCGCTATTTTCTCTAGATTTCGTGTTATGGCGGAGTAACATCACTAGTTTAATGAGTCTTCCTGGTTACCCTCTGCTTTCGCAATCTCCATTTGATTATGTCTCTCAGCTCTCTGTCAAATGCCATTTCAAGGTCACTTGTATCTGGAGTAATCTCTTCCTGTTTGCTGTAACTTCGTTTGTAGCCTCGTTATAAGGAATTCTTCTATTATTGATCTCAAGGGCGTGAAGCCAGACTGACTGTTATCGAGTGTAGGCATTTTTTCAGCAAATTTTCAAATATTTTCATATATTCTGAGGAAGTCTTATTGCTGTATAATTTCAACATTGCAGTGCATCTCCTCCCATTTTGTATTCCATTGTATAGTTCTTCATTGGAGGGGTGGGTGGAGCTCTCGGCTAGCACGCTGTTGGCCCAGCGTTCGACTCTCCGACCGGCCAGTGAAGAATTAGAGGAATTTATCTCTGGTGACAGAAATTCATTTCTTCGGATTCCACAATAAGCTGTGGGTCCCGTTGCTAGGTAACCAGTTGGTTCTTAGCCACGTACAATAAATCTAATCCTTCGGGCAAGCCCTAGGAGGGCTATTAATCAGCTCAGTGGTCTGGTTACACTAAGATATACTTAACTTATACCATTGTATATGTACATATACACATATATATACTATGTACAGTATATATATATATATATATATATATATATATATATATATTATATATATATATATATATATTATAAAGACTTATAAAGATATGAATGAGCAACTGGTACTGGGAAAAATTTGTCTGTCCTTTGTTAGTGAAGCGCCTTTGTGTTAAACGACGCATCCTCAGGATGCACATGTTAATGAACGCGAAAGTGTGCAGTATTCATGCGCATGTATACTTGTTTTTCCTTGGCAGTAATTGTACACCCCTGTATTTGAGAGACGCTGAACTTTATGATTTTTAAGGCGGAAGGTATATCAAAATTAAGATTATATTAAAAAATATATACATATATACATATGTATATATACATATATGTATACATATACAGTGAATATTTTATTGTGTTTGAATAAAATATTCACTGTATAAACAGGCATATCTGATATGTATACTAGAAGGCATATATTTTATTAACTTATTGTCCCTCGTGATTGACAAACCGAGAGTAAATTTTTATTGTAATTAGTGGTAAACGCTAAACATTCTGACTTATTTATCTAATTCTAACGAATGAAGAGCAATTTGTAAGAAAACTGAATAAAAGAAGTAAGAAAAATTTATGGTAAAATTGAACTGTAGTTCATAAACAAAGCGTATTAGAAACATGAAGAAAAAAACCTGTTGGGGGGGAGGGTGGAGAATGTGTTATGTGATAGCAAATTCATCGTAACAGTCAATGTATAGGTTATCTTGCATGAGACTTTGGGGGTCGGGTTTGAGCAACAGTGGGTCACATTATAGACCCGAAATAACCAACGTGAGTAAAAAAAAAAAAGGAAAGTGGGTCACAAATAAACCCTGAAAAGTCACTGTGAGTAAAAAGAGGGAAAAAAAGTGGGTCACACAAACCCGGAAAAGTTACTTGAGTGAAAAAAAAGTGGGTCACAAATAAACCAGAAAAAGTCACCCTGAATAAAAAGAAAAAAAGTGGGTCACAAATAAAACCCGAAAAAGTCACCCTGAGTAAAAAGAAGAAAAAGTGGGTCACAAGTAAACACGAAAAAGTCACCCTGAGTAAAAGAAAAAAAATTGGGTCACAAATAAAACCGAAAAAGCCACCGTGAGTAAAGAACAATTCGGTCACAAAACCGAAAAGTCACCTTGAGTAAAAGGAAAAGAAAGTGGGTCACACATAAACCCGAAGAAGTTACTGTGAGTAAAAAAAAAGGGGTCACAAATAAACCAGAAAAAGTCATCGTGAGTAAAAAAAGAAAAAAAAAAGGTCAACATAAATCTGAAAAAGTTACGGTAAAAAAAGTAGGTCACAAATAAACCCGAAAAAGTCACCGTGAGTAAAAAAGAATTGGGTCACAAATAAACCCGAAAAAGTCTCCATGAGTAAAAAAAAAATTGGGTCACAAAGAAACCCGAAAAAGTCACCGTGATTAAAAAAAAAAAAAGGTCACAAATTTGAAAAAAAAAATCACCGTGAGTAAAAGGAAAACGGTCAAATAAACCTGGAAAAATCCCCACGAGTAAAAAAAAAAAAAAAAAAAAAAAAAAAAAAAAAATCCCCGTGAGTAATGACAGAAAAAATTTTCCCGACAAGATGGCCTGCCATGGAAGTATTGCTGTTGAATCATGCGTCTTCAGGCTGTCCTGTTTAATGCGCATTTCGTTCAGGCTGTGACCCTGTACCCAGTTCCTTAGTCCACTTGATTATTCCCTTCATATTTTTTATTTGTTTGAAGTGATTCGTTTTATATTTTTTATTTAATTCGTGAATGGAGTTTCGCAGTCGAAGAATATTTTGCTCTAGGAATTAACATCAAGAGGAAGGTCGCATGATAGGGAAACATAGATATAACAATATTTTAAATATTCATTTTTCGAGGATGCTAAAGGAAAATCTTTTATGACGAGAGTTGGTTGAATCTTCTTGAGTCCTGAATAGAATAAAAAAAAAATCTGTTGTTCAAAATAAAAATGTTCATGACTGAATTTACATGTCAGTATCCCAAGAAAGTGTTGGAGTGTATGCTTGGGTGTTTATGTGTATGAACAATGCGCAGTATATTTTATATTATATTATATTATTATATTATATTATATATATATATATATATATATATATATATATATATATATATATATATATATATATATATAAAATAAATCAACATCATCAGTAATTTGTAATCCGTCATTGTTCCTGAATGAAGATGATCTCCTTGAGACACTTTCTTCGTGGTGGAATGCATTGTAACGGAACACTTTCTCTCTCTCTCTCTCTCTCTCTCTCTCTCTCTCTCTCTCTCTCTCTCTCTCTCTCTCTCTCTCTCTCTCTCTCAACTGTGGCCACAACGTTCGACTGAAAACGAGGCATAATTCACTGCATAGGTCAGCATAGGTTACTGGACTTTAGGAGTGAATGAATGAATCATGAATTGTAGGGTATGAACCCAAAAGCACTTGGGCACTTTCAACTCTTATGACTGAAAAAGTGAGTTGGAGCGGTTGGACAGCATATTAATGAGACCCTGAAAATCAAGAAGATGAAGTACAAGGTTCTGTAGATGAAACCAAGATGGAATCCCACAGTTGCACTGTGGAGTAATAGTTAGAGAGGTTGAACAGCAAAATCGATGAGAGGAAGTGGGACTGAAGGTAAAAGACCAAAAGGTGGGTGAAACTAGGCGCCGATGGGATGCTGTAAACATGCTTTTAGCAATGCCTACATTGCATCACGTGAGGCGCACTGGCGGCACCATCGTCCCCCCACCACCTCCCCTTCCCTTACGGGAACTGGATTTTAGGGAACGCGTCCATAGTGTCCCCCCCTCGTCCAGTATCATTGCTGGGTAATCGGAGAGAGAGAGAGAGAGAGAGAGAGAGAGAGAGGGAAACGTCATCCATGTACGAATGTAAATCTATGAACGCATCACCTTGAATTATAAATAGTTTTTCCTCCTTTTTGACGGAGAAGTGTTTACTTTGCGGGGTGGAGGGGTAGTAGAAGATAGGGGGGTGGTTGCTTTCCCCCATCTCCCCCTCCGCTCCCCCTCCCCGCCACCCTTCACAACAGGTAGGGGCTCCTCGCAGCCCGGCACGAAGGTGCGGCAAAAACCGGACTCCGTGACCTTGGAAGTCCTTATTATTGGTGCCCAGTGCTCCAAACGGAATAACTGTCTGTTCTCCTCAGTCACTCGAAAGTAACACTCTCATGCACTCGCTTGCGGACGGAGGGAGAGAGAAAGACACAGAGAGAAAGAGAGAGAGAGAGAGACAAGAAAAAGAAGAAGAAGACAGGGTTTTGTGTGTGTAAAAGGATTTTTTTTATATAGTTTTTATATAATTCTATATCATTTTCGTCAGTAGCGTAGCCTTGCGCTTGGTTGCTGAGTGACGGTAAGAGAGAATTTTGTGTAAAAAATTCTATTTTTGGTTTTTTTGCAGCAGAAAATTTTGTCAGTGAGAGAGTGAGAAAGAGAAGACATAATTTTGGGTATAAAACGATTTTTTTTTAAATTTTATTTTATAAAATTTTCGTTAGTAGTCTACTCATGCGTTTGGTTGCTGAGCGACGGTAAGGGATAATTTTGTGTAAAAAATTCTGTTTTTAATTTTTTTTTTTTGCATCAAAAACTTTTGACAGAGAGAGAGAGAGAGAGAGAGACGAAGAAGAAGAAGAAGAAAAGTTTTATGTATAAAACTATTTTTTTCTATATTTATTATAATTTTATATAATTTTCGTTAGTAGAATACTTACGCGCTTGGTTGCTGAGCGAAGGTAGGAGATAACTTCAAGGAAAAAAATTCAATTTTTTTTTATTTTTAGCGCAAAAACTTTTTTTATTTACATGATGAATTCTTCATAATCGTTTGAGCTTGCATGGAGACAGAGAGAGAAACTTTGTGCATGAATTAAGTTTATTTGTGCAATGTTTAATGCAAGGATATATATTTTTTATGTTAATTTCTGAATGCCAGCGAAGACACCTACCTACTTGAGTGCCTGGTTTTTGTGTCAATAATCTTTTAAAGTTTTAAATTGTGCTCATACAGGAATGTTTGTTTATCAGTGATTAATTTGATGTGCGTTTTAGTTAGAAATTTGAAATGTTTTTCGACATTGTTTTTAGATAGAATTTTATTTAGTTAAAATATGTTCTCTTGAATTTTTTTTACGTGTTTTGTATCACATGCCGTTTTAATAATAAACGGCTGTTTAGATATTTTTGTTTTCTTGTTCGAATAACTAATGATTGAGATAGTAAGTATATAGGTAGCAATACTGTCAATATTAGTTTTCCACACTTTATCTGTCTACCCTAAGATCTTAAAAACTACTAAGGCTAGAGGGCTGCAAATGGATATGTTGATCATCCACTCTGCAATAATCAAACATACTAAATTGCAGCCCTCTAGCCTCAGTAGTTTTTATTTTATTTAAGGTTAAGGTTAGCCTTGGGTCATGCGCCTGGCACCGCTAGAGGTGCAGGTAACACAGGCCACCACCGGGCCGTGGCTTAGAGTTTCATACAGCATTGCGCGCTGTACAGAAAACGTTTCTTCGGCGCATTTTTTACTGGTTTTTATATACAGAATGCTTTCTTTGGATAGCGTGGTTTGTTGACGATTCAGTCATAATTTAAATGTGGATTATTTTTGTAGGATATTTGAGATTGTGGTCCGTATATAGAGCGTATTGTTTTGATAGTAGGCGTTTCTAGATGGTATTGTTGTAGGGTAATTTCATACAAATAGGTATTTATATCACGTGATGTTCCTTGGTTCTTTGCAAAGAGATGTTACTTTGTAATGCATTGTGAAATATGGGACCAGAAGATATTAATTTGATTATTAGTTTCTTTTTATAGATGAACCAACTTTTGATTGGCATATTTTATTTGTGGTACTAAACATCTGAATTTCGATTTTTATCGTTTCGTGTTCTGCTAAGATATTACTTACCCTCTTGGGCCAAACCTGGTACAGGTTTCTGTAACGTTTGATATTTTTTATAGGCCATAGGATGAACCTTCGTCTTCTTCCGGGATCAAAACCACCAAGAGTGTAGGATTCCCCAAAAACAGGAGCTTTATAATCTTTAAAAAAAATTGTAGGATTTAATTTTTAATTTTTTTTTGGGGGGTGTTCATCGCGATTGTTTTTGTATAACAGCTACTGCGGGTGCTGATTTGACTAGGCCTCTCGAGGTTCTTATTCATTACAGCTCAACGTCTCTCTCTCCTTCATTATCTCAACCTAATCATGACCTAGGTCTTCTGCGATACCTTGTGCCCGTTGAGGACGATTGCAGGAGGTGGAAAGTCCTCTATAGTCTCCATAGGGATTTCTGTCAGTTCCTCGTTGGACGGGTCGGTATAGTTCTCGGATAGCACTCCGCTGGGCCCGCGTTCGAGTCTCCGACCGGCCAGTGAAGAATTAGAGGAATTTATTTCTGGTGATAGAAATTCATTTCTCGGTCATAATGTGGTTCGGATTCCACAATAAGCTGTAGGTCCCGTTCGCTAGGTAACCAGTTGGTTCTTAGCCACGTAAAATAAGTCTGATCCTTCGGGCCAGCCCTAGGAGAGATGTTAATCAGCTCAGTGGTCTTGTTAAACTAAGATATAATTGTGATAAATATATAAAAAGGTTTCCCGTAGGGGGTCAGTGTCGTCAGTGCACCTCACATGGTGCACTGTGGGCATTACTTAAGGTGCTTTGCAGCGTCTCTTCGGCCCCTAGCTGCAACCCCTTTCGTTCCTTTTACTGTACCTCCGTTCAGAGTCTTTCTTCAATCTGAGTTTCCACCCTCTGTCGTTTCATAGTGCAACTGCGAGACTTTCCTCCAGTTACACCTTTCAAACCTTCTTACTGTCAATTTCCCTTTCAGCGCTGAACGACCTTATAGGTCCCAGCGCTTGACCTATGGCCTAAATTCTATATTCCAATTCCTATTAAAAAAAAGGTCAGTCTTTTCAGTCTTGAGTTTGGTACCTGTGCACCACACGAATACGGAAGTCGGTCATTCTGTTGAATGATTCCTAATATTTAAATTTTTCCTTCTTAGTGACTTGAAATTATTCATTATTATTGTACGTTACGTGAAATTATGAAATCAAGATTTCACCATCTCACAAGCAACGTACATTAAAATAATTGGCTGGAGGCCATCTTAGGCATAGATAAAATCTAAATAGAGCCCGTATTTCACCCGTGACTTTCAGATTGTTCTTGGCAGTTCAGGAGACGCCGAGATCGTGCCCTCATAAGGCTGATGCCCATTTTGCTGTAATAAGTGGAAAATGATGCGATTGAAAGCCCCCATTGGTCTCTCTCTCTCTCTCTCTCTCTCTCTCTCTCTCTCTCTCTCTCTCTCTCTCTCATTGTGGCGTTGGCAGTACTGGGTAAACAAGTGGGCATCTTGCGTTTGGTCCCGAGGGAGGATCGAGCGATTTTGTTGTGTTCCTTTTAACCCAAAATTGGTGGTGGTGATCAGTTGACTGTTGGGGCGGGTCAGTAGTATGGTTTATATATATATATATATATAGTTTATATATATATATATATATATATATATATATATATATATATATATATATATATATATATGTATGTATGTATATATATAGGTATATATACAGAGAGAGAGAGAGAGAGAAAGAGAGAGAGAAACTAACTAACGTGGACGATGAATGCACTGTCAAAACATTGGCCACCATATCATCATTATTATATAGGTATTCCTTAGAAATCTCTCTCTCTCTCTCTCTCTCTCTCTCTCTCTCTCTCTCTCTCTCTCTCTCACGGTCAATTTTAGACTTCTGAACCCCGCTCCATATAAACACCAGAGTAATGTCCACTTTGGCGCCACGCAAATGATAGCGGTGTCACCCGTATTCCTGTCACTCAAGGGGAGCAGCTGTGACTCTTAAGCATCTCGTTGCTAGAGTCGAATTTTGCTTGTCACCTCATTCTTTTGAGAGGCAGTCAGGTGTTTGCTTACCTATTAGAGAGTTAAATGGAATGTGGATGCAGTGATTAACAGGTGTGCAATACATGTGTAAAGCCGTCCAATCAATTGGCATCATTGAATAATTGATGCTTTGGGAAGCTGTAAATGTTTGAAGTTTGTTATCGTTATTTAATGTTTCTGGTGATTGCCTGTGATACGCATGTGTTGACCTTGTTCGTTTCATTCGTTTTTTATTGGTTTATTGGGTGTGCTTACTCTTAAGTATGGCAATCATTTTTGTCAGATATTAGTATTCAACGGTATGTAAGCGTGGTTTGCAAATGAATGGTCTTTACGACTTATTTTACGTGATTGCATGTGAATAATAATAATAATAATAATAATAATAATAATAATAATAATAATAATAATAATAATAAAGGAAAGAATAAGTAAATAAATTTAATTTCCCACGGTGTGACGGATGACTGGCTAGCCTCTCCCATTTCATAATCCGATACTTGGAAAATAATAGAAAGCGCTTTCCTTCCTTGTTTTAAATATTTTTCTCTCTCTTCTCTCTCTCTCTCTCTCTCTCTCTCTCTCTCTCTCTCTCTCTCTTCTGAGATCCCATTGCATGATCTTGTTGGATTATCTAAGTCCACAGCACACACATACTCTCTCTCTCTCTCTCTCTCTCTCTCTCTCTCTCTCTCTCTCTCTCTCTCTCTCTCTCTCTCTGAGATCCCATTGCATGATCTGAATTATCTGCCCACAGCACATTCTCTCTCTCTCTCTCTCTTCTCTTTCTCTCTCTCTCTCTTCTCTCTCTGTTTCTTTTCCTCCTCACTTTCTTCCTTGACCTGCGGCCTTCACATAAAAAGAACATAACAGGAACTGGTTTCTCAAATTCCTGTAAATCTCTCTCTCTCTCTCTCTCTCTCTCTCTGACAGTTCGTCTTTCTCTTCTTTCGTGTCACTGTTTCTTGTCGTACACATCTTATATTTTCTTTTCTTTTACTTTCGTCTTGTTCCTGTGATTGCTCATCTCATTGTTCCTCACGTTAAGAAATGTGTACTTTTTCAAATAATTAACTTTTTTTTTTAATTTGTCAATTATCTGCTTTGTTATATATATATATATATATATATATATACACATATATATATATATGTGTATGTATAAGTGTGTTTGTGTTATACATATATGCATAAGTGTGTTTGTTTTTGTTAATACATGGATATAAACTATATGTTTATTTATATATAAATTATGCAAATATATATATATATTATTGTCTATATATATATATATATATATATATATATATATATATATATATATATATATATATATATATATATATATATATATATATATATATATATATATATATACTGTATATATAAGAATTGAGAATTTGAGGGCATTGTGGTTATTACAATTACGTATATACGGTATATATTTGGTAAAAAGTGACCAGTAGATTCTACACACACACACACACACACACAACACACACACATGTACATATATATAATTACACCTAAACGCATTCTCCTTTTAGAAGGGTGGCTCGAAATAATGTCAGCCTTACAGTGTTTTGGGATGAGGTCATCAACTCCCATTCCCTTCTCCGTCCTGACAGCGACTTGACACGGCCGACGTATTACCAAGTACATAACTCACTGCTTAGTTCGTGAGAGGCACGGTAGAATCTTTTTTTTTTTTCTTCCTCTTTTTTTTTGGTCTCTAGAAAGCTGGTCTGAAGCGCCTTCTTTGAACTAGAACAATCTCTTGGCCCCTTGGTGCAGTGAGAGGCTGATACCGTGCTTCTTGACCGTATAATTATAACGCACATACACACACACACACACACCCACATATATATATAAAGAAAGAGAGATAGAGAGAGAGAGAGAGAGAGAGAGAGAGAGAGAGAGAGAGAGAAACGTCACCGGATATGTTCAAATTCATTCAAGGTGAATGTCCTACCTTTGCCATTCCTGTCAGATTCCTTCGACCTATCCACGAAGCGGCAATAGCATCGCTTACTTAGCGGTTAGAACTCGTCCTCTCTCTCTCTCTCTCTCTCTCTCTCTCTCTCTCTCTCTCTCTCTCTCTCTTCCATTCACCCGTCTCCTTCTCTCCTCAAGCAAGACAGGGTGTTCAATCCGTCTAGCTTTTTAACGGGTGCCGTTGCTAGGCTTATGCCTTACTCCAGCCCACGATTACGGGCTGCCAGTTCTGTACAGAGAACTTCGCTGTATCTACCCCATTCTCCCTTTAATGTATTAATTACAATGCTATTAATGACATTATTATTATCATAAATAGCAGTGTTAAGTGCCACTGTTAGTACAAGTGGTATAGTACTAGCGGTGGTACTAGCAGCAGAGCCAGCACCAGCAGCTGAAATCTCTGTCGTGACATTCATCCAAGAAAGATAAATTGAAATGGATTGAGAGAAAGAAATCCCTTCTATCGCGTGGAGGAAGCAGCCCCGGGCCCAGATCTCTGCCCCGCCCGTGGAGAGATTGCGTGTGAAACTGGTTTCGCCGAGAAGAAACAGAATAGGAAGCAGTTTCTACCTTTTTTCAGCTCCATTTCCCAACTTTTTTTTTTTTTTTTTTTTTTGTCGTGGTACCAGTACCACCTTTTCTTCCTAGAACTTGGTAGGTTTGATCTGGCTATTCGTGTAACTGATGTAATGCTACTGTAATGTGCCTTTCTCTTAGGCCATCTGGGGTACTTTATGTCTCTCTTTGTTTGCACATGCATGAATGTATTTATGTTTATAGAAAGATATTCTTATCCGTTTTTTTTATAGCTCCTCTGTTTTTTGTTCTATTTTTCTTTTATTTTCCAAATAGACATACTCAGTAGGACTCTTGCCTTGCGGTTAGAGGCCTTTTAGCCATTTCCTCTTGGTGGTGCGTAGTTTAAATGTCACTCGTGCATTTAAAGTGAATTATGGTGTTATATGATATTTATTGGCTTTTTATATAGTTCACCGCCATTGACATTCATTCTTTAGGAAATGAATCAAGGATGAACTCGTTGTAAACACTTCCGTAGGACGGAGACACTTCGTGCATCTACTGGTATTGTTCAGCCTACAGTATTTTTGGGACAGCTTCGGGGCTTCATGTTAAGCTGAGAGTGAAAGGGCGAGGCGTTAACGAATTAAGACAAGAGTCCTCGTGTCCTAGAATTGGCTTGCATACGTTGTTTCTCTACTCGTCGTTATTGCACAATTAATACTCTTTCACAGAACTGTTCTGTGACAGAACAGTTGCTGCTAGAAAACTGAACGTATCGTCGCTTGAAATTGACAGCTTGTACTTTACAGTCTAACTGTGAATTGTAAAGCTAACCACATTTCCTTGTACTGTATGTTCCTCTCTTTCCTACTTCGATTAGTATGCCGCGCATTTCCGCCCACCCGTCAACACGAATTTCCTACTTTGTTTTGTCTCCTGAATAACGCAGAACATTATTATTTATGAAAAAAATATTTTTTTAATCAAGGCTTATAGAAAAAGACAAAGTAAAAGTAAAGGGGCGTGACCCCGAAGGAAGGGCAGAGAAGTCCAAGGTTTGTCAGTGAGAGAGAGAGAGAGAGAGAGAGAGAGAGAGAGAGAGAGAGAGAGAGAGAGAGAGAGAGAGAGAGAGAGCAGCAGCAGCAGCAGCAGCACTCTTCCATAGGCTCACGAGGTCTGCTGCAAGGGTTCTCTTTGGCAGTGAGTTCTGGAAGAGGTTGCTAGTCCCGTGCCCCTGTTGTTATAAGGTAGGCAGGCCTTATGCCAGCACAGCCTATAAAAATACAAGAAACATGGGACTACCGACCATAGATAGATCTAAGTCATCCAGTATAGACTTAATGTTTACAGTGAGCGTATCTTCGTGATTCATCCTGTTTTCTTTAAGTGATGAGTCACTCCTACGTGCACTGTATCCTTATTTTTCCTACATTGGAAATAGTTAGCAATTTATATTTACTTAATTTTATGATGTTAAGCTCACAGATTGTGAATAAGTCGATGGTAATTAACATTTATATTTTTGACTGCGTTATGTAATGCTAATGAAGCTGTATTATTATTAACTTTAAATATTACTGTTTTAAAATAAGCAAATCTGTGTATAATAAGCCCGGGAATATCTAGTTGTGGTAATGTAGCAATGTTTTGTGAAGTTGAAAGGCTCATAAAAAATTTAAAAATTACAATTTTTTAGTCTTGACCGCTGTGGAAAAACTCCCTGAATACACTGTTAATATTAAGAGGTAAAGCGGCAACTCTTCCCTAAGTTTATACTTGTTATTAATAAGGAAAGTTGCAACTTCTCGCGGAGTGGGCGGAGCCAAACCCCTTGCGTCACCAGTAATCCGATGAGACGATTACTTCAAATCAACCTCTTATTAACGGCTTTGCGAGTGACGTAGCGACGTATCTTTCGTTATTAATTCGTGACCAAATTAAAGAAAAAAAACAGTTTTCGCATTTTGTGTATATTGTGTAACGTCGTTCCGAAAGGGGAACTTAACTTCAAATGAAGAGATGGCAGCAATTAAGCACGAAGTCGGAGTCTGACTCTGGAGGCTAGTGCTGTAGGGTGGAAGAGGAAATCGTATGGAAGTTCCCGTCATTAGCGCGAGAGGAAATTGTGTATTAAGCTCAGATGAAGCAAAGGAGATTAAAGGAGAGTTTTATCAGGGAAGGTGACCATATTTTTTCTTTATATTGAAGGTTACAGTTATTTTTTCTTGTGTATGGTTCACGGTTAATAAGGTATTACGTTCATATGTATTTTTTAAATACTCAGTGGTCTGGTTAAACTAAGATATACTTAACTTTTAAATTCTTGCTTTCTGGTTCTCAGGAAATAATTTGTAGGTGAGGTTATTAGGCCGATGCTCTTCACTACCCAGACTGCGAGCCACCACAGTTGAAAACCTACCAAATGCGGAGTTCACCGCTTAGGTCATATTTTCATTATTAGACAACATTCACAGTATTGCTCCTTTCACGTCTAATTAACGCACCGTATATAAAGAAGATGAATTGAATTAACATAGAATCTCATACGTAGAGAAAATAAGCAAACATGATCACATCTTCCTACCATAATGCTGACTCCGTCTTTGCCATCTTTGTATTTCCTTTGTATTCCACAAAAATAGCTTAGGCCTAAGGCTTATTAGACTTTAAGTACAACACTTGAAAAGTAACCCACGTAGTAGTGTACAGTAGACATATGAAGAAGGGGTAGTTTAATGCCGATGAATAACCAAAGTAGTTTAACCGAAATTACTACGAGATATCACTAGGGTGACAATTGTCTCCTTTGAGGTAATACTGAAGTGGCCTTATTCTGGTCCTTAACAATTGCGATATATGATTAGTAGGTGATTACTATAGTATTATTTCCTTGGACTTTGCTTAAATATTATATGTAATGGATGTAAATTTTCCGTAAATAATGGATGCGGTGGTATAATGAAAGAGGTATGAGCGGTAAGCAAGTGTAAAAGAGTTCGAGTAAAAGAACAAATAAATAAACGCCGGTTACATGGGCCGTATTTACAAAGGATTAACCGTTTTTTTAATGGCGTTTGTTTAGGGTAATGTCAAATATTTGGATTCTGAAGAAGAATGAATTAAATTTATTTGATATGAACGCTTATAACAAAAATGATAATTGTTATCATTATAAACATTATATCATAAAATAAGCAATTACACAGTTTCAAGCGTTAAATAGAATTATCATCGGGGTTTTTAAATAAAGAGCAAAAATGCATTGGTAGTAATCCAGTTTTTAATTCTATTACAATAATGAATTGAGCTAATTCTGTTATGTTTGTTAATTTGAAATTATTCAAATATAAAGCTTCCTTGATGTACCAACCGTTTAAATAGCTGTGGCAATTTTGCGGTACTTATATTTCAGAAAATTCGTGGTATTAATGGCTGTCTTTTTACTAAAATTTGTAGCAATTTTTATTATTTAATCTTGACTAAATGTTCTTGTTTTATCTCGTTAATTTGTCAGAGATGTTAAAACACGTATAAGCTCCAAGGTAGGTTGTTTCAGGTCGCTTCAAGAAATTTTCTTGTGTGTTCATTACTTTTTAATATCAAGATTTAAATCACAGGTTTATTTTGCGGGGGGAGGGTGTTGTGTTAAATCACGTGCGAGTATATGGTGGAGGTTGATATTAAATAAGCTTTTTATTCTTGTTTACAATGGATGTCTTGATTGGAGTGTTGTTTAAGAAATGTATTAGTACCCTCTCTCCCTCTCTCTTCTCTATATATATATATATATATATTTTATATATATACATATGCTTATATATTTAAATATATATATTGTATATATGTATATATATAATTGACTAAAATATTATATATATATATATATATATATATATATACATATATATATACATACATACATTTACATACATACATACATACATACATACATACATACACACTAACATGAAATAAGAAGTGAATTACATAATAAGTGACGTTTGGAAGGTAACAGGGTGTTGGCAGAAGATTGGGAAGAGGCTTGAAGTTCCATCAGAAGCCTAGGTATGTGAAGGGAAGTAGAACCAACTTTCCTTTATGGAAGTTATGTGTGAGTGTTGAAGAACTGAAGTGTTTCAGTAGTATATGTGACAGAGGAATAACTGAAGGGGTGAAGAATGCGGAGATAGGCCTACATGGAAGTGGTAAAAAGATCAGTAAATGTTAATGGTGTAGTGTGTTTGGAGATGGTTTTATTATGTGGAAAGAATGGAAATAGGGTAGTTTGGTTAAATGAATGTATAATTCTGAACTGTTGGGAGGAGAAGGAGGAGGGGATGATGATGAAGAGCTAGAAGGCGTTGGATAGATGGCGTTAAAATGGTACTAGGAAAGATGACCTTCCAGAAACTGAATTTGTCCAAAGTCGAGACGAGTGGTGTAATATGTGGAGGGTTTTGACGAACTTGTGATAAACCTATGTTGTTACACAAGGCGATTAATATTGTGGAACTTTTTTGCAATTGATATTCATCCACAATTGATGTATGTCTGTGGCAGTGAATGTTGTTTTGTCTTTTCTTGAGAGTCACCCCCGTTAGGCGGAAAGGTATGCAGTAATGTTAATAAAAAAAAGTCATCATTTGGATTGTTTGAAGAGATGGTCGAGCCGACTCTCCTTTTATTATTAAAACAGTTTAACCAGACCACTGAGCTGACTATCAGCTCTCACAGGGCTGGCCCGAAGGATTTGGATGAAATGACTAGGCTAGAAGCCTAGCACTGGGATCCAATAGATCATTCGGTATGGTGATGAATGAATGAAAATGATATTGATCTCCTTAATGAACGTGTTATGTGGATGTTGAATCTCACTAAAAGGAAAAGGTTGAAGCTCTTGAGATTAAATGTAGCTTGAGTGAGAAGGACTGAAAGTGTAAGAATTGAGGCGATAAGAATCAAGGGGTATAGTGGTTAGCACAGGGAAAGCGATGGATCGGAAATCTTCTGGTGTTTGGCCATGTGGAGAGAATGGAGGACAATAATTTGATGAAAGGTGAAGGGAAAGAGGAAAGAAAGTAGATTTTAGATGGAGTGAGAGAAGTATTGCAACGGGAGGAACATATTTTGGAAGCAAGAGAGAGATGTACAGCACAGCGAATGTTTGGGTTTCGATGCGTTGCCAAGGGTGTGAAAGTTTCCTGCACAGGGGATCATCCTTGATTCAGCACTAAAGGTTGAATGGAGCCTTGACTGATGCATTTTATTTCCGGGAGCTGACTTGCATTAGAGAAACGGCTTATGTAATATAAAAAGTAAATTTGAGCATAAACCATGACCCACGTAATGGTATTGACACATGAGATATCACCAAATTTTTTTCTTTGTAATCGAGATGCCAAAAATAACATTCGTAACCATTTGAAAGTGTACATACATACATATACACATTATTATATATACGTATATATACATACTAAATATAAGTAGATTTATTAGATTTTATATCATTTTAATCCATCGCTAAGATTAAGGGTATAGGAAATTCCTCTCATTTCATCTCCTCTCCTCCTCCAACCTCTCTTTGGCCTCTACCTTTTCATTTGTGACGTCACTGGCATTCCACCTTCGTCTCTCCCTCCCCACCCAGTTCCCATTCCCCTCCCCTGCACTGCCTTCCCCTCCACCCTCCTCCTCCTCCTCCTCCTCCTCCTCGACATCTCCGTTGATCCTGGCATTACAAGTAACCGATATTGATCCTGCCGCCTGCACTTTGATAGACGTTCAGTTTTTCTTATGGAAGAACAGCTTTCGATTGCCGAAGACCTTGCTCGCATCCTTTTTTTTTTTTTTTTTTTAGACGTCGGGGGTTGTAGCTATAACTGTCGGTCTTGAAGGGTTTTTGGGCCGCATTCTTCAAAGGGTTGTGTTTGGAATTTGAATGGGGTTTCGATGGGGTTTTAGAGTTGCTGTCTTCGTTGTGTTCTTGGCAAGTCTTTGATGGTTGTAGGGGTTGTCTTCAAATGGTTGTAATGGAGAATCTTAAGAAGTTGTAGATGTAGTCTTCCAGAGGGTTTTGTTTTGCATTCAGTTGGTACAGTGCAAGCTTAAGGGGTTGTAATTACCGTCTTCGGCGTTACAGTGACAAAGGTCTTGTAGTTACAGTTTTCAGTGGACTGTAGCTGAAGCTTGAGGGTTACAGTTGAAATAACTAAGGGTTTTAGTAATAATCTCTGAAGGATATAGGAGAAGTCTTATGTGATCAGATTGTACTGGCGATCGTGAAGGTTTATCTTTGTAGTTATGAGATAATAGTAGTGCAGGCTATAGGAAGAGTATTTTGCCTTGCAAAGGGTTTCAATAGAAATCTTAAGGGTGCCAATGGTATATGTAAGGTTGTAGCTATATGGTTTGCAAAAGGATAAGTTGCTTTTTTCATGGTTTTTTAGTTTTTTGTAAAAGAAAACCATTGTGCCGGCTTTGTCTGTCCGTCCGCACTTTATTCTGTCCGCACTTTTATCCAGTCCGCCCTCGGATCTTAAAAACTACTAAGGCTAGAGGGCTGCAATTTGCTATGCTGACCATCCACCCTCCAATCATTAAACATACCAATTTGCAGCCCTCTAGCCTCAGTAGTTTTTATTTTATTTAAGGTTAAAGTTAGCCATCATCGTGCTTCTGACAACGATATAGGACCGGCAACCACTGGGCCGTGGTTAAAGTTTCGTGGGCCGCGGCTCGTACATCATTATACCGAGACCACTGAAAGATAGATCTATTTTTGGTGGCCTTGATTATGCGCTGTAGCGGCTATACAGAAAACTCGATTGCGCAGAAGAGACTTCCGCGCATTTTTTACGTGTTATTTGTCATTAATAATTACTTTGTGCTTTTGAGATTCTATTTTTAGTCGTTAGTATTTGTTAGGTTGAAAAATATAAGAAATCAGTTTTCTGTCAGGTTTATAGGTTGTAAAGGTTTTTACAACCTTTTAAAATTCTTTATGTATTTGAAGTTATTGATATTAGGTCTAAAGGTCACGATTACATTTTGTAAAGGGTGATCTGTCAGTCTTGAATAAATTTTATTTGTACTCTAGATAGTTGTGGTTGTTATAGTGCAAAGTTTGGAAGATATAATTTATGAAGAATGGTTGTAGGTACAGTATATTATGTTTGTGGTTGTGTGTTGTTGTTAGAGTCTATAAAGTTATTTGCAATGTTTACAGGTTGTAATTACAATAGTTATGGGTGTTAACTGTTATGTACAAGCAATGTATCTACAATACTGAATGGTTGTAGTCCCATTAAACTTATGGTTGTAATGTTAGCCGTGCTAGGCTGTAGTTACATGTAACTAGTTACACCTTTAATTTCTAGCGAAAATAATAAAATTTTATGGTTTAAAATATATAAGTTGCAATCTTCTAGGTTGCAGAAGAAATGTTTATATAAAGCTTTTGATGCAATGATAACAGGATGTGCAATTTGTGGTTACAGATCTTGACACTCATTTGAAATCTGTAAGGGTTGTAATTACTGTCTCCAGAAGGTTGCAGCTTAATATGGTTTGTAGCGGCTGTATTTAACGGTTGTAATTAGTTTCATTAATGGGTTGCGCTTTTAGTCACCGTAATTATTAGGTTATGTAATTGCAGTCTCGAAAGGTCTTGGTGCTAATTTTAGAATCGTGTTTGCAATATGCAGGATTGTAATGCAAGGAAGGTAGGATGAATAAAAGAAGGTAAGTGGTTAGGCGAAAGGGCAGTATTGATGAGAGAGAGAGAGAGAGAGAGAGAGAGAGAGAGAGAGAGAGAGAGAGAGAGAGAGAGAGAGAGAGAGAGAGAGGGTGATTTTGTGTGAAGAGAAATGAAGTGCTGTTCTTATAGACTATGCAACAGAAGCGAAAGAAGCATTGAAAGAGAGAGAGAGAGAGAGAGAGAGAGAGAGAGAGAGAGAGAGAGAGAGAGAGAGAGCGCACTGATTCGGGGTAACGACAAACTTGTTTAATGAGAATTTTTATTCAAAGTGCAGGATTCTTTGGAGAGAAATATAGGACGCTGATAAGTTCCTTTGTGACAGGAGGAAGGTGTGGCCCTTTTCATTACATTTTTTTTTTATTTTATTTTATGTATTCGTTCAGAGGTCGGATCAATACTTTTAGTTCCACGTCTCCAGCTTTTAATGGCCGTAATTACATTATTGAGCTCGAAATGATTTATTGGCTAAAAACGGGAACTTCATTAAGTAACTCGATTCCGAACTTCGCAGCGGATTCATCCCTTGTAGTTGTTAGTTTTCCTCGGAAATTCAGATCCTTGATGTCTTTGGAAAAGAATTTGAAATTGTTCTTTCTAAGGAAAAAGGTTATCTGTTGTGATGTGTTGAATTATCTAGCTTACCTTGATAAATTACTTTTACCTTGATAAATTCGTTTTATCAGATTATGGAAATACGTTCTGGCTAAAGATTGAGAACGCCAGAAAAGACTTCGTAGTATAATAATGCTAAAGAAACATTTTTACTTTAGAAAAAATTCTTATTCACCTTTATTGCCATATGGTAACAACTAGAATATACAAGTAAAAAATGCTCTAGAGTTTCTTCGGCGCAGTCGAGTTTTCTGTACAACATACAGTTAAGGCCACCGAAAATGGATCTATCTTTCTGTGGTCTAGGTATAATGCTGTATGAACCGTGGCCCATAAAACTTTCAGCGACGGCCCGGTGGTGGCCTATCCTGCATCGTTGCCAGACGCACGATTATGGCTAACTTTAACCTTAAGTAAAATAAAAACTACTGAGGCTAGAGGGCTACAATTTGGTATGTTTGATGAGTGGAGGGTGGATGATCAACATACCAATTTGCAGCCCTCTGGCCTCAGTAGTTTTTAAGATCTGAGGGCGGACAGAAAAAGTGCGAACGGAAAAAGTGCGAACGGAAAAAGTGCGAACGGACAGACAAAGCCGGAACAATAGTTTTCTTTTACGGAAAACTAAAAATGCTTATTCTTCCTTATTGCCATATAGAAACAACTATAATGATACCTCTCATCTGCTAAAGGCTTTGATGTTAATTTTTTCTTCGGAAATTCAGATTCGTGATGTTTTGAAAGAGGAATTTGAACGTACCCTATTCCCAAGCAGACTTGAGAACGACATTAAATGCGTGGATGTTTTAATCATCTAACTTAGCTTGATAAATTAATTTAATCAGATTATTGCAGTTCATTCTAGCTAAAGATGGAGAACGTCAGAAAAAAAAACTTCATATTTTAATAAAACCAAAGAAACATTTTAGTTTTCTGTCAAAGAAAACTATTGTGCCGGCTTTTTCTGTCCGTCCGCCCTCAGATTTTAAAAACTACTGAGGCTAGAGGGCTGCAAATTAATATGTTGATCATCCACCCTCCAGTCATCAAACATACCACATTGCAGTCCTCTAGCCTTAATTGTTTTTATTTTATTTAGGTTAAAGTTAGCCATAATCGCGGATCTTGCAACGATATAGGACAGACCACCACCGGATCGTGGTTAAAGGTTCATGGGCCGGGGCTCATACAGCATTACACCGAGACCACAGAAAGAGAGATCTGTTTTGGATGGCC
>NC_089769.1:8417083-8427083 GCF_040412425.1 Macrobrachium rosenbergii | reverse complement strand
GTTTCCGACGTTTCTTTGTCCTGGGTCGAGATATGTATTTGTGATGCATATTTGTTCCGTCTTGTAGGTGGGTTGGGTAAGTTTATATTAAAATATTCATTATTTTGTTTTGGCCCTTGATGTTTTTGGAAGTGATGTGATCTGTGAAACGACACATGTTAGAGAGAGAGAGAGAGAGAGAGAGAGAGAGAGAGGGAGTCTTTTGAGAGTAGATAACTTTTGCTATTTTCTGTGAGTTATTTTCAATGATTTTATATATATATGTATATATTATATATATATATGTATGTCACTTTTAAGATTGAGAAATGGTAGATTTATTGGAGTAGTAGAAACCACGTCTTCACTGACAGATTTTATACATACATATCTATCTATTGATCTATATCTCTCTCTCTCTCTCTCTCTCTCCAGATTTTATCTCTCATATCTATCTATTGATCTATCTCTCTCTCTATATATATATATATATATATATATATATATATATATATATATATATATATATATATATATATATATATATCACACATACATATGTTCGTCTCAGCTTAATCCCTTTTTTCTGTTTCTGTATTAAAATCTCATATCATTATTTTGCTTCTATATTTTTCTTATCCCTGGTGGCAGTCCACCGTAGCCAACAAACTACCAAGTGCCTAATTCGCATCTCAGGTCAACAGAGGCCCATAATGATATTTGACAGAACTGGACCAAACATTACCATTCGGTTAGGAACCGAACCTGACTTTCTTCTTGGTGGGGCAAACGTCCTAACCTGAGAGAGAGAGAGAGAGAGAGAGAGAGAGAGAGAGAGAAATTTACTAACTGTTGATAAGTCAACATATACACTTAATATTCCGACTCGATTTTCGTAGCGTCCACGACCGCCCGATTTCTTTTATTCATAAGTAAAACATTCCCTCACCCACCTCCATGAAGGGCATATTATGACCTCAAGTGTTTCTTTCCCTTTATACCAGATGGGGGAGGGGGGAGGGGATGGTGGAAAGGGGGAGGGAGGGAGGGGTAGAGGGAGTGGGGGGATTCTCGTTGCAAAACACTCCTCGCCTTTGCATTGATTCTCCTGATGACAGAAAACCATCTACTGTCAATCCACTCTATCTGCTTTAATTGTATCTGTGAATCGACCAGCGCGTGCTCTCTCTCTCTCTCTCTCTCTCTCTCTCTCTCTCTCTCTCTCTCTCTCTCTCTCTCTCTCTTCGGGAACTGGTCATAATTGAATCTTATTTTTGTATACGTTTTCCATACGAACCTGTAATGAAAATACTTTACTCAAGAAAATGTGGATTTTGTTTAACTATATTCTGCTAGCCTCTCTCTCTCTCTCTCTCTCTCTCTCTCTCTCTCTCTCTCTCTCTCTCTCTCTCTCTCTCTCTCTCTCCGGGACGTGGTGGGTTGTCATTATTACATTTGTATTTGAGTACTTTGAACGTAAATATGTCATTACTTACTAGACACTCTAAAATCACTTGACCAGTTTATAATAAAACTCTCCATCCCCTCTCTCTCTCTCTCTCTCTCTCTCTCTCTCTCTCTCTCTCTCTCTCTCTCTCTCTCTCTCTCTCTTTGGGACATGGTGGGTGGTCATTATTACGTTTGTATTTGAGTATGAGTACTTTGAACATAAATATGTCATTGCTTACTAGACACTCTAAAATCACTTGACCAGTTTATAATAAAACTCTCCATCCCCCTCCCCCTTTTCTCTCTCTCACCCCCCCCCTCTGGGAGTTACAATGGGTGGTAGGAGGCGATCAACGTCCCCCATTTCATTTATATGTGCTTAATTGATGAGAGCGCCTGTGACGCTGTTGGCTGGTGGGCTGTCTCTTAAGTGACACGTTTAGTGGCCTTAGGACCAAGTGATCCTGCCACTATGGTCCTCGCCATAGGACCTGTCATCCCATGGTCTTCTACAGTCTTGAGTTTAAGTTCTCTGGCCTCAGGGAGCGCTCAGAAAACAAGATTATATTTCGGTTCGTTTAGTATGTTTTCGTGCATGCCATTTTGATGAGTTGTGTTTTAACAGAGATCCTTCATGTTCACAGTTGATCCGTGGCTCAAAAAAAAGATTGTTTTTTGGTTCTTTTAGTATATTTTCTTATTTATCATTTTCATAATTCGTATTAGAACAGCGGTCTTCCACATTCACAATTGATCTCTGATCCCCTTTCCCTGCCGAGAGCGACCGGATTCGTCGAACAGCAGCAGTAGTGTGTGGTAAATGTGCCTCACTGTCGAACTTCTCAGTTCCAGAGGTCCTTTATCCCTCACACCGTTGGACTGTGGAACAGTCTCTCTGAGGATGTCGCGCAATTGGAACTTCAGAAGTTCAAGCGAAGATGCAATGCATTACCATCCTAAAACAATCCAACTTGTATTTTAATCATTTACTTAAGTTTTTATCTATTTATTCATTAATTTGTTGTTTTTTTTCATTTTTAATAAGCCATCTCTTCTTTCTGTATTTCCCATTGCCTTCTGTTATCTTCTGAATAATAATAATAATAATAATAATAATAATAATAATAATAATAATAATAATAATAATAATAATGCGCAGAAAGTTATGCTTTGCTTTTCATGGAAATCCGACCGACGGTGGTTCCTTTACTGAAACAAGTGGTTAGATTTTGGTCGAGATCCGGATTTGGATAAGGGACCTGTTTTTCGGGGGATAGGGTGGGCATGGGGTTATGGATTCCTCAGCCTTAGCGGGCAGTGAGGTCAGAACGCTCGCGTATCTTCGTAATTACGCTTATTTGTATAATAATAGAGTTCTTAGTTAATTTATCTTGGTTTTTTAATATCGTTCAGTCTTTCCCATAGCCTTCTGTAACTTCTTTCGAATCGACGCCATATTTGTTGGAAGCTTGAATTTCAATCAGTGGCCCATTTTGTGAGCTTGTTCTATATGAATGGAGTTAATTTTCTGAATAATAATAATAATAATAATAATAATAATAATAATAATAGTTCATCTTCTTAATAATAATAATAATAATATTTTTAATAAGTTCATAATTATTAATTATTATTATTATTATTATGATTATTATTATTATTGTTATTATTAAGAAGATGAGCTCTATTATTATTATTATTATTATGTTAACTCAATTGTATTATTGATAATGTACTTTGCTTGCTCAGTGTTCCTCTCGTTATACCAATGGACATTGAATGCTGTGCCTGCCTACTATGCGGGTTCGTGGCCTTAGGCATTTAAACGTAAGAATATAAGCTTATTATGAGTCATTATTCTAATAGTAATGACAAAAATAATAATGTTGTTGGTTTGTGGCTGTTTATTAGTTTCGTGAATACGTACGCGGAGCGGAGTGAGTGTGTCTGTTGTTGCGTGTGTTGTGTGTGTGTGTAGGAGAGAGAGAGAGAGAGAGAGAGAGAGAGAGAGAGAGAGAGAGAGAGAGAGAGAGAGAGAGAGAGAGAGAGAGCATAATTTCGTTCCGTAAGTCTCACACAGCCCTTTTTATTTGTATTTTTGTATTATTAGTAAATAATATATATATATATATATATATATATATATATATATATATATATATATATATATATATATATATATATATATTCAGTAAGTCTGCACAGTATCACTAAAAGAGTAATTTCTGTAATGTGTGCAATTTATGTCAAGTGACACAGAAGATTTTTACAGATTCTGTCCAATTTCTGTCCATTTAATTGTGGACGTGGTCACTAAAATAAACACACACATATGTAAATATATGTGTATATATATATGTGTGTGTGTGTGTGTGTACAAGTAAGGTAATGATGGAAGGGAGGTCGAGATGAAAATACAAACACCTAACCAGTGAGTTAAAATACAAACACCTAATCGGTCCGATTTTCCTGAAAATCAAAGCATAACTTTGTGCGCTCTATTGTCATCATTACAGTAATCATAAAAATTCCTTCAGGTCGTTTTGTACTTTTCAAAATTAGTCGAGACCATCTGCGTGTCATACTGAAGTGGTACCATTCCATCCCCTTCGATGTGTTGGTGATTTCAGCCGCCGTTCATATGTTGACACCCGCTGTGTGATACACCTGTGCAGAAGAAACAGGAGAGATTGTAGTGTTAACCGTGTCACACATTCCTATAATTACCGGTTTGCCAACGCCTACATAGTGCATCTAATAATGACGTCAGTAATTATGGGTGCATTCCCCACTGACTGGACCACAAATGCACAGGGGCTAAAATTACCCAAAACGTTGAGGTTGGTGGCGAATTTAGACACAAGGGGCCCCGGTGAACTAGAGCATTAAGATAGCTCTAAAATTTTTTTTAACAACCTGGTTATATACGTATATAGTTATGTTGTTTGCTCCAAACATTTTTTTAACAATCTGGTTATATAGTTATATTGGTTGCTCCAAAAACATTTTTTTAACAATCTGGTTATATATGTATATTGTTTGCTCCAAACATTTTTTTAACAATTGGTTATATATGTATATTGTTTGCCCCAAACATTTTTTTAACAATCTGGTTATATATGTATATTTTTGCTCCAGACTTTTTTTTAACAATCTGGTTAATATATTTTTAACAATCTGGTTATGTACGTATACTGTTATTTTGACATCATCAGTTTATAAAAGCAAATTTTAAGGACCAAGTTTTTAGGAGATGGACGAAAGCTGTAAAAATGTGATGAATACGAATTACTGTAAATTGCGTAAAGAGAAAGAGGGAAGAGGGATCTAGTAATTGCTGTGTGGATGAATTGAAAGAAATGATGGAATGTTTTGTATCTGTGCAGGAAGTTTGTTAGGTATTTATTCATAGAGTGGGCTGACGAACTGCTGTGTAGGCTTCTGTGTTGAAGTTCACTGAACAAGGGTTTATCCTTGTTTTAGCTGTTACACATTAATGTAGTTGTATTGCTTATTTTTACCTGGAGCACTGCACAAACACACACACACACACACACACACACACACACACATATATATATATATATATATATATATATATATATATATATATATATATATATATATATATATATATATATATATATATATATATATATATATATATATATATATATATACTGTATATATATAGATGGGATTTTTGTATGTATGTATGCATGTACAGTATGTATGCCCTCGCGTGTTAACCTACCGCACTTGTGTAAGTAATAGTCTCTGTTTATAGTGCGCTACCCAATATCGTATTGTTTCCAACCACCTTTTTTTTTTTTTTTTTTCTTGATAACTTGTCAAAAGCATTCCTTCGTACCAATAACCCAGACGTTACTTTAATTTTAGACTCAACATTCCTTCCAACGAAAGGTCGCCTCTCTCTCTCTCTCTCTCTCTCTCTCTCTCTCTCTCTCTCTCTCTCTCTCTCTCTCTCTCTCTCTCTACTAAATCATCGAACGCTGATCTCCTGAACTGTTTGTCCCACTGCCAACGCCCTCATTCTTTGGCGTTTATTACCACAGTCATTGCGACGCCAAGTCGCATAAATTAATCAAATCGGCAATTTATGTGATTTCGTGGGCATTTGATGGAGATTGTGATCTTCAGTGTTAATATTATTTCTTTGGCGTCTGGCCACCGCCAGACTTTGGAATTCGCTCTCCTGTTCAGTGTTTACGTGGTCCTTTGTGCTTCGTGGAAATGTCAAATGTAATGGTTTTTTTATTTGTTTTTTGTTAATTTTATTTTTTTAATTTTATTTTACATGGTTTGGCATAGATTCGAGGTGATTTTTTTCTAATATTTTCGTTCATTTGGAGGGAAATTTATAATCAGTAAGATGGATAGTTGCTCTCTCTCTCTCTCTCTCTCTCTCTCTCTCTCTCTCTCTCTCTCTCTCTCTCTCTCTATATATATATATATATATATATATATATATATATATATATATATATACATATATATATATATATATATATATATATATACATACATACATAGTATATATATGTATATATACACATATATACATACATACATACATACATAAACAAACAAACATACATACATACATACATACATACATACATACGTACACATACAGAATTAAACCAGACTACAACTTGATATTTTTAGAATCGATCTGGATGCCAGACATGTCTTTGAAGACGAGGATTAACATTAGGACGAACCTTTGACGCGAGGATTCTAATATTGACGATCTTACTGAAGGAGATGCTGACTGGTCAGATTCTGACTCGGTGGGAGAAGCTGCGGCTCTGTGAAGCTTTAGTGACGTTCACATAAGCTTCAGCCAAAAGTGAAGCTTTTTCTTTGTGGGAGTGTATACGCTTATTTACTTACAAACTTCGGGTGTAAGTGATGAAGTTTAGATTTGTCGTGGCGTTTAGTTTTACTTTTGGTACCGGGGAAGTTGTATTATGAGGATTTAATAAACTTCAGGCATAAGTGAAGCTTTTGTTTATTTACTTACAAACTTCGGATGCAAGTGAAGTTTAGATTTGTCGTGGCGTTTACTGATACCTTGGGAACAGGGGAAGTTTTATGTGAGTATTGAATAAACTTCAAGCATAAGTGAAGCTTTTGCCTTGTGGGAACGTACACTTACATACTCACAAACTTCGGATGTATGTGAAGTTTAGATTTACGGTGGCGTTTAATTATACCTTGGGTACAGGGGAAGTTTTCATATGTGAGTTAATAAAACTTCTGGCCTTGTAGGTATATTGCTTTGAGAAATGTGAGTGAAGGTTAATTTTTATCTTTTTGGGTATTCGTCAAGTCTTTTTTTGGGCACGTGTATAACGGAAGTATAATGTTTTACATTATTTTTTTATTATTATTGAAGAATTAATGTTTTAGGATAATGAAAGTGAAACTGTTTGTGTGTTTTTTGGGGGGTAAGGGCGGCGGGGATTGTATAATAATTGTGTGCGTGTTAAAGGGTGTGTGTTTTTTTATTTATTTATTTATTTATTTTTATTTTTATCTCCGTGAAGGTTTACTGGCTTCGCGCGTTTGTGGGAAGGAGGGCGAGTAGGAATTGAGTGATGTTTTACTTATCACTTTTTTTTTATTTATGGATGAAGCCGTAAGGATATGAAGTTTTTTTTTTTTCATATTTATTATGAGTTCATTTCAGCATGAACGGAGCTGCAGGAGCTTAATGTGTATTACTGAAGTTTATAATACACACCTCCAGACCCATATTTTTTTTTTTTTTTAGTCTCTTTTTAAACAAGCTTTGCTTAGCTGGAAAACAAAGTTAAGTATACCTTAGTTTCAGCCAGACCACTGAGCTGATTAACAGCTCTCCTAGGGCTGGCCCGAAGGATTAGATTTATTTTACGTGGCTAAGAACCAGTTGGTTACCTAGCAACGGTACGTATAGCTTATTGTGGAATCCGAACCACATTATAACGAGAAATGAATTTCTATCACCAGAAATAAATTCGTCTAATTCTTCATTGGCCGGTCGGGGACCAGCAGAGTGCTAACTGAGAACGGTACCCACCCGTCCATTGAGGAACGTTTTTGAATACATTAACTTTAGACAGGAGAAGGTTTTTCTCTGGGCGCATTTTGTGCGTTAAAGGGTTTCTTTACTCTTTAATTAAACGAATAAAGGTGAAAATTTCTGCTTTCGTTTTGGTAACACCCATCAGGCCATCTTTTCTCACATTTCGTCTGTGGAAACGAGTTATCCTCCGTGGTTTACTCGGCTCAGCGACTGTTTTGTTTCTCTTTACTGCCAGTCTGTGGAATTCTCTTCCTGCCTCTGTTTTTCCTAGTTCTTATAACCTTTCTTCCTTTAAGAGGCTCAGAAGTCCATCGCCTTTTTCAGTATTAAGCTCCAGCCGTCTTCCTTCCTTTCCTCTGTGGTTTCTGCAGGCCTGGGCTAGTAAAGGGTTGTAGGGTGGGCTTCCCTTAGATCAGTGGCTCTTAACCAGGGGTGTTCGGGGTGCGAGCCCGGCTCCTAAGGGGTGCGAGGATGCCTATGAATAGTTAAAACAAAATATATTTTTATATCATGTTATTTTTTCTGCAAAAAAAATTTAAAAGATTAAATAAAATAATAATAATAATAATAATAATAATAATAATTATTATTATTATTATTATTGCTACAGCAGTGCTCGAGCTATTATTAAATATGAACACATCATATCAACTTTGTATTTCAGTCTTTTTTTTTTTATTTCAGCAATTCAGGGGGTGCGAGAACTGACTGCTGATTCGAAAGGGGTGCATGCATTGAAAAAGATTAAGAACCATTGCCTTAGACCTTCAGTTAAAATTCTGAAAGGTTTTTTACTTGTTACATGTGAGTGACCTATGTAACAAAGTGAATTATATGTATAATCGACCTTTAGTATTTTTTTATTTTTTTTAACGAGGGGTTATTATTTTCGTCTTGGAAATTTTATTAGTTTTTCTATGTGGACGACGTTCTCGATATATCTTTTTTACCATTGAGTTTATTCATTACGTTTAGTATGTGTATTTGTAATATATATATATATATATATACATATATATATATATATATATATATATATATATATATATATATATATATATATATATAGAAATCATCAACACACAATCACGTGTGGAACAGAAATAAATTTCTGACTCACGTGGATCAGAAACCCAGGTCTCTCAGGATAACGCCCTTGCTTTCCACCTGAGAGACCTGGGTTGATCCTGACGAGTCAGAAAATTTATATATATATATATATATATATATATATATATATATATATATATATATATATATATATATATATATATATATATATATATACAGTGTTTATATATATATGTATATGTGTTATTATTATTATTATTATTATTATTATTATTATTATTATTATTATTATTATTATTATTATTATTATTATTGCAAGAAATTGCCTAGAATCTCACGCGAAAGTACGAATTGGCAACACAAGTGATTTGGGGGAGCGTCATCTCCCCCAGCCAAAGCCAGACTGGGAAGATGAATCTGCGCTTTTATGCAATAAAGCATGTAGGTATGTTAATAAATAAACAAATACCCATATGTATGCGAAGCAATGGCTATTTCGAGTAGCAGAATTTATATACATACATACATACATACATACATACACTTTGTCCTTCAGTACCGGTTACGACCACCACAGTCGTCCATGTTGCAGGTGCATAACTGACTATCTCACTCCTGTAGGCTTACTGGGCGCTGCATCCACCTGATATCTATACATACATACATGCATACATACTTACATATGCATATGTATATATGAGGTGAGGTAGTCAATTTGTATCTGGTACATGGACGACTGTGGTGGTCGTAACCGGTATATTTATATACATATATCTATATTGTTTTCTCTAATTTTAGAGAAACCAATGCGGAGTATCGAGGGAGTGGAGGGCGGGGTCATCTTGGGAGATACAAGTGCCAAGGTCCTTGCGTTTGCAGATGATGTTGATTTCTTAGGTACAGATGTATAGAATATAGAACGCTTGTATATACAATTCAAAGAAACTGCGGCCAGAGTGGGACTAGAGATCAGAGGAAGTAAAGCCAAAATGATGAGATTGTCAAGGATCGACCAACAACAACAGCAACAACAAAATATGGGAGATATTGAGAGCGTGAGGGAATTTAAATATCTAGGAAGTATGTTAACGTCCAGAAATGAAATGGAGAGAGAGAGAGAGAGAGAGAGAGAGAGAGAGAGAGAGAGAGAGAGAGAGAGAGAGAGAGAGAGGTTCCGGCTAGAATGACAGCAGGAACAGATGCTTTTTCAATCTACAACATCTAGTAAAGAGCAGAAACATCACCATTATCAGGCCAGTAATGCTATATGGTTGTGAGACCTGGACACTGCCTAAACGCCAAGAACAGAGACTACTGGCTTTTGAAAATAACATTTTGCCTAGAATAACGGGTCCCATTTACGATATAAATGAAGGTATTTGGAGAAGAAAGCACAACAGTGAAATG
>NC_089769.1:8392083-8412083 GCF_040412425.1 Macrobrachium rosenbergii | reverse complement strand
TTATTAACTCTGTGTTCTAACATTGTGTGCGTTAGGACATTGTATGGACAGTTAGTATTTGGTAAAGATATCCGCTTGCTGCAAATAATCAAGTGATTATAAATAATAATAATAATAATAATAATAATAATAATAATAATAATAATAATAATAAGGAGTAAGAAGGGCTGTCTGTTTTTATTGAATTTCTTTCTGTTGAAGCATTTATTTATTTTCAACTCTTCATTAATACAAGATAGGGAGTAACAGCATATCTCTGTTGCTGACCTCTTAAGAAATAGTCTCTCTCTCACTTTCCCTCTCCCTCTCCCTCTCCCTCTCCCTCTCCCTCGTTTTTGTTCCCTCGGGATAGTATAGGTTTGGCCCTGGGATGATCTATGAATCCCTCCAGAGAAAACCAATCAAGATTTTACGTAACCTCCTTACTGATCGAAATGTACCCCCGGGGATTTGGTTTGGTCTTAATTAACTTTTTGTGTTTCTTGAAGATTAAGCGTGAATGGTGTTTTGTTCCGTGTTTTTATTATTATTATTTATTATTATTATTATTATTATTATTGTAAACGAGAGAACAATAACTTTCGAGTAATCTGCATGAGGATAAGTTAGGGAATTCAGATCTTAATTGCTTTTACAAAGTCCGTAATTTTTACTTGCTGGTCAACTTTTACGTTTCTTGAAGATCGAGTGCCTATGATGTTTTATGTTTTAAATTAATATTATTATTTTAAAGGAGAAAACATTACCTTTTAAGTAATTTTTATGCAAATAACTTACGAAATTCCTATCTTAAATCATTGCTTTTGTCAAGTCCTTAAATTTTAATTTCATGTCAACTTTTGTGTTTGTTGAAGATTAGGGGTTTTAAATGATTAGTATTGTAAATTAGAAAACATTGCCTTTTAAGTAATTTGTATACAAAGAAGTTATGAAATTCTGATCTTAATTACTTTTATAAAGTCCTTAATTTCCACTCTCATGTCATCCTTTGTGTTTCTTGAAGATTAGGTTTTAAATGATTATTATTATATATTAGAAAACAATAACACTTAAGTAATTTGTATGCAAATAAGTTACGAAATTCTGATCGTCATTGCTCTTACCATCCTTAATTTCCACTTTCGTTTCACTTTTTGGGTCTCTTGAAGAATAGGTTTTAGATTATTATTAATATTGTAAATTGGAAAACAATAACATTTAAGTAATATGTATGCGAATAAGTTATGCAATTCAGGCCTTCATTCCTCTAATCACATACTTAATTTTTACTTTCAGGTCAGTGAAAAACAGAAGTATTTGTTGCAGTGGAGGTGTCGTAGAGTTGTATCAGAGGAGCAGGTTCAAGATAAGTACAGTACTTATTGCTTTTGTTTATTTATTTATTTTTATTTTTGTAGCTGATGGTAAACATCCACAACCAACAAGATTGAAGCCAGTCGTGATTGGCGTAGGCTTGTGTTGTTCAGCTCCCACCAGATGCTGTATTTCAAATATATCGGCCAGTCAGAAGCAGTATAGAAGTTTCAGTGATACCGGCTCTGGGTAACACCTCAGAGAGAGAGAGAGAGAGAGAGAGAGAGAGAGAGAGAGAGAGAGAGAGAGAGAGAGAGAGAGTGAGTGAGTGTCTGATAACGGAGAGAAACCTGGAGGAGAGAAATAGAAAGATCTTACAGTGGAGAGAGAGAGAGAGAGAGAGAGAGAGAGAGAGAGAGAGAGAGAGAGAGAGAGAGAGAGAGATCTGTTGACGGAGCGAATTAGGAAAGAGAGAGTAAAAGAATCTTGAACGGAGAGAGAGAGAGAGAGAGAGAGAGAGAGAGAGAGAGAGAGAGAGAGTCTGATAACGGAGAGAAACCTGGAAGAGAGAAATAGAAAGATCTTACAGTGGAGAGAGAGAGAGAGAGAGATCTGTTAACGGAGCGAATTAGGAAAGAGGGAGTAAAAGAATCTTAAACGGAGAGAGAGAGAGGAGAGAGAGAGAGAGAGAGAGAGAGAGAGAGAGAGAATCTGATAACGGAGAGAAACCTGGAAGAGAGAAATAGAAAGATCTTACAGTGGGGAGAGAGAGAGAGAGAGAGAGAGAGAGAGAGAGAGAGAGAGAGAGAGATCTGTTAACAGAGAGAAACCTGGAAGAGAGAAATAGAAAGATCTTACAGTGGGAGAGAGAGAGAGAGAGAGAGAGAGAGAGAGAGAGAGAGAGAGAGAGAGAGAGAGATCTGCTAACGGAGAGAAACCTGGAAGAGAGAAATAGAAAGATCTTACAGTGGATTGAGAGAGAGAGAGAGAGAGAGAGAGAGAGAGAGAGATCAGTTAACGGGAGCGAATTTCAAACAAAGAGAGAGAGAGAGAGAGAGAGAGAGAGAGAGAGAGAGATCTGATAACGGAGAAAACCAGGAAAGAGAGATGAAAGAGTCTTAAACTGGGATTGAGAGAGAGAGAGAGAGAGAGAGAGAGAGAGAGAGATCAAACGAATTTCCCAGATTCAGCCATAATGAGGCAGGCTTTGTTATTACCCGGTATAGAGCCAGTTTCTGATAAGGTTGGGAGGTTGATGATAACAGAAGTGTGAGGAAAAAGAAAAAGAGAGAATTAGATGCAGGCGAGGAGAGAACTGAGTGGGGCATACTCTCTTGCCTCCGGTTGTGGATAGCGCCTTCGGTGCACCACACGAGGTGCACTGTAGGCATTACTAAGAAGGTGTTTGCGGGTTTTTTTTCACCCGTTTTACTGCACCTCCATTTCTGCTTCTTTTCTTTCATTTTGCTGTTCAACTTCTCTAATAATTACTTGAGATGCTGTTCAACTTCTCTAATAATTACTTAAGGTGCTGTTCAACTTCTCTAATAATTACTTAAGGTGCTGTTCAACTTCTCTAATAATTAAGGTGCAGTTCAACTTCTAATAATTTCTTGTGCTGTTCAACTTCTCTAATAATTACTTAAGGTGCTGTTCAACTTCTCTAATAATTACTTAAGGTGCTGTTCAACTTCTCTAATAATTACTTAAGGTGCTGTTCAACTTCTCTAATAATTACTTAAGGTGCTGTTCAACTTCTCTAATAATTACTTGAGGTGCTGTTCAACTTCTCTAATAATTACTTAAGGTGCTGTTCAACTTCTCTAATAATTACTTAAGGTGCTGTTCAACTTCTCTAATAATTACTTAAGGTGCTGTTCAACTTCTCTAATAATTACTTAAGGTGCTGTTTAACTTCTCTAATAATTAATTAAGCAAATTTGTGGGTGTTCAAATTTCACCTTAGGCTTTGTACTTCATCTCCTTTATTTTCTTGATCTCTTTATTTTGCTGTCCAACCGCTCCAACTCCTTCTTTTCTCCAAGTGCCCCAGTGCTTGGCTTCATAGCCTAAATTTCATGTTTCATTCATTCAGACGCGCATAACATTCTTTATGGCCGAGGATACGAGTGGTTTGTGAGATATGTCGTTATATAATTCAAACGTATGTATGTAATTATGGTTATGAGTGATTTCATAGGAGGCTTTTGAAGTCATGTGTTGCATGATTATCTGTATCACGTGATTGCCGACGCTGACCTGTCTATTTTCTAGGGTGATGTAGACAAATCAGTCAGTCACTTCCATAATGTGGAATTCTTTAACCTCTTATGTGTTTCCTGAATCATTGTGCCTTGTTGTTTTTTGTATACAGGGACCTGGTTTCATTTGGGCAGCTATGCCTAACTCTGTTACTTCACAAAAAAGGAAAAAATGTTAATTAAATAAGTAGTGTGGGATCCTTTAATTCTTCCTTTAATTCTTTAGTACGGCATTCGTTTTCATGCAGGTAGTCCAGTAGATATGGTCCCATTGACTTTCTCCAGTCTCCTCATTTAATGAATACCCCGTAGGGGGGTTAGTGCCGGCAGTGCACCTCGTGCGGTGCACTGCAGACATTACTTAAGGTTCTTTGCAGCGTGCTTTCGGCCCTAGCTGCAACCCTTTTCGTTTCTTTTACTGTACCTCCTTTCATATTCTCTCTCTTCCACCTTACTTTCCACTCTCTCCCAACAATTTGTTCATAGTGGGACTTTGAGGTTTCACTCCCGTTACACCTTTCAAACCTTCCTACTGTCACTTTCCTTTTCATAGCTGAAATGACCTCGTAGGTCCCAGCGCTTGGCATCTGGCTTAAATTTTCTATTTTTCTATTCTGTTCTATTCCTTTACATCCATGGGAACCTTTTTCCTATGTTGAAAAGATCAAGAATAATAAAGAAACCCAAGATATTGAGGGACGTGCATTTCTGTCAGAACGGACTAATCTAATCTTGGCGTTTTATCTTACTCTGAGATTACGTGATCTCTCTGATCGAAGGGCACATACACCGAGTTGGTGAGATGGTGAATGTGTTTTAATACGTATTACGGTGAAGTTGGTGTAACAGTGAAAATCCTGTTTGACTATGTGAAGTCTTTGATGATGAACCTCTGGATATATGTGTAATTGAAATTCATTAGAATATTGAAGAGACTTCTATTATTATCATTATTATTATATAGATAAACAAAACGTCATTTTAGGAAAGTTTTTAAAGTAGTTCATTGGGTGTGTGTATATATATATATATATATATATATATATATATATATATATATATATATATATATATATATATATATATATAATATATATAATATTATATGTATATATACATACATACACATACATACATACATATACTTATATATTTGACATACCAACAAGTAAAGCAGTGTTCGATTCCCGATTTGGGTACACTGGGCGTGGATGCAATGTGTTAAAACCAACTGTGCTTCTGTTGATCCAAGCAGCGAACGCTGTACCTGATAGTTAGGCGACCAAGATGGTCTCAAGCAGGTTAAAAAGGGCAGTGGGTTAGCAACCTCATCCCAGAAGACTAACCTCTTTTGTTGAAACAGACATATGGTGATTAAAATAGATGTAATTTTCAGTTGACTTTCACAAAAACAAAAACTTTCAAGTATTATTCCAGCCCATATTTAAACTCGTGAGTATTAGCATCAGTCATTTTCTTAACTGGCGAGAATGATAGAAGAAGAATAGGTCTGACATTTTTCAAAGGGACCCCTTGGGAAATGATGTTTGAATTAGGGGATAATTACACCGGATTATAAAATCCAGGTAAACAGAGATAGTAGAGGTCCCTTTTTTCAGAAGTCGTAGAATCAATTTACCTTTCTTCAGGTAAACCTGGTTTTAGTTTTCTGTAATAGAAAACTATTGTGCCGGCTTCGTCTGTCCGTCTGCACTTTTTCCGTCCGCACTTTTTTTCCGTCCGCACTTTTTTTCTGTCCGCCCTCAAATCTTAAAAACTACTGAGGCCAGAGGGCTGCAAATTGCTATGTTGATCATCTACCATCCAATCATCAAACATACTAAATTGCAGCCCTCTAGCATAAGTAGTTTTCATTTTATTTAAGGTTGAAATTAGCCATGATCGTGCTGCTGGCAACGATATAGGACAGGCCACCACCGGGTCATAGTTAAATTTTCATGGGCCGCGGCTCATGCATCATTATACCGAGATCACCGAAAGATAGACCTGTTTTCGGTGAGCTTCATTATACGCTGTAGCGGCTGTACAGAAAACTCGATTGCGCCGAAGAAAATTCGGCGCATTTTTTACTTGTTTCTTTGTGTGTGCGTTTTTTTTTTATGGAGGGTTTCCTTTCTTTGGAAGCTGTGCGAGTTGGTAGTCTATAGGTTAATTCTGTAAGATTTTTGGACTTTATTATAAATAAATAATAATATTTGAACAGCCATATGTCTGGTTGGTAAGATACTAATTGACAAAATGCAGCAGTGGACATATTGTCCAAGGTAGAGCTAAATAATAATAATAATAATAATAATAATAATAATAATAATAATAATAATAATAATAATTGAATAGGTATCTGTAAGGTTGGCAAGAAACTAAGTAAAAAAAAGCAAGTGACAAACAGCAACAGTGTAAATAATAATAATAATAATAATAATAATAATAATAATAATAATAATAATAATAACAACAACAACATTTCAATAAATATTTGTAAGTAACAGACATCGACAACGGAAATCATCCACGGAAACCCCTTTTTAAATCAAACACAACTCAGGAGGAGCATTTTCCCACGGGAGGAGAGAGAGAGAGAGAGAGAGAGAGAGAGAGAGAGAGAGAGAGAGAGAGAGAGAGAGATATGCCCACGTCAGATTGTGTCTGGGGAGGTGATCCGTCTCCGCAGAAGTTCCTGGATAGACATGAATGAACTGTCAGGAGATGAATTCAGACCAGCGCCACGACGTTTCTGCTTCGCCAAGTTCAAGGATTAGGAAGTTGAGCGATGCAACATTTCCTTGCGGCCGTGTGAAGGCGGAGGAGGGAGTTAAGGTGATGTCCCAAATTAGCCTTGCGTCTAATCTCTCAGAATGAGAATGAGAAAAGGAGTAGAGTTCGGTTTCCCGAGGCAGTTGTATGGAAGTTGGTGTTTGGTGTCATCAAACAGTTATATGGAAGTTGTTGTTTGGTATCATTAAACAGTTACATGGAAATTGTTGTTTGGTGTCATTAAACAGTTACGTGGAAATTGTTGTTTGGTATCGTTAAACAGTTATATGGAAATTGTTGTTTGGTATCATTAACAGTTATATGGAAATTGTTGTTTTGTATCATTAAACAGTGACATGGAAATTGTTGTTTGGTATCATTAAACATTGACACAGAAATTGTTTTTTGGTATCATTAAACATGTTTTTTGGTATCATTAAACATTGACATGGAAATTGTTGTTTGGTATCATTAAACATTGACGTGGAAATTTTTGTTTGGTATCATTAACCAAATATATGGAAATTTTTGTTTGGTATCATTAACCAAATATATGGAAATTGTTGTTTGGTATCATGAAACTGACATGGCAATTGTTGTATGGTATCAGTAAACATTGACATGGAAATTGTTGTTTGGTATCATTAAACAATTATATGGAACTGTCTGTTTGGTATCATTAAGCAATTATATGGAAATTGTTGTTTGGTATCATTAGACAGATATATGGAACTGTCTGTTTGGTATCATTAAACAATTAGATGGAAATGCCTGTTTGGTGTTCTTTTTAACTGGCTGTATGATGTCCTTAAACAGCTATTTAGAACTGGCTGTTTGGTATCTTTAAACAATTATACAGAACTGGCTGTTGGGCATCTTCAAACTTATGCAGAACTGGCTGTTTGGTATCTTTAAACAACCGTGTGGAACTGGTTGTCTGGTATCCTTAAACAGTCATATGGAACTGGCTGTTTGGCATACTTGGGTAATTATACAGAACTGGCTGTTTGGCATCTTTAAACAGTTGTCTGCAAGTGGCTGTCTGGTATCCTTAAACAGCTGTATGGAATTAGCTGTTTGGCATCCTTAAACAATTATATGAAACTACTGTTTGGCATCCTAAAGCAATTTTAAGGAATTGGCTTTTTGGTATTTTTAAACAGTTATATGGAACTGGCTGTTTGTTACCCTTAAGCAGTTATATGGAACTAGCTGTTTGGCATCCTTAAACAGTGGCATGGAACTGGCTGTTTGGCATCTTTAAGCAATTATACAGACCTGGCCTTTTGGCATTCTTAAACATTGGGATGGAACTGGCTGTTTGGCATCCCTTAAACAGTTATATGGAACTGACTGTTTGGTATCTTTAGGCAGTTTACAGAACTGGCTGTTTGGCATCCGTAAGCAGTTTATGGAACTGGCTGTTTGGCATCCATAAGCAGTTGAACAGAACTGGCTGTTTGGCATCCTTAAACAATTGTATGGAACTGGCTGTTTGGCATCCTTAAGCAGAGATAGGGAACTGGCTGTTTTGCATCCTTAAACAGTTTTATAAGGAACTGGCTGTTTGGCATCCTTAAACAGTTTTATAAGGAACTGGCTGTTTGGCATCCTTAAACAGTTATTTGGAACTGGCTGTTTGGCATCCTTAAACAGTTATATGGAAGTGGCTGTTTGGTATCCTTAAACAATTATATGGAACTGGCTGTTTGGTGACCTTAAACATTCATAGGAACTGGCTGGTTTGTATCCCTCAACAGTTATATAGAACAAACTGTTAGGTATCTCTAAAAGATCATACGGAATTGGATGTTTGGTGTCCAGAAACAATAATAGGGAATTGGCTATTTGGTATCTTTAGACAGCACGCCGGTAATAAGAGTCACTAAGCACCGCAGGTGTGGAAAACCTCTTTACCTCATCACAGGACGCGTGGTCAGCCTCTCAGTGATTGGTTATTGTAAGGATGTAGCGGAGGAGATACCTGAACAGGAGCCTGACTGCCAGTGTGGGGGGTGTGTGGAGATCTTTGAGGAGATGGAATATGTCGAGAATTCTCATAATTGGATGTTACTAATGGTGTTTCGTTTTGCTCTTGATCTTAGAAAAAAGAAATAATCTTTACGAATTGTGGACCATAGGTAAAGTATGTTATATTCGTTTGGATGGTCATAGTGTCATCTTCATAACACGAGAAGTAAATTGCAGAAAGCGAATGACAGTTATTTAAATTCAGACGACCTCCACTTTTTGATGTTAGGAGAGAGAGAGAGAGAGAGAGAGAGAGAGAGAGAGAGAGAGAGAGAGAGAGAGAGAGAGAGAAAAGGAGTAAAAAAATAAAATAAAGGATCTAGTTACGAAATGGGGGTTACTGAAGTCTTGGAGTGAAAACAGAATCGAATGGGAAACAGAAACGAAGAGAACGCGAAACCAAGACTTCACAATCGAACAAGAGAGGAGGCAACAGGTCTTGAAATCTCTCACCTGGAGGCCGAGCACCTCCTTTGTCATAATTGATGTACAGGTAACTGGTGGACTCGTACTGGGCTCTCGGAAATGACCTGAGATGTAAGTTAAAAGAAAAAAAAAAAGGTCGCCGTTAGAAAGTGTGAAAGTCAGAAAAATATTAGGTGTAAATATTTATGTTTATTGTTATTTATCTTGGAGAAGCGAATCTCCTACGTTGTTTGTAGATGTTATGGTCGTAATTGTATAAAAGAAGTCTTGGCATTGGGAATTTACAAAGCTTTTTTGTAAGGCTTATGTAATTCCAGGGGTGTTTTTGAAGTGTGTATTTTGTTCTTTCGTTGTATATGGTAATTCATAACATTTCTTAAACCACTACGAGAGAGAGAGAGAGAGAGAGGAGCAGGCATTGGGTTGGGCACTGTGCTTCCTGTATTCAGTCGTTGCTACTCTCTCTCTCTCTCTCTCTCTCTCTCTCTCTCTCTCTCTCTCTCTCTCTCTCATTATTCTTCTTTATCTACCTTCCTACCTTCCCCTCTTATCCTTCTCAGTTATCCTCGTCCTTCCATTTGCTCTTCATATTTATTATTTGCCTTCACTTCATTCTGTGCCTCATTCTCTCCTCTTGTGCTTCCACTTATTTCCCCTCCCCTTTCCCCTCGTCCTCCACTCTCTCTCTCTCTCTCTCTCTCTCTCTCTCTCTCTCTCTCTCTCTCTCTCTCTCTCTCTCTCTCTCTCTCTCTCTCGGCGGTGTTCCTTCCTCCTCCTCCTCCTCTCTTCCTTCCTCCTCCTCCTCCTCCTCCTCCTCCTCCTCCTCCTCCTCCTCCTCCCTCCTCCTCCTCCTCCTCCTCCTCCTCCTCCTCCTCCTGAACTGGGCTCGAGCAAGAGCGGCCTTGGTATCGCTCAGGACGCTTAAGTATTGACCGGAGAAGGAGCATTTAGGTCATCGTTGGGAGTGCTTCCTCTCTCTCTCTCTCTCTCTCTCTCTCTCTCTCTCTCTCAGTTGAAGGGAATTATTACCCTGTTTCTTTTTAATCTTTGTCTTAAATGATTGGTAGCCTCTCTCTCTCTCTCTCTCTCTCTCTCTCTCTCTCTCTCTCTCTCTCTCTCACATTTGAAGGGAATTATTGCCATGTTTCTTTTAATCTTTATCTTAAATAATTGGTAATCTCTCTCTCTCTCTCTCTCTCTCTCTCTCTCTCTCTCTCTCTCTCTCTCTCTCTCATTTGAAGGGTATTGCCATGTTTCTTTTAATCTTTATCTTAAATAATTGATAGCCTTCCTCTCTCTCTCTCTCTCTCTCTCTCTCTCTCTCTCTCTCTCTCTCTCTCTCTCTCTGCCAAGGCCTCTTTCATATACAGCGTTGTTATTGCCTCTATTTATACCCTTCTTTGCCAAGGCCTTTTTTTTTTTTTAAATCAAAGAGTTAGCCACTGTTTATAGCCTTCTCTTTTTTCTCTCTCTCTCTCTCTCTCTCTCTCTCTCTACTCTCTCTCTCTCTCTCTCTCTCTCTCTCTCTCTCTCTCTCTCATATTCATACAGAGTTGTTATTGTCCTGTTTATAGCCTTCCTTGCCAAGGCCTTTTTTTTTTTTTTTTAAATCAAAGAGAGCCACTAATAATAGAAGTCTCTCTCTCTCTCTCTCTCTCTCTCTCTCTCTCTCTCTCTCTCTCATCGTTGTTACTGTCCTATTCATATCCTAGCCATGAATATTTTTTATTTTTTAAATCAAGGAGAGCCACCGATATTTAACACACACATTCTCTCTCTCTCTCTCTCTCTCTCTCTCTCTCTCTCTCTCTCTCTCTCTCTCTCTCTCTCTCTCTCTCTCGTATCCATTATTAACACCATTTTATTCTCATCTTTGCCCTGAAGGTCCTTCTCATTTCAAATGTTTCTTTTCCCATTCGGTTAAAAATAATTGCCTGATAATGATAAACAGAATTCCCCTTGACTTCAGTTTGTTCCGTCCACTGTTTCTGCGTTCCGTTATCTGCTAATATCTCTGTCTGTCTGTCTGTCTGTTCGATGGAATTATTGCACAGTTTATTTGTATTTGTCTCTTTCTTTCTTTCTTTCTTTAGTGACATTTGCCTCTTTCCTTTTATTCCGTTTTTTGTCTGTGCTAAAAATAACCGGATGTCCTATAATTACACTTGCTTTGGGGTTAATCCCGATTCTTTTATCCTCTATCCCTTCTTCTCCATTTTCGTTCGGACTTTGCTTGGGTGAATACTGTAAGTGGGGCCGTCCTACACGCACACACATATATACACACACACACACACACACACACACATATATATATATATATATATATATATATATATATATATATATATATATATATATATATATATATATATAAATGTATATATATAAGTTTGTATATATATATATGTATGTATGTATAGATATATATGTATATATATATAAATTTAATCTATGTATATCCATCTATCTAATTTCATATTCTCTTTCTTCCATGTGACTCCTCACCCCCCCCCTCTAACAATTGTTTCGTAGTATAGCTACGAGGTTTTCCTCCTCCTGTATTCTATTCTATTCTATTCTATTCTATTCTAATCTATTCTATTCTACAGTCATTTTATTTTTAGGCGAGGTTTCCCGCTCAAGGGCTTCTCTTCTGGCCCACAAAGAGCCCGTAACTTTATCCCTCGAAGATAGACAACTTTTAGAATCTTTATCTGTCGCTTCTTTGGAAAGCCGCTCCCCCGGATGAGAGGTATTGTTAACTTAAGTCAACTTGTTGTTTTGCCATAGACTCCCGGGTTTGGATTTAACGGGAATTCTTAAGTGTAGGGAGGTTATTTATAATTTTTTTTTTCATCTGTTTGTTTTTGATATATATTTAGGTATAAAACACTTGTATCATTTTATAATGCCTTAATTATGTTACACTATTTTATATGTATTTAGGTATAATATGTGTATCATTTTATAATGGGTAAATTTTGTTACAATAAAGTTATTAGGTAGACGAGTGTCCGGATTGAAACGTCATGAGCTATTTGCATTGACATTTAAGACCGTCTTTAGTTTTGGGCAAAAGCTTAGTAGTAGTAATGGATTTACAATTGCCATCCTCAAGAAAGTATCTTAAATAAGGTGTTCTATATTTTTTTTTATAGGATGGCAGCGCCCATTGGTATATCTTTCCAATGCTCACTTCCGTTGTTATATTAATTCCTTCTCTTCTCATAGCACTCCGATTTTGGAGTGATGCAGTTGAATTAGGCTTAGGCCCTTGTTAGTTGTAATCGAAACAAAAAATGCGCCGGGGTTCATTCGTTGCAGTCGAGTTTTCTGCACAGCGTTTAATCAGTGCCACCGATAATGGATCCTATCTTTCGGTGGTCTCGGTATAATGCTGTATGAGCCGCGGCCCGTAAAATTTCCGGTGGTGGCCTGTCCTATATCGTTGCCAGATCACGATTATGGCTAACTTTAACCTGAAATAAAATAAAAACTACAGAGGCTAGAGGGCTGCAATTTAGTATGTTTGATGATTGGAGGTTGGAGGATCAACATACCAATTTGCAGCCCTCTAGCCTCAGTAGTTTTCAAGATCTGAGGGCGGACAGAAAAAAAGCGCGGACGGACAGACAAAGCCATCTGTCTTGTTTACTTAGTTTCGTCGATTGGTCTTGGGGACCGAAAAGGAGTTACCTCTCTGATTTCTAGGATGAAAATGGTAATTATCTTTTGTCTGTTTCTCAAGGAGGATATTGCTTTCGAGTTGGTTGTCAAAAAGCTTGGTCGTTTTAAGGTGTAATCCTTGACCACTTTTTTTTATAGTACTTTAAGACATCTGGAAAAGTTGTACTTTCTTTAAAGAAATTGTCTGGCTGTCATCAAGTGTGCTCAGGGGTACCATGACCCGTGTATTCTTGCACGTACAGTATTTTTCTAATGCTGTAGATCAACTTATTTTTCGAAAAGGTATTTGTAATCTAGCATGTTGTACACTTCACTGTAATAAACCTATGTTTTTATGATAATTACTATGCTTTCCAGAGGCCATGACATAATGTTTTTCGTAAACAACTTTTAAACCGACTTATGGATTTCCATGCCACTGGAGCACTGAGTGTTTCAAACTCCGTCCTAATTTTCGGAAGTACTGTGCATTGCCATATGCGTTTCATTGACTTTTTTACTTAAGAAAATGAGGTTAAAGCTGCGCTTAGCCACCCACCAATCCTCAAAAGTGGTGACGTGTTTCAGTGACGTCGGTATGTCGTATCCTAAACTACACCTTTTCAGATGGTTCTTTGACTTGAGGTTAAGTGTGATTTTACCTATCATGGGCCATACGTAAATTTTTTAAAGCAAATTAATATATTGTATGATGATATATAATTTTTTAAAAATAATTAGATACGTCATAAAGCACCACTTGTTCGGAACGGTCTGAGGAAAGGCAAGAATTTGGTCCTTTTTTCGAAGAGTAAACAGCCTAATTAAGCACATCTTAAATTCGGTGTACCGCCATAAATTCGTACAACGTTAGAAACACTCATTGCTTTAGTAACATGGAAATCCATACGTCGGTTTAAAAGTTGTTTACGAAAAACATTATCTCTCGGCCTCTGGAATGCACAGTTGTTCTTTGACGTTACCTGGTATAACAAACGCGACGATAGTTTACCGATGAAATTCCTTTTACCCTCTATTTTAGGCCAGAGAGACATAGACCCTTAGCTGCGAACCCTTTCATTCCTGTTGCTGTACCTCTGATCACGTTCTCTTTCTTCCATCTTGCTTTCCACCCTCTCCTAACTGTTGTTTCATAGTGCAACTGCTTTGAGGTTTTCCTCCTGTTACACCTTTAAAAGCTTTTTACTCCCAATTTTCCCTTTCAGCGCTGAATGACCTCAGAGGTCTTGGTCCTTGGTCTTCGTCCTAAAGTTTATATTCCAGTGCAAGAAGTCATAGAAATTTTCATGGAATATTGAGCAAAATAAAGCCACCGAATAGAAAGAAATAAAACGAGTCTCATTTAAAAGTTAAGTATACCTTAGTTTAACCAGACCACTGAGCTGATTAACAGCTTTTCTAGGGCTGGCCCGAAGGATTAGACTTATTTTACGTGGCTAAGAACCAATTGGTTACCGAACAACGGGACCTACAGCTTATTGTGGGATCCGAACCACATTATAGCGAGAAATGAATTTCTATCACCAGAAATAAATTCCTCTAATTCTCCTATAACACTCACATAGACAAAGATTGTCTCATGTTGCAAATGTTTGCCACCAGGGAGGGATAATGGCTGAGGAACCCTTTCCTCATACGTAGCATAATTTTTTAAAATTTTTATCTCACGACTGTAAAGGGTAAAAATAAAAACAGGGTTAATGAAGTCTTTTTTTTTACGTGCCTTTCTTGTTTGTCAGAGAGAAGAGAAAAACGAAGGGAAGGTGAAAAGGGAAGTAATTAGACTTACTTATACCTGCCTCACGTTCTCATTCTCGGTTCAAAGGCCTGCCCTATTTTAGGAATTTGCCAAAGTTTTGCAGATCGCCGGAGCACCGTTGCGGCTTAGAGTTTATATATGTACATGTAAATGGCTGGGATTTATGCAATCCGACTCACATTTCGGATACCTGGTGCAGTAGAGCTATGGAGACTTTGTAAAATAATATTTATAAGAAGAGGAGTAGGCTACCCAAGGACGCCATGTTTTTGCCTAATGTCGCCGCTTTGTGTCTGTCAGATCACTGTAACTGTAGTCTTGTCATGTAACAACAGTGCGAAAAACGAGTACGATCAGTTTTTAAAGTCCAGTAGGCCTATATTGACTTGGATTGATTTTATTTGGGCCAGACAGTGGAGTAATTTTATGTTGTAATGGAATGACCTAAAGAAGTAATTAAACGTTGCATCAAAATAATATGAATACGTATTTAATTGTTAATAATAATATACCATGGATATTCAGTTGTTTCTTGCCAAGAGGATCACACCCTTTTTGCACACACAAAGGGGAAAATCGCATAGAGCTGATTAGTCCTTTTACCGTACCTCCATTCATATTATCTTTCTTCCATCTTGCTTTCTACCCTCTCCTAACAGTTGTTTCAAAGTGCAACTGTGAGGTTTTCCCCCTGTTACGCCTCTCAAACTTCTCACTCTTAATTTCCTTTCCAGTGCTGAATGACCTCATAGGTCCCAATGCTTGGCCTTTGGCATAAACTCTATATTCCATTCCATTCCATTCCATTCCAGTATAAAAACAAGGTGTTATAACATCAGCATGAGAAACTTCTTAGAACCTGCATTGACAAAGGGAACAAATTAAAATATTTATGTAAGTCCAGGTCTGTATGGTTTCAAGAGATTTAAAAGAGAAACTAAAGGTTATCAGTACTATTTTTGTTAATGACCTTGGCCTATCCTTGTTAAATCCAGTACCTGGGTTAATCCAGGACAGCTGGTCCTTATCTGAAGATCTATGCTCTCTCTCTCTCTCTCTCTCTCTCTCTCTCTCTCTCTCTCTCTCTCTCTCTCTCTCTCCAGTTCTTTGAGTAAGGGGGGAAATAGCTTGGTAATTAGTATTTATCCATTCTCTATAGTAAATATTTCTTCATTTAATATTTCGTCAGTATTTGAATCCTTTGTCAGATTAAAACCACCCGTAGGTGGCATTGTGTATTTGTAGGATGTCTGTCCAGTGATTAATGGCTTTTCTAGGGAAATTTTAGTAGCTTCTTTAATTATAGGATGGTTAAATCTTAAATCAGTGTAAGTTCCTCGTTGGACAAGTCGGTAGAGTTCTCGGCTAGCACTCTGCTAGGCCCGAGTTCGATTCTCCAGCCGGCCAATGAAGAATTAGAGGAATTTATTTCTGGTGATAGAAATTCATTTCTCGGTATAATGTGGTTCGGATTCCACAATAAGCTGTAGGTCCCGTTGCTAGGCAACCAGTTGGTTCTTAGCCACGTAAAATAAGTCTAATCCCTCGGGCCAGCCCTAGGAGAGCTGTTAATCAGGTCAGTGGTCTGATTAAACTGAGGTATACTTAACTTAGTGTAGGTTGGTTTTCTCCAGCGTAAGTTACCCTACGTCAAGCCTTTGGTTACGCCCTTGTAGTGCTGGATGATTTCACCTTAGTTTTAAATGTCTTATTTTCATTTAGAGGTATGTGGCAATGATCAGCGTAGCTGGCATTGAGAGAGCCACGTCTCTCATCTGAACACGTAAATTCATATATAACAGTCTCTGCTTCTTCCCTCTTTGTGGGCGCAGTTCCATTCCTCTTTAGCAAGGATGACAGTAGTCTCGGATGACTCGACTTTTCTTTTCAGTGCTTCCAGTGTTTTTCCTTGTAGGGCATGCTTCATTCACGCCATTGTATGATAGCTCAAGGCTGTTCTGTGCGGGATCGTAATTTTATCTTTGGGGTAGGTCGTGAATGTCGCCATTTTTCCAAGGCCTTGGTGCCAATTAATGGTCGGAGGCGACCGGATGCGTTCTAAGTTAATTGTTGAAAGGATTTCAGTTTGGGGAGCCTTGCGAGTTCAGAGGGTCGAAAGACTGTGAATGTACAGTTGCAATAAGAATGTGCAATGGGGAAAATATGTATGAGAATAAATTGAAGCAGTCTAGTCATGTGGAGAGAATGGAAGAGAACTAGCTAGAATGTAAGGAGACCAAGAATGGGCTGGGTTACTTTGCTGGTTTTGCAAAGGTGTTGAATATAAATATCCTTGCTAATAAGAAATTGCGATAATGTTTGCAGCATTGAGGCATAGACAGGTTTGCAAGGGTGTTGGGATGGAAAATCCTTGATATGAAAAACTGCAATAATGTTTGCAACATTGAAGCATTGACAGGTTTGCAGAGGTGTTGGGATGGAGAATCCTTGATATTAAGAAGTTGCAATAATGTTTGCAACATTGAAGCAAAGGTGTTGGGATGGTCAATCCTTGCTGTTAAGAAACTGCAATAATGTTTGTAACATTGAAACATAGACAAGTTTGCAAAGGCGTTGGAATGGAAAATCCTTTATATCAAGAAAGGATTGCAATAATGTTTGCAACCTTGAAGCATTGAAAAATTTGCAAAGTTGTTGGGATGGGAAATCCTTGATGTTGAGAAATTGCAATAATGTTTGCAACATTGAAGCATAGACAGGTTTCCAAAGGTGTGGGGATGGAAAATCCTTGATATTAAGAAACTGCAGTAATGTTAGCAACATTGAAGCATGGGTTTACAAAGGTGTTGTAATGTAAAAACCCTTGACATTAAGAAACTGCAATAATGTTTGTAACATTGATGCACTGACAGGTCTGCAAGGGTGTTGGGATGGAAAATCTTGGATATTAAGAAACTGCAATATTGTTTGCAACATTGAAGAGACGAATAGTGCAGTTTGAGTGTAGAGGTCATTGTACTGTCTACTGATAAGTCTCCGGGATGGAGCAGTTGGCACTGTGGAAAACGTCTGTACATTTGGCTCATCTTTGATTCAGCAGTTAAAGATGAGGGTTGCAGTGAAGTGAATGTTTGGAGTTTTTCTCAGGAGCTGTTCTTTCATGCGCGCACACACACACACACACACACACACATAACACATGTTTACGAAATATGTTTATATATATATACATATACACATATGTGTGTGTGTGTTTGGTATGTACACACACACACTATATGTAATATATATATATATATATATATATATATATATATATATATATATATATATAGAGAGAGAGAGAGAGAGAGAGAGAGAGAGAGAGAGAGAGAGAGAGAGAGAGAGAGAGAGAGAGAGAGAGAGAGAGAGAGAGAGAGAGAGAGAGATACTGTACATACATACATACACATAAATGTGTTTGCATATATATGTACTGTTAAAATAAAAATATAAAATGAATAAAAAAAAATAAAAAATTAATAATAATCAAAAATTAAAAAAAAATTAGTAATAATAAAAAAATTAAATTAAAAATGACTATATAAATATATATATATATATATATATGTGTAAAATAATGTGTGCGTATAAATGTATAAATTTATGCCTATTTATGCCACTGAAGAAAGAGCTGAGAACGTACAAAATACCTCTCTCTCTCTCTCTCTCTCTCTCTCTCTCTCTCTCTCTCTCTCTCTCTCTCTCTCTCTCCTCGGAGGCGAGAACACAATACACCAACAAAAAAAAAAAAAAAAAAAAAAAGCCAGACAAAAACAAGAACAAGAACGAGAAGAAGAACAGGGGCCATCGATGTAGACGTCGTTATCAGAGAACATTTGTCGCCTAATAGTTTTATCTCGGCGCGGATATCCTGGGGGTCGCAGTTCGTTTGTGCGTGCGTTCGCGCGCGCGCGTGGACTGTGGTGCAGCTTTACTACTAATACAACTCCTGCGTGATTTTCATTGAAATTTTCGCCTTAGTCGAGGTGACTGACAGTCCTCGACTCCTGCTGTTGCTGGTACTGTAGGGGCCCCACTCCCGGGTACTCATCGATACCCACGGGGAAAATGGGCTTTTACTCAGTCGTGAGGCTCGAAATCTGGGCTTTTTGTTGTTAGCATGTCTCTTCTACACGCATGGCTTTTCGATGCTAACTTGTTTTAAGCGCGAAAGTCATTTGATATCGAATTCACAGTGCTCTAGGGATAGCTTAAGCCCAAAGGGAATTATGTTTGATAAGGTATCTACCCTGCTCGGGGTTCGAACCTAGACGTTTGGTCTAGGTACAGTGATAGGCTAGGTTTTCGTCTTTCACCATTCGGCTGAAGTGAAAAAACAAAGGTCACTGCCCCATTCAAATACGAATTGTAGAATTGATGATGATTCTCTTACGCAATCAAGCTTCCACAACATTATCTACGTCATCCACTTTCACAGAAGGCTTATCAGCAACACGTTGAGCTTCCTGCACACGTTGCGCCATTGAATTCTATCTTGCATGCACTCCTGCGTTTCTTGGGTATAATGGCCCTTCGTTTCTGACGTCTTTATGACACCATCTACCATGCCCATTCTCAGCCTTCTACTCCTTCCTCCTATCTTTCATCGGTCTGTCGTTGTCCATTCTTTCCACAAGACCAAACCATCTCAAAAGACACTAATTCGTCATTTCACCCAAGTTTACCTTGATGCCATTTTTTTTCTACAGATGTTTACTTTTTTCACCCCTCTAAATTCTTCTGAGTAACTTCAGCCTTTTCGTATTCATTCGCAGTCAACATTTACATTTCTGTGTCCCACACACACACATACACATACACATATACATATATATTTATAATATGTGTGTGTGTATTTGTATATATACATTATATATATATATATATATATATATATATATATATATATATATATATATATATATATATATATATATATATATATATAAGAGTAGAGAGAGAGAGAGAGAGAGTGAGAGAGAGAGAGAGAGAGAGAGAGAGAGGTAGCAACTTGCGTGCAATCGCATAGCCTTTAGATTGTAGGTCCACCCGTGACAAATGATTTCCAGGGGAGAGAGCGCTAATTGCGAGAGGTCGCGATTTATTTATGGAGGTCATTATTGCCGTGGTTTCATGCATCATCCTCCTCTTCTTTTTTTTTTTTTTTTGGATCGACGTCGAACTAAGAGGACCGAGCAGAGCCTGGACGTAATCTTATTATCCGCTCCTAATTAAGAGGAATGCACATTGACTTATTGCTTGTGCAAGCTGTTTCGTGTTCTATTCTGGTGGCCGGGATTTTAATGGCGTTTTCGTTTTGCTGTGATCGCGCTTTCGTCGTGGGACTATATTGTTTTAGATCAGATTTGTCTTGTCGTTATTCGTATTCTCGTTGTTTATCCTTATTGTTATTCTTGTTGTTTATCCCTTATCATTGTTCAAGTAGGCGAATCATCCTAAATTCTGTTTCCAGAGATAGATTGCAGCCTGATCTTTAGTGAAAAATATTGGTAACTTGAGCAGTGGATGTAGGACAGGGCGAAAGTAGGCTTCCTGTTTACGGCAAAGTCATAATTTTTCTGATATCTTGTGATGAAATAATCTAGGAAGGGCAGTTCATTCTTTATTCTCATTGTTTTGAACAGAAATGAAATGAAAGGTCCAAAGTTGTTGTGCTAGGATGTGCTGACATTTTCCGTGTGTCTAACAAAGCCAATTCATGTTTTGAGGCTTAACGGAAGGCAGTTTCTGTTTCATAATAA